>NC_081571.1:32699541-32715004 GCF_022355385.1 Mustela nigripes
AAAGATTTTACTTATTTATTTGACAGACAGAGATCACAAGTAGGCAGAGAGGCAGGCAGAGAGAGAGGAGGAAGCAGGCTCCCTGCCAGGTAGAGAGCCTGATGTGGGGCTTGATCCCAGGACCCTGGGATCATGACCTGAGCTGAACCCACTGAGCCACCCAGGTGCCCTGGGTACAACTTTTCTGAGGCTGCACCTCTCCTGTGCCTTTCATCTCTCTCCCTTCCTGCTCACCAAATATGGGCCGTCCGAACCTGCACTTTCCTCGCATGCCAGTAGGCGGCAGCTGCTATCAGGCCTGGGGAGATTTCTTTCTTTTTTTTTTCTCTTAACATTTTCTGTTGTGTGTGGCTATGAAGTATCATATATCAACAGAAAAATGCACAACGCATACATTTACAGAAGCAAACACCTGTGTAGCCACCTTTCTTAGGTCAAGAGATAGGATATTGCCAGTACCTTACACACAACACCCCCAACCCTTCCCACCCCATCATACTTCCTTCCCCCAGAATGATCCCCGCTATACTAACATACAGTAATACATTCCTTGCTTTATGTTAATGTTTACTACACGCAATGCATCCCAAAGCAGTAGGGGGTAGTGTTAGAGGTTTCTGGTATTTTGATGATTTGGAACATTATGTAAATGGAATCATACCAGGTGTATTCTTCTGTCTTTTGCGTTTTTTTTTTTCCCCCTCTAGATTGTGTTTACTCATTTTCATTGCTGTATAATAACAATAGCAGGGATATTGATTGCCTTTACCATATCTTAGTCGTCTATTCTGCTGATGGGGCATTGGGTGGTTTCGCGTTTGTGGTAATTGTGAGCAACATACCATGAACCTTCTAGTCTGTGTATCCTGGCACGCATAGGTGTGCATTTCCACAGGGTCCATACTTCATAGTGTGACCTCACAGTCACAGGAAGCGGATATTTTCAGCTTTACTGGATAGTGTACAGGTTTCCAGAGAGGGTGCTCCGATCTGCAGGCCCCTCAGCGGAGTGTAAGAGATACTGATGCGCCACATGTTCGCCAATACTTGGTCTTGTCAGACTTTTTAGTTTTTGAGGCTGGTGTCTTTCCACCGGTGAGTGGCAAGGGCACCCTTCTTAATGGCTTCCATATGGTTCCCGAAGCAAGAAGGGGTTTCTAGACCTTTCCCTCAGGCACAGATGGCAGAGTGGCATAGCGGGATGCTCATCTGTATTAAACACAGGCAGTAGGTGGCTCCTCAGAGAGAAGAGCTATTTTCTCTCCTGGCTGATTTTCTCTCCTCTTTTGGAATGCACCATCAGTGCTAACAATGGCGATTAGACTCTCTGTGCCATCTGGATGGCTGGGGCTGCTGTGGGAAGGACATCTGCTGGCAGCTGCCTAAAGAAGAAAGATGAACCAGAAGTAGGCCTGGCCCAGGCACTGCTCCCTTGTGTGGACCTGCCTCAGGCCAGTTCCATACAAAACAATAATGCTTCCTCACTCATTTTATTTACTCGAGAGGAACCACCCAGCAGTCTCTGTGGGAGTTCCTAAAAAAAAAAAAAGAAAAAGAAAAGAGCCGGTAATTATTCTTGGTTAACGGACCCAGCCCAATCAGTCCTGCTTTTCATCAGGTTTGATGGCTTCCATTTCAGCACTGGTCGCTTTCTCTGCCCTTGTTTGAGCATTGGATATGACATGGGGATAGTATAACGGCTCTCCCTGTTGTTGTGAGGGCACAACGACATAGGTATCTCTTTTGAAAATGATCAAGGTACTTATTTGCTTGAGTCTAGAGTCAGATTCCCGGATGAAGGCCTTGTTAGAGAGGCGTTCGGTGGAATTGAAATATTAGATGAATTTTCCCCTCTGAGACCACACCCTCCAAGGATGATAACAGTGGCACGAGTCTCCACGTGGGGAGAAGGGGAAAACTGTACTCCACTCTGTCCTCCTGCTTAGTTTATCTAACTAGGGAGGAGGGGGCTAACGAGAGAGGCATTTCACAAGTCTTTATGGGACTTTGTGGTAAGAAGAGAAAAATAGGCAGGGGTGCCTGGGTAGCTCCATTGGTTAAGCATCTGACTCTTGGTTTCAGCTCAGGTCATGATCTCAGGGTCCTGAGCTGGAGACTAGCATTGGGCTCCACTCCCAGCACACAGTCTGCTCAAGATTCTTTCTCCTCTTGACCCTCCCCTGGCTCATATGCATGCTCTCTCTTAAATAATAAATAAATAAATAAGTAAATACAATCTTAAAAAAAAAAAAAAGAAAAGAAAAGATAAACAGCTGGACATGGAGAAAAGAAAGCCAGCACTACTAACTAAATGATCTGGTTCCAGGGCATGGCTTACTCATCCTCACTCTCAGCTCCTGATGTCTCACTGTTTAGCTTCTGTCTGTCCTCAGAGTGACAGAGACTGTGTTTAAGCCTCAGTCCCATCAGAGAGCCCTATGAGGAACCCCCCACAGGACTCTGTGCCTTTATACCTCTTGTCCAGTGTAGTGAATAAGAATGCCATTTTTTATTCTCAAAAACATCCCATTTTGGATGATAAATGATGGGTTTGTCCCAAGAATACCTGACAAGTTCTGGTTTCTTCTAGGAGAACCTGCTTCTACCTACCTTCAGGATGGATGCCACTCCCTACCCACAGGCATGGTCTTGTGTCCTCTGGCCACACTGCCCGATCCAAATCCCAACTCTGCTCCTTATTAGCCACGTAATTGGAGGGCAAGTTACCGCCTTTGCCTTTGCCTGAGTTCTCTAAAGTGTCTAATGGAAATAATGATAATATGCCTGGTGTGTAGTAAGTTGCCAGGATGTTTTAGCCAACACCGTAGGACAAGGGTCAGAAAACGGCAGTCTGCGAACACTTCCGTTTGGCTAGCACAGTGTTTTCCAAGTGTGCATCTAGAAGGAGTGCCCTCTCCAGTAGATCAGAGGCATCATCACGTGATTCATGCATTGATCACATGCTACCCTCCTGGCATCTGAGTGTGCAGCTCCTCTTGAGCCCTGGGCGTGACAGACATACCAGGCCACCCTAGGTCTGGACCAGGAGACAGACGGCTATTATTCTGTGTGCATGTCCTCTCCCTTCCACCACCTTCTCTCCAGGTTAGACTCCAGCCAGGCTCAAGTTCACATGAGAAGGAGTTGCACTCTTGGAAAACCTGTTGCCTTTTGCCAGAGGTAGTTCCCCCCCCCTTCCATGTTGTGTAGGAAAGTATTTCTCAGACCGTTCTGTCCATACACATCACTGGGAATCTCCTGGAACATACAGATCTGGTTCATGAGATCTGGGGTGGGGCCCAAGACTGTGCATTTTTAACTCGCCCACTGGTGATACTGAGGCTGCTTGCTCAGGATTTAGGGACCGGTGGAACCTCAGGAAAGTGTTTCTACTTGAGGCTGAGAGTGGGGCCTCTTCCCAGCAGACTGAACACTTTCTATGGGCACTTTCTTCCCAGTGGGCACCCCCCTCATATCCAGAAATGAACAACCACCAGGAAAATATGCATCTGTCTCGGCCGAGGTTGACACCTAGCAGGGAGACACTGATACCCCCTACAGTGTCTGAGGCTACAGACACTGTAGCCTCAGAGAATTTCTGACTGCTTTGACCTTCATTCATTCTGCAGAGGTAAACTTTTCATCTGATCACATTTTAGAAATTGTCAACTTAGGAGTGGATTAGGAACTTGCTACTATTTCCTCTCAGATAGAATGGTTCTCCAAGCGTGGTTCTGGGACCATCAGCATCACTGCAAATTAGCATTGCAAATGTGACACTCCCCTTCCAGACCTCCTGAAACTCTGGGAGCTGGGTCTAGTAGTCACATTTAACAGGCCCTCCAGATAATTGCCATGTACATTCCAGTTTGAGAACCAATGTTAAGATGTCCAGTTGCTGAGAAGAGTTTCCAGAGGAGAAAGCCCTGGATCCTGGCTGCCTTTGGGGTCTGCCCAAGTTCCTGGGCTACGTTGTTCTATGGATGGTTTCAGCTGAGAGTCAGGGAGATGATCCCAAGAAGGGGGTTTGAAGGATGGCAACTTCAGGTGAGGAAAAGCAGGAGCAAATGATGCATCTCTTGGGGGTAATTGTTTGACTTTATACAAATGTTCTAAGCAATAAAACCTGCCAGTGATGTACAGGAAATATGTGCCCCCTCACGCCGAGTGGTTGTAGATTGTTACCAGGGAGTGGGCTTTGGAACCCCTATTATGGAAAGTCTTAATGGCATGATATACACCACACCGGCTAAATGAAATGCATACGGGGACGTTATGAGAGTTTTCAACAGCATTTTATTTTGCATAATATAGTTTTTTTTTCCAGACCAGAAATGGTATATTAAAAAGTCAGCAGGTATATAGCTTGTTTTAAAAGTATTATTACTTGACTCTGGCTTTGCAGACTTTTATTTTCTTCCTCCTGCTGCTATTGCACAGACACGCAGAATATTCTATCCAAAGGGATCCTAGAGATTAATGAGCCTACTCCCTGCAGCTTTGCAGTGAGGAACTGATGTCCAGTGATGGGAAGCCGACTTGTCCTGAGTGAGGGCCTGGAGCTAGTACCCAGGACGTCTGAATCTCAGACACTGGGATTCCCAGTGATTTGTTTCAGGAATCTCAGGCCAGGTAAGGGACCTGGGAAGCTGGCCTTGTGCATTCTCCCGCTTGTGGACAGCATCATCAGAGGAGCGTGGGGTGCAGTGATGTTGTTCACACGTGTGCATAGATGTTGTTGCAACAGCCAGAGTGGATGTAGTTCAGTCAGAAGCATCTCCCATTCACACTGAGGCTTAAAACTCAGGCTGGGGTAAGCCGGAACTGTCACCCCTGCTGTCCAAGTAGGTGTCACGTGTGTGGTTGTGGGGAACACGCCTTCTCCTAGGGCTGGCTTCATGAGTGTGGCACCTGCTGCTTAAAGGGACCCCGTGCTTCCTTTAACGCTCTGTTGTCCCTCTCTTGAAAGTCTCAATGCTTCTTGAAGAAGGGGACCGGCATCTTTATTTTGCACTGGGCCCTGGGAATTATGTAGCTGGTCTTTCTCCATATCGCCCATCCCCTCTGCCATGCATCCTTTGGAACTCAGCTTCTCCAAAAAACCTTCTCTGATCTCCCTGAGCGTGTGATATATCATAAGCTTAGTCATTTTAATGATTTGCTTTTTCTCTGTAGGTCAACCCTGGGAGGTAGATGCTATCATTGTCATGATACCCACTTAACAGATGAGGAGGCTGAGGCTTAGGGGGAGATGAACTGGCTCCAGGTCACATGGCCAGGAACTGAGGCTAGAAGCCAGGTCTGCTGGACTCCCGAGAACAGACACTTAACCTCCATGGTCTTCAACCTCCCGGTGTTGTCTGCTGAGGGCTAGCACTCTGTGATGTCTCCTTGTTTCTTCTCGTCGACTGTAGGGGAGAGACTTTGTCCTTGACTGTGGAGACTGTGCCCTTTATTCAGTCTCGGCCTGCACCACACCTGGCACAGACAGGGTGCCCAATGAATATTTATGTAATAAAGGGCATGCGGCTAAATTTAACATGTGTTTAGCCATATCAGAACTTCCCGCAAACCAAAGGTAGGCTTCCAGGTTTGTGTTTAAATTTCTCCTGTGAGTGAGGCTGCATGGTATGGCTGGTGGGGGCTTAGAGATACCTTCTATTTGACTTCATGAATTATTTATGGAATTAACACCGGGAACGATCATTAATTTGTGGATGGAGAGAAGCGGTTCTGTGGCTTGCCGCCCATGCTTTTCCGGCAGGGATAAATTACCTTCGCATCGGCTGCTGGGTGAAGACTCGGTTGCTGGTTTCCAGGGGAGACAAAGCACTTCAGTCCCCTCTTCCCTCCTCTTTCCCCCAGCAGAAAAATCTGGGAAGTGCAAGTTACACAGACTGGCACAGACTCTTGGCAGCGAGCCAGCGCAGCGTTCCCCAACACGTAGGCAACGCACTGTTTCCTAGAGCACCACTGTGTGTGCACATATGCTGAGTATGGGGATACAACCAAGATGCAATGTAAATAATTACATTACCAGATGATTAGTGGCAAGAAATGCATGTGGTATGGGGAGGTTCTGGGTGGTGGTGGTTCCTGCCTAAGCCAAGTCTCCCAGGGCAAAAATGAGTTACTCTAGCCAGAGACAGGATACAAGTGTAGAGGGACAGGCCTTTGCGATTGGCAGTAAGCCTGCAAAGGGAGAGAGAGACCCGTAAACAGTAGAAATGGCTGGCGTAGGAAGAGGGGCCCTCAGAGGTAGCTTGTGGGGGCTCAGGCAGAGGCTGGGAAGTGGATGGTGGTTGTGCCAGTGGCTTAGGTTTTGGCCTGGAGGCTAGCTACATCAATGGCAGATGGAGCCAGCCCTGTCGGCCGCCCGTTGGAGCTCCTGGGCCATTATTGGGGTGGCTCTGCAGGGAACAAGGTCTTCATGCTCCAGGTGTATACTGGTTTTGTGGGCTCCTGGGTCCCCAAGGCCAGGGGTGGGTGTTTGCTGTGGGGAAGGCGTACCTACCCAGACGGGGAGGGCAGGAGGAACCATTGCCATTGCTGAGTTCAGCAAGTTTGCTTTCAGAGACCTACTGTCTATTAGCAATCTCGTTCCCATTTTCTTCAAAGCATCCTGAGGAACTCTAACCGAGGCTGGGTTCAGCAGCCCTCACTTTTGAGCAATAAACTACAAATGATCACAGTTTACTTTGATGCTTTTGGAATTCCCCTACTAGTCACTGGGGTTTCTTGCCATTTACTAGCTGGAATGTCGCCTGCATGCACACGCTTTTCCTCTGGAATGAGCCCTTGCCTCCCTGAGCTTGTCTCAACGTGTTATTTTATCTTGCACTTCTTCTTGGGCTCGAGCAGTGCTCTGGGCTCCTGGGCTGCCACGACCACACTTAGGGGTCCAACCCTGCTGCCCCAGCATTGACGGGAGAAGAGATTGTTCTCGACTCCATTTATTTCCAGGTAGAAAAGAATCAGAGAGCCCCGCAGGGTGAAAGTGAAGGCGAGGCACTCCAGATAAGTGTTTCTTTCCCCTTTGTATTACTTATTTATTAAATTCAGTGAGGCATAACTAAGGGAAGGGAAAGGCACTGAGGAAACAGAGAATACAATGGCTCCTCAGATTTTAATGGGAGAGATGGCTGGAAGTGATTCCTAAATTATTAAATAAATCGATTTGATTCTTGAAGCCAGCCTCCAAGGTATATTTGTCAGTTTCATTATCAGTCTTCAAGGGGTGGAGGAGTCACTCATGGAGAAAGTTTTATTATTTTTGCCCCCTCTGTTTTATTTTGAAGGCTGTGATTCATGACCCCTGTCTAATTAAACCCTAGCTTCTTTATGTGGCAGGAGCAGCATACTTTCCATTTTGGTTTTGACTTCTGTTCTGGATCCGTCTGGTCTGCCAGGCCCATGGACGTGTAACGAGATCAGGTCAGCTGTAGGGCACGTGCACTTCGGAGAATCTCGATCCCATTTCAATTACAGGAACGTTGGTCACAGATGAGCTCAAAGGTAATTTGTCTGCATGCACACGTGTCCTGTCACTTAGCTATTTGCCTAACAGAATCTGCTGAGTGTTTGAATACTTGGCTGTGCAATCCCAAATGCCAAGAATAACACCTTATTATACTTTAGGGAGGTTGGTGGTTTGATCTTGGGGTTTTGGTGTTGACTGCAGTGGGGTTTGCCCCTTTCTTTCACGTTTCCCTCTTTCCTCCTAAACTCTTCTACAGCCTTCAGCCCGATGGTAAAAAAATGCCTGAACATCTAAATTCTTTTTCTTAATTATTCTCCGGAGGAAAGCAGGCCGAGCACCAGGGTGCAAAAAATTTAAACCATAAATAACAAGCCGAAAGGAAATAAAAGAAATGACACCAGAATAAACTAAGCTATTAACTGAAAGCTTTATATCTCTATCCTCCTCGGGCCTGAAAAATCTCAGGAAAGGGGGTTAAGTATTTATTTTGCAAAGAATGTCATTATAACCTGCAGGAATTAAAAATGGATGAAGGAAACATTGGCCCATGATGTCTCGGGGTACTATAGGCACGGATGCATGAAATATTTTGGATAGCATAGTTCCTGCTCTGCCCCTTGCATCAAGTGGTGCTAAAGGACAGGTTTGGGTTCTTTGGGGGGCATTGCTGCTATCTGTATCTGGCGCGGAGGGCTGGATGGGAGAAGGAAGTGACCAAAGTAATGGGTAGCGACTGAATGCTTCCCAAGACAGATGAGGGCTCCTCCCCGGATCTCCTCCATCATTGTCTTTTAAGTTGGTGCACGTAGTGTAAAGAATTCCATTCAAACCTGCAGACCAGTTTCCAATGACTGGTGTACATTTCAAGTTCCTAGATGCTACCCAACCTTGGGGATGAAAAGAAGGTGTTGACATGTTGGCAACACAGAACACTGAAGGTGAGGGCACTGAAGGTGAAGGTATGGGGTGCCTGAGACATAAGAGAGAGGACTCTCCTTCTACCCATTTTGCCCAGGCAGCCAGGCTGACACTGCAGAATCACTTCCAACCTCCTTGAGGCCCAGGGCTTCCTTGTGATCTTAACTCTGCATGGCCAGGGGAGCCACTCCTACTCGGGCTGCTGGAACTGAGCAGGACCACAGAGCGTGTGGGCATTCTTGCACACATGCATGTGCACACACACGTGTGTGTGTGTGTGTGTGTGTGTGTGTGAAAGAGAGAGAGAGAGAGAGAAAGAGAGAGAGAGAGAAAGTGTGTGTCTGGGAGGTGCACACCAGCCAGCCCACCAACTGGGAGACAGATCTGGGCTCAGCATGAGACGCACGGAGGACTGTATTTTCTGTATAACTAACTGGAAGGGAGTTTGGTAAGAAAAACAAGGTGCAGAAAAGTGTGTATTAGATCTCAGTTTTGTAGAACACACGGTAACAAGCCACTGAAATTCTGTCTGTGTGTATATGAAGGACTCTGCTAGGTTATATAAGTAACGAGGAAAATCTAGGACACATGCTGTGTTTTTAAACTGTGTTACAGGGTGTGTGTGTGAGAATGGGGAGCTGCTGATACTGATACAGGTAGGGTACAGCGTTCGGGGTAATGGCATTGATCGTAGGACCCCATTTATGCAAAACTAATATTTATATATGTATTAAAGTTTAACTGCCTTGCTCTGCTCATCTTTCCTCCAAAAGTGCTTTCTCTGAAAAATCTCCCTTTGCCAGGTACGAGGTGCTCAGTTTTATGTGGGCTCTTTTCCTGCAGCATTTAGGGTCACTGCTCTGCTGCGGCATTTTATGGTGTGAGCCGAGAAAGAGCAGAGCTGCGTTGCCTCAGGGAAAAGCCGTTATTAACTGCTCTGCTTGTCCACCCTCCCTTTGTCCTGATCAAGGGGCCAGGGGTGGGAAAGGAGGCTTTCTCAAAAAGCCTGATTCCTCTTGAATGGATGTGTTGCCCTCTGGCAGACAGACGGGGTCTATAGTGAGGAGACCTCAGGAGACCCGATCAGGGCCTGTCTGGCCTCTGGAGGCTGTGAGGGTTGCTCCCATCACCCCTTAGGGAGGGGACAGACTTTCTGGAAAGCAGAGCTAGGATTTGGAGATGGAAATGACAAGGCAGCAGTTTTCAGCTCAACACTTATGAAGAAGGGGCTTTCTTTTTTTTTTAATTTAAAAATTTTTAAAAGTTTAATTTTATATTTTTCAGTGTTCCAGAATTTATTGTTTCTGCACCACACCCAGTGCTTCATGCAATACATGCCCTCCATAATACCCACCACCAGGCTCACCCAAACCCCCGCCCCCTCCCCTCCAAAAATCTCAGTTTGTTTCTCAGAGTCCTTCTGACCACCTGAGCCAACACTCGGCTGGGCGACTTCGTGGGAGGAGGAGGAGGTCTCATTGTTGGTGGGATTCAGGATTTGGTGATGCCTGGGTCAGGATTCCAGCACCGTGTGTCCCTGGATTATAAGATCTCTAGGGGTGTGCTGTCCGACGTAGTAGCCAGCCACACATGGCCGCTGAGTGCTAGAAGTGTGCTTAGTGCAACTGAGGGACTGAATTTTTAATTTAATTTAAGATTTTATTTATTTATTTGACAGAGATCACAAGTAGGCAGAGAGGCAGGCAGAGACAAGGAGGGGGAAGCAGGCTCCCTGCTGAGCAGAGAGTGTGATGTGGGGCTCGATCCCAGGACCCTGGGATCATGACCTGAGCTGAAGACAGAGGCTTTAACCCACTGAGCCACCCAAGCGCCCCTGAATTTTTAATTTTAGCTAAGGGTATATATCTGAAGGAAACAAAATCAGTATCTTGAAGAGGTATCTGCACCCCTATGTTCGTCATAGTGTTATTCACATTAGCCACGGTATGGCAATGACCTAAGTGTTTGTGGACAGTAGAGTGAATGCAGAAGATGTGGTACATACATGTTAATCAAATATTTTTCAGCCATAAAAAAGAAAGAAGTGGTGCCACATGTGACAGCATGGATGAACCTGGAGACATTATGCTAAGTGAGGTAAGCCAGACTGAAAAAGGCAAATGCTGTGCGGTATCACGAATGCATGAAATCTTAAAAAAAAAAAAGAAAAGAAAAGAAAAGAAAAGAGGACTTACAAAGTCCAACGGTGATTGGTAGGGGCTGGAGAGTGGAGGAAATGGGGAGGTGTTGATCAAAGGGTACGAACTTTCAATGATAAGTTGACAGTTTAATAATACCGTATTGTATACTTTAATAAAATGTGGCCACTAGAGAATGTAGACGGGGGCTGACGTTGTATTTCTTTTTTCTTTTTAAGATATTATTTATTTGTTTGTCAGAGAGAGCATGCACAAGCAGGGAGAGTGGCAGGCAGAGGGAGAAGCTGTCTCCCCACTGAGCAGGGAGCCCAGCAGGGGTCTTGAGCCCAGGACTCTGGGATCATGACCTGAGCTGAAGGCTGTGACTTAAACCTGTTGATCCACCCCTGTGGATCCACCCCTGTGTTTCTGTTGGGTAGTACCGCTCCAGGTCCCTGGCAGCATGGGGAGTTTGTGACGCTGTACAGTTGTTCATGTTCCTGGTGTGACTTCCTACCTCTCTTTAGATAGAAAGACACTCCACAGACACTCTTGGCCCCCACGGTGACCACCTAAGATAATTTATCCTGGTGACACTGGTGGGAATCTTGTGTAGTGTCTGGACCTCGGAGAAATGCCTGGCGCAGGGATGTCGGGAACTCTGAGGACTTCTGGTAGAATTTATTACACGAGAGCTGAGCTTGCGTGTGCAAAAGCTGGTGTTTAAAATAATAGGACGAGGTTTCTTTTAAAAATCAGAATCTATAACCTGACTTTTATTCACTGCCTTTCTCAAGCAGTTAAAGTTGAATAAAAATCTTTCATCGTTCTGAATCATTAAAACGCATCCCAAGAAAGGCCTAGAAACACAGTGGTAGACTCTAAATTAAGCAATAAGATATGCACTTTTAGTTTCCCTAATTACGTACCATTGAAAGTAGGTTGGAACTAAAATAAACATGCTGCCTTGAAATGAGAATTAATACGTGCCAGGGCTGCGGGGAAAGCCCTATTAAACAATTGAATTTTGGAATATTTTGCTTTGTCAAAAAACCCAAAGGCATGCTTCCCTTTGGAATTGAATCTTCATTTAGAGTTTCTTTTAATTGCTTGTTCCATGTGTTTTACAAAGTGCCTTTATCAAGCTGTTATGACATTTTGTTCATTATGTATTGAACCCTGTCACAGTCTATGAAGGAAGTAAGTGCCTTGTCTGTCGCTTCTTGAGAAGCCAAGTGGAAAGAGTGCCATGATTCCATGGGGGAGAGGGACACATTTTGGGGAGTTCTGGGAAAGACCCTTTTTTTGTCATTACCCTAGGGATGAATGAGGGGAGGCGGGAGGGAGGAAGGAAAGAGTTGAGGAGGGCTGGAGGGAGGGAGAGGGGGTTGGGGATGGCGCCGAGGGATGTAAATCCAGCCTTTCTGTCTAACTTTGCTGGACCTGTTGATCCCAGATTATGCATTTTTCAAATTAGGGGTGCATTCTAATCTTGTTTTCCAAGAAACATATTCTCCACTTAGAGTAGGCTACGGTAAAGACTGATTTCATAATAAACGAAGGCTGTTAGAATCAGGTCAGAATCTCTTCTAGGGGCTGAGTATGACTGAATTGGAACAGAAAAGAATCTCAGTCTTGAGCAAGTCTTCATTTCTGTCCCCAGTTGGGAGAAGAGGAGAGGAGAAATGCAATTCTAGCACAATCCCAGAGCCTATTATCAGAGCGGGAGCAGGGGAGGTGTTGATGTTAGGGCCCAAAGAAGACAGTTTAACTATCACCTTTTACAATGAAAGTTTAAAAAGACAATTTAAGTATCACCCTTTAAAATGAAAATGCTAAACAGTTTAGCCTAGGCTGTTATCAGGACCAGAAGTGACATGTCTTTTTAAAGAGATAAAAGAAAAACACCATTGAGAATACCCAGCGCTCAAAACCCCCCTGGCGTAATCGTGACCTCATTGTTCTCAGTAACCTAACTCCCAAAAAAGAAGTGTAAGACCCTTTTTCCCTGGGGGGTCCTTGGGGCTCTACGGCACTATCCACAGAATGGGTCGGAGAGTCCGGTGGTGTTCCGGAATCCATCCTCCTGCTTTGAGCGAGGATTTCTACTAAACAACTGTTGCTGATTGAGCCTCAGAAATTGCAAGAGAGAGGGATTTTCCTGATGTAGTTCTATGATGGTACAGGGCGAGTAACTACTATGTGCCAAGTGCTTTTTACATGTTATGCCTTTGAATGCTCACTCCTGGGAGGTAGTATTAAGGTAAGATGGGTATTATTATGTCCATCCCGGAAATGAAGACACAGGCCCTGAGCAGGGGCCGGTAATGTTCCCAGAGTTAAAGGCCATTGAGCAGAAGATTTGGGATTTATTGCCAGGACGGGCTGCCTCCAAAACCATGTTCTTTCCCTCTATAGTCGTATGCTGTTCTTGTTAAGTCCTTTTCAATATCTAATCCGCATCTTTCCAGCTATAATTTAAGCTCGTTATCTCAGTGCTTGGTGGAAATGGAGTAGTTTTTCTCAGTTTTCCATTCAGAGCTTTTCATATGTTTGAAGATGGCTACCTCGGCTACTTCTTACTCTTTTCTTATCCGTTGCACAAAGAACAAAGGAATAGTGGTTTTCATGTCCCTGAAATAGCTTTGTTTCTTTTAATTGGCATTTAATGTGTATCCACATGGATGAATCTTGCTGATAGGAGACGGGCTGAATGTTCCATTTCATTTCTTCATTCAGCCAAGGGATTTAATGTGGCACGGACTGGATGCTGTGCCCTAGGCTTGATGCTGGACCTTCAAGTGAGATCTGTGCCAGAGTAGAAAAGGGATATGCCTGCCTCTGTAAGAGCCAGGTGGAGAGTGCGTCCCCAGCTTGGTGGCAGTAGAAGTGGGCGTTGAGGCATGAAGAAGAATCTCGCTAGCCATTGGGGCTTCTGGGAGGCAGGACAGGCAAAGGGAACGTCGGTTGCAGACGTCTGGGAGCCTGCTATGCCACTGTGTCCAGGGAAAGGGAGTATTTTGGTACGACTGAGGAACAGGCAGAGGGCAGGGCATGATTCAGGGTGGGTGTCAGATCACAGGCAGTTTTCTGTTTCATGTTAAAGAATTCGTACTTTGTTTTGAATTTTGAGAATTAAAAAAAAAGTATAAAGAATACGTTCATTAGACACCTATATCCATATTCCTACCACTGAGATTTAAAAACCAATAGCATGGAGCACTGGGTGTGGTGAAAAAATAATGAATACTGTTATGCTGAAAATAAATAAATTTAAAAAAATCTTAAAAAAAAAACTGATAGCATTTAGAGGCACCTAGGTGGCTCAATCAGTTAAGCATCTGACTCTTGACTTTGGCTCAGGACATGCTCTCAGGGTCGTGAGATCGAGCCCCGCATTGGGCTCTATGCTGGGCATGCTTAAGATTCTCTCTCCCCCTCTCCCTCTGTACCTTCCACGTCCCACGTACCTACCCCTCAGAGTGCATGCAAGAGTGCTTTCTCTCAAATAAATAAATAAAATCTTAAAAAAAACCCCAAACCTGTTGGCATTTAGCCACTTTTTTTTCCTAGTCTTTTAAAAAAGAAATTAAAGTACTACAGATATATTTAAAGCCCCCCTTTAACCAACACCTTTTGCCTAATTGCTTTCTCTCCACTCTTTTCCCAAGGCAATGATCGTTCATCTGGTATTTATCCTTTCACATCACTGAAAGCATATTTTACTCATAAGTATATACTTGAAGGCATTTTTCTGCATCATGCTTTTTTCTCCCCTTGACTTTGTTTTTGAATTCTATCCATGTCGATAGATCAAGTGTATTCATTTTAACTGTTGCATAGAATTCCATTTTATGAATACTACATTTTATCTGTTTCCCTGTTGGTGGGGATACTGGTTGTTTCCAGTTTTATGCTATCAAAAAATGACATTACAATCAGCATCCTTACCCTTATTTCCCTAGGGAAGTAGTATCCAGTTTTTCCTGATGATGAGTGAGCCATGTTGGAGAGTGGAGTGTTTTATTAAGAAAACAAATAAGGAAACAATAAGCAAAAGCAGGTCTTTGGGCCTTTTCTCTGGAGAGTCTCACTCAGAGGGTTTGGTAATTTTGGGGGGGAACAGCAAGTTCCCTAAGTGATTCTCTTCATTAGGGAAATTGTAAAACGGGTAGAGAATATATGGGTACTAGGGTGCCAGGCTGGCTCAGTTGGAAGAACATGTGACTCTTGATCTTGGGGTCGTAAGTTCGAGCCCCACTTTGGTGTAGAGATTACTTAATAAATAATTTTAGGGCGCCAGGGTGGCTCAGTGGGTTAAAGCCTCTGCCTTCAGCTCAGGTCATAATCTCAGGGTCCTGGGATCGAGCCTCCCATCGGGTTCTCTGCTCAGCAGGGAGCCTGCTTCTTCCTCTCTCTCTGCCTGCCTCTCTGCCTATTTGTGTTCTCTGTCTGTCAGATAAATAAATAAAGCCTTTTAAAAAAAATAATTTTTAAAAATTGAAAAAGAAAAGAGAATATATGGTTATTAAGAGAGGTGTGGGGCCACTGTGGGATTTTATGTCAAGTAGGGCCATGTTGAGGTTTGTGTTCAAAAAGAATACTTTGGTGACAGTATGAACAATATCCTGGGCCCCAGCTTCATTTATAAAGCTGTCCTCTTTCAGAGATGCAAAGTGGAATAAGACATAGTCTTAAAGTCAGATAGCTTGCAGTCTAGCAGAGCATCCTACAGAAATGTGGGCAAATGGGATGCAAAGCTTAGAGGCTTATTATCCACAGGCAAATGGTTTCCTGGTCCAGGACTGGCTGGTCAGTATCAGTGTCCATGTTCTTTGTGTTGTCTGCCCACCCGGAAAGTGATTCTTTTTGTTTTCCATCTCTTTGTTCTTCTTCCAACTTCTTTTTCTGGGAAGAAAGTTGGGAG
>NC_081571.1:32715014-32856653 GCF_022355385.1 Mustela nigripes
AGATAACTAAATGAGGTTTTATATATATATATATATATATATATATATATATATATATATATATATATATATATGTCATATTCCCCATTTTCCATGAATGTAAAAAATCAAGATCTGTGATCATTTTAGAAAATTTCCAACACATCCAGCAGCGATAGAAATAATTCAGTTCTTAATAATTTAGCAGTTCATTTTGATGTCAACAGCCACTCTGAAGCCTAAGGAAATGATATTTCTAACCCACTCTATGAGGGCAGACCTCAGGTCTCATAATAATAGCAATCTTAAGAGGCCATTCATCCAACTCCCTAGTTTTACCAAAGAGAATACTAACATGCTAAGAGCATGACAGGATTGTGTGAAGCCACTCAGGGGGTTAGTGGTAGAGCGGTGACTAGGACGATGGTCTCCTGACTTCCTTACCCTTGTTCTTTCTACACATCTTAACCGTCTATACCACCAGATGATGGGCTGTTTCTACCAAGAAGTCCCACCCCTGCCCAGGAGATGGTAGCTGGGAAATTACCCCACGGCCTTCTGCATGGGACATAAAATAACTCTGATGTTATTCTCTACTCTGGGAAGGCCCAGGCAGTGTTACCAAGCTACCCAAGGCGGCTTAACATCTATCCCACCCACACAGCTCTCCTGATAGTCTGTGCTCCTTCCAGGGCTGACCACCCATTTCTCATCGTGTTCCTGCTTCCTCTGGCTAATGGAAAGCTCAAAGTTCCTTTTGAAGTCAATGGAGGAGCTCTGCTCTCAGGGAAGCTTTGAGGGACTACAGAGAAACAGACCCCGACCTGCCAAGGAGAGGGGCTATTTTTAAGTCAGGAAAGGAGACATTACTGTTGAGTGAAAGAATCCTTTTGAGCCTTTATTATAGCCTCTTAGAAGGAAATACTTTTATGTTGAGTGTATTGATACAAGTTCAGTGCCCGAGTCTAGAAATTTCATTCTCAGAGAAAGGAAGCTTTCTCAGAATTTCTCTCTCTCCATTATTAGTTCTATACCACCAGCCTCTCAGAAAAAGTAATACTCTGTATAGTGGCTTTTATATGGTTTGTCCTCAGAAGAACAGTGTTCAAATCTTAGCTTTGCTACTTACAGGTGTGTGATCCCTGGTAGGTCACTTAGCGCCCACATCTTGCTCAGGCTCCTGAGTCTCGAATGGCAGTGGTTGGGACCTGCTTCTCAGGGTTGTTCGTTCACCTGTTCATTTTTATTCATCCATTTATTTACCTGCTGTATGGCACATACTGTGCTACATCCTAGGAATACAAAGTGAGTTGTGGTCCCGTCCAGTGAGGTAGACAAGTTGTCAGATTTAAAAAAAATTTTTATTTAAATTCCAGTTAGTTATCATACTAATATTAGTGTAATTAGTGTAATATTAGTTTCAGGTGTACAATATAGTGATGCAACACTTCTGTACACCACCCGGTGCCCTTCACAATGAGCACTTCTTCATCCCCATCACCTGTCCCACACCCACCTTCCCTTTGGTAACCATCAGTTTGTTCTCTATAGTTGAGTCTGATTCTTGGTTTGCCTTTCTCTCTTTTTTTCTTCCCCTTTGATCATTTATTTTGTTCCTTAAATTCTACATGTGAGTGAAATCATATGGTCTTTGTCTTCTCTAACTGACTTATTTCTCTTAGCATAATACCTTCTAGTTCCAACCATGTCATTGCAAATGGCAAGATTTCATTCTTTTTGATGGCTGAGTAATATTCCTCTCTCTCTCTCTCTCTCTGTGTGTGTGTGTGTGTGTGTGTGTGTAATATAAGTACATATACACACACCACATCATCTTTATCCATTCATCAGTGCATGGACACTTGTGCTGTCCTACCCAGCATTATAGGTAATGGTGCTATAAACATTGGGGTGCAGGTAACCCTTTGAATTAGTGTTCTTTGTTTTTTTAAAATTTAATTTTATTTAAATTCAATTACTTAATATATAATGTATTATTAGTTTCAGAGGTAGAGTTCAGTAATTCATCAGTTGCATATAACGCCCAGTGGTCATTACATCACGTGCCTTCCTTAATGCCCATCACCCAGTTACCCCATCCCTCCACACACCTCCCCTTTAGCAGCCCTCAGCTTGTTTCTTATAGTTAGGAGTCTCTTATGGTTTGTCTCCCTCTCTGATTTCTCTTGTTTCATTTTTACCTCCCTTCCCCTGTGAGTCTCTGTTTTGTTTATTAAATTCAATAAATGAGTGAAATCATATGATAACTGTCTTCTCTGCTTGACTTATTTCACTTAGCATAATACCCTCTAGTTCCATCCACATCATTGCAAATGGTAAGATTTCATTTTTTGATGGCGGAGTAATATTTCATTTTATGTATATACCATATCTTCTTTATCCATTCCTCTGTTGATGGACCTCTAGTCTCTTTCCATAGTTTGGTTATTGTGGATGTTGCTGCTATAAACATTGGGGTGCAGGTGCCTCTTTGGATCACTACACTTGTGTCTTTGGGGTAAATCCCTAGTAGTGCGATTACTGGGTTGCAGGGTAGCTCTATTTTTAACTTTTTCAGGAACCTCCTAACTATTTTCCAGAGTTGCTGCACCAGCTTGCATTCCCACCAGCAGTGTAAGAAGGTTTCTCTTTCTCTGCATCTTCACCAACATTTGTTGTTTACTGACTTAATTTAAGCCATTCCCACTGGTATTGAGGTGGTATCTCATTGTGGTTTTGATCTGTATTTTTCTGATGCCTAGTGATGTTGAGCACTTTTCATGTGTCTGTTGGCCATTTGGAGGTCTTCTTTGCAGAAATGTCTATTCATGACTTCTGTCATTTCTTTCTTTCTTTCTTTCTTTTTTTTTTTAAACTATCAGCAGCCCTTGTTCTGTTTAAAGATTTGATTTGATTTTATTATTTATTTATTTGACAGACACAGAGAGAGAGAGAGAGATCACAAGTAGGCAGAGAGGCAGGCAGAGAGAGAGGAAGGGAAGCAGGCTCCTTGCTGCTTCCTGATGTGGGGCTTGATCCCAGGACCCTGAGATCATGACCTGAGCTGAAGGCAGAGGCTTAACCCACTTAGCCACTCAGGCGCCCCACTTCTATCATTTCTTGACTGGACTATTTGTTTTTCAGGTGTTGAGTTTGTTAAGTTCTTTACAGATCTTGGATTCAAACCCTTTATCTGATAAGACATTAGAAAATATCTTCTCCTATTCTGTAGGTTGTCCTTTGGTTTTGCTGACTGTTTCTTTTGCTGCACAAAAGCTTTTTATATTGTTGAAGTCCCAGTAGTTGATTTTTGCTTTTGTTTCCCTTGCTTTTGGAGACATGTCTAGCAAGAAGTTGATGCAGCCGACGTTGAAGAGGTTGCTTGCCTGTGTTCTCCTCAAGGATTTTGATGGATTCCTGTCTCACATTTAGGCCTTTCATCCATTTTGAGTTTATTTTTTTGTGTGGTGTAAGGAAATGGTCCAGTTTCATTCTCCTATCTGTGCTGTCCAATTTTCCCAACACCAATTGTTGAAGAGACTGTGTTTTTTTCCCATCAGATATTCTTTCCTGCTTTGCCAAAGATTAGTTGACCATAGAATTAAGGGTCCAGGCTCTTTATTTTGTTCCATTGATTTATGTGTCTGTTTTTGTGCCAGTACCATGCTGTCTTGATGATTATAGCTTTGTAATAGAACTTGAAGTCTGGAATTGTGATGTCTCTGGCTTTGGATTTCTTTTACAGCATTCCTCTGGCTATTTGGGGTCTTTTCTGGTTCCACACACATTTTAAGATAATTTGTTCTAGCTCTGTGAAAAATGTTGATGCTATTTTGATAGGGATTATATTAAATGTGTAGATTGCTCCAGGTAGCGTAGCCATTTTAAGAATATTTGTTCTTCCAGTCCATGTGCATGGAATGTTTTTCCATTTCTTTGTGTCTCCCTCAATTTCTTTCATAAGTGTTCTGTAGTTTTCAGAGTATAGAGCCTTTACCTTTTTGGTTAGGTTTATTCCTAGGTATCTTATGGTTTTTGGTATAATTGTAAATGGAATTGATTCCTTAATTTCTCTTTCTCCTTACATGTTGTTAGTGTATAGAAATGCAACTAATTTCTGTGTATTGATTTTATATCCTGCCACCTTGCTGAATTCCTATGAGTCTAGCAACTTTTGGGTGGAGTCTTTTGGATTTTCCACATAAAGTATCATGTCATCTGCAAAGAATGAGAGTTTGACTCCTTTGCCAATTTGGATTCCTTTTTATTTCTTTTTGTTTTCTGACTGCTGGGCAGGGAGCCTAACTCAGGGCTCGGGCTAGTACTATGTTGAACAACAGTGGTGGGAGTGGACATTCCTGTCATGTTCCTGACCTTGGGGGAAAAGCTCTTAGTTTTTCCCCATTGAGAATGATATATGAAAGCCCTGGGCTCTCTGTATATGGCTTTTATGTTATTGAGCTATGTTCTCTTTATCACTATGCTGTAAAGAGAGCTTTAATCAAGAAAGGATGCTGTATTTTGTCAAATGCTTTTTCTGCATCAATTGAGAGGATCATATTGTTCTTGTCCCTTCTTTTATTCATGTTATGTATCCCATTGATTGCTTTACAGATGTTGAGCCACCCTTGCAGCCCAGGAATAAATCCCATTTGGTTGTGGTGAACAATCCTTTTAATGTGCTATTGGGTTCTATTGGCTAATATCTTGGTGAGAATTTTGGCATCTGTGTTCATCAGGGATGTTGGTCTGGAATTCTCCTTTTTGGAGGGATCTTTGTCTGATTTTGGATCAAGGTAATGCTGGCCTCATAAAATGTGTTTGGAAGTTTCCCTTCTATTTCTATTTTTTGAAACAGCTTCAGAAGAATAGGTATTAAGTCTTCTTTAAGTGTTTGGTAGAATTCCCCTGGGAAGCTGTCTGGTTCTGGACTCTTTTTTGGCAGGGAGAGTCTTGATTACTGCTTTGATTTTTTTGTTGGTTATGGGTCTGTTCAGGTTTTCTAGTTCTTCCTGTTTCAATATTGGTAATGTCTTTGTTTCTAGGAATGCATCCGTTTCTTTCAAATTGCATAATTTGTTGGCACATAGTTGCTCATAATATGTTCTTATAATTATTTGTATTTCTTCAATGTTGGTTGTCATCTCTCCTTTTCATTTATGATTTTATTTATTTGGGTCCTTTCTCTTCTTTTTGATAAATCTGGCTAGGGGTTTATCATTCTTATTAATTATCTTATATTTTTATTTTATTTTATTTTAAAGATTTTATTTATTTATCAGAGAGAGAGAGGGGGAGAGAGCAAGCACAGGCAGACAGAATGGCAAGCAGAGGCAGAGGGAGAAGCAGGCTCCCTGCCAAGCAAGGAGCCTGATGTGGGACTCGATCCCAGGATGCTGGGATCATGACCTGAGCCGAAGGCAGCTGCTCAACCAACTGAGCCACCCAGGCGTTCCTTATTAATTCTTTTAAAGAAGCAGATCCTAGTTTGGTTGATTTGTTCCACTGTTCTTTTGGTTTCTATTTCATTGATTTCAGCTCTAATCTTTATTATTTCTCTTCTCTTGCTCAATTTTGTCTTTCTCTGCTCTTCTTTCTCCAGCTCCTTGAGGTGTAAGGTTAGGTTGCGTATTTGAGAAAATATGCAACCTAACCTTGTTTCCTGAGAAACAAGGTTTCTTGTTTCTTGTTTCCTGAGAAAAGCTTATATTGCTATTTACTTCCTTCTTAGGACTGCCTTTGCCACATCCCAAAGGTTCTGAACTGTTGTGTTTTCATTCTCATTTGCTTCCATGAATTTTTAAAATTCTTCTTGGGGCACCTGGGTGGCTCAGTTGTTAAGCATCTTCCTTCGGCTCAGGTCATGGTCCCAGAGTCCTGGGACTGAGCCCTGTGTTTGACTCCCTGCTTAGTGGGAAGCCTGCTTTTTTCTTTCCCACTCCCGGACTTGTATTCCTTCTCTTCCCATCTCTCTCTCTCTCAGGTAAATAAAATCTTTTAAAAAAATTCTTCTTAATTTCCTGGTTGACTCTTTCACCCTTTCTTTCTTTAGTAGGATGCTCTTTAACCTCCGTGTATTTGTTTTCCTTCCTTTTTTTTTTTTTTTTTTTTTTTTTTGTTATTGAGTTCAAGTTTTAAAGCACTATGGTCTGAGAATATGTAGGGAAAAATCCCTATCTTTTGGTACCAGTCGAGACTTGATTTGTGACCCAGTATGTGACTTTTTCTGGAGAATATTCCATATGCACAAGAGAAGACTATGTATTCCTTTGCTTTAGGATGAAATGCTTTGAATGTAACTGTGAAGTCCAATGTATTATTCAAAGCCCTTGTTTCCTTATTGATGTTCTACTTAGATGATCTATCTGTTCATTGCTGTGTGTAGGGTGTTAGGGTCCCCTACTATTATTTATTATCAATTATTTCTTTAATTTTATTGTTAATTGATTTGCATAATTGGGTGCTTCCAAGCTAGGGGCATAAATATTTGTAATTGTTAGATCTTCTTGTTGGACCGACCCTTTCATTATGATATACTGTTCATCTCTTATTACAGTCTTTGGCTTAAAATCTAACTTGTCTCATATAAGGATTGCTACCCCAGCTTCCTTTTGAGGTCTGTTACCATGAAAAATAGTTCTCCACCTCCTCACTTTTGATCTGGTGGTGTCTTGGGTCTAAAATGAGTCTCTTGTAGGTAGCATATTGATGGGTCTTGTTTTTTTTAAATCTAATCTGATACACTATGTCTTTTCATTGGAGGATTTGGTCCATTTAAATTCAGAGTAATTATTGAAAGATATGAATTTAGTGACATTGTATTGCCTATAAAGTCACTGTTTCTGTATATTGTCTCTGTTCCATTCTGGTCTTTGTTACTTTTGGTCTCTATCTTTGCTTAGAAGATCCCCTTTAATTTCTCAGAAGAGAACAGTAACCGAAAAGAAAAGAAAAAGAAAAAAAAAGAATAAAATCAAAGAAGAAGGAGATCAAAACAGAAAAATAAATTGGATCCAGAGTGTATTTTGGTCTTTTGTTAGAAGAAACTAGATTCTCAAATAGGCAAGAAATAAAATATATATATATATATATGTATATATAAAGTTGAACACAATGAAAGGAAGCCCAAAATGAAAAATATATGTATAAACTTGTAAGTAAAAAATTAAAATTAAAAAAACTTAAAAACATAATTGATGAAGTAAGAAAATAACTGAAAAGTAAAATAAAATACAAAACTAAAGGACTAAAGAATAATAAGAAAAAAGCATGAATGCTATATAAACTTCTTTTCCAAAGAGGTGGAGTTTTACAGTTCTGTATGATTGGTAAACTTGGTATTAGCCAGACTTTCCTGCTGGTCTTCTGGGGAAGGGGCCTGTTGCACTGATTCTCAGGTGTCTTTCCTTTGGTGGAAGTTCACCCCCTTTGGCAGGGGGCCAGGCTTGATGTAAGTGGCTCTGGAGCCAGTGGGGTGATGAAAATGGCAGCACCCCATCTATAGCCTGGGAACTGAAAGCTCGTGCCCCCTACTCTTCAGTGGGCCCTCACAGAAAATCAGTCAGTCACTCTTGTCTCCCTGGTCTTTGTCCATAATCTGTGTTCACCCAGCCTGTGACCAAGCATTTTTATCTCAGGCATGCTACCTTGTTTGGAGTCTCCAAACTTTGCAGACTCCTGCGTTGTGCACGTGTGCTGCACCTTGCCCAAGTTCTGCTGCTTGCTGGGCCCCTGCTTGGAGAGCGGTAGCCAGATCCAGCCATGGCTCGTGGTTTATGGAAACACCTAGCTGAGAGGCCACTTCAGGGCTTGCTGATTGCAGCTGGCCTCCCCACTCCAAATCATGGGAACTCTGCTACACTCCAGCACCCCATTCTTTCTGTGACCCCAGGGATCCTGAAACCACCCAGGATTCTGCCCTGTTTTGCCTCCTGAGTGCCTTTCAGGTAAACTCAAAGTTCTGTTTTTGTACTTCATTGCTGTATCACTTTCTTGCAGCCAGCTTGCAAAGGCTCCCTCCACCCACGGTTTATCTCTCTTATATCACCTCCGATTCACCTCTCTGCACCTCCTTACCTTGCAGAAAGTCATTGCTTTTCTTTTTGTAGAATTGTAACACTTCTTTTCTCAGATATTTAGTTGATTTCTAGAGACCAGATGGAACTAGGATACCGTACTCCTCCACCATCTTGAAGCCACTCCTAGTGTTCTTGTGTTCTTTGTAAATACCTACTAGTGTGATTGCTAGATTGTGGGGTAGTTCAATTTTTAATTTTTGAGGAACCTCCACACTGTTTTCCAGACTGGCTGCACCAGTTTGCAGAAGTGTTCCCTTTTCTCCACATCCTCACCAACACTTGTTATGTCTTGTGTTGTTGATTTTAGCCATTCTGACCGGTGTCAGGTGGTCTCTCATTGTAGTTTTGACTTGCATTTCTCTGATAATAAGTGATGTTGAGCATCTTTTCATATGCCTGTTGGTCATTTGTATGTCTTCTCTGGAAAAATGTCTATTCATGACACGTTATCACATGAATGAATATGTAAGTCCAAACTGAATGCATGCCCTGAGGGCTGAGAACATGGCTCTGTGAGAGAGTATAGCAAAGGAAACAATCTAGATGAAAGTGTGGAGTCAGTCAGAAAATGGTTCAGGGAGGGGGTCCCTGAGGAAAAGAAATTCAAGCTTGGATTAGAAAGATACCACCGTTAACAGTAGGCTAAGTGTGTTCCTGACAGAAGAAATAGCATGTGCAAAGACCCTGGGGTGGGAGGTGAACAGTACATTTCAGTCACAGGACTGAAAAAAATGACAAGGTGACTGGAGCTAGGAATACGGGGAGAATGGTATAAAGGGAGGCTGCAAAGGCAGGTGCGAGCCAGACTGGGCAGGGATTTGGAAAGCTACAGTGGGGATTTTTGTGCCTGTCCCAACAGCAATGGGAGGTAACATAAGATTTTAAAACTCTGTGTGTGCATGGGTGCGAGTGCGAGTGTGTGTGTATGGGTCAGGCCTACCAATGAGCATGAACTGGAGGGGAGCAGAAGGGATTTGAAGAGAATAGTCGGGGCATAAAAATAGGAAAGGCAGAACATGGACGAATATTCAGTTAGGTCGGTAGTAGTGGGGAGGCTGAGGACTGGGTACACTTTGGATCTCTCCTGTATCATTTAGGAGGTGAAACTGATTGACCTGGGAGGTTGATTGGATGGAGGGGGTGTTGGAGAGGACCACTTACATGGTTTCTGATTAGTGGGATGAAATGGATGATGGGGGTGTGGGAGAACCAAGGAGGAGAGCTGGTTTTTTAAGGGGAGAAGATCATAAGTTCAATTTTAGACATGTTAAATTTAAGAATTTGGGAGGCATCCAGGAGGCAGTGTTGAGTAGGCAGGTGGGAGTGTGAATCTGAAGCTTGGAAGCAAGGTCTGACCTGGAGATATATGTTTGAGAGTCAAGAGATGGTTATTGAATTCACAGGTGTGGATGAGATTGCTTGGGAAGAAAGTGTGTCTTGAGGAGTGACCAGAGAGTCAGAAAGAAAGTCAGGATAGCGTTGTTTCAGGGAAGCCAGGAAATGACAGTGTTTCCCAAAAAGAAGGGTGTGGTTAACAGGATCAAGTGCTGCTGACAGATGAGATAGGATGAGGGTGAAATGTGTCTCTTAGATGTCATGATGGTGATAGTTAACATCACTGAGGAACTACGCTCACACCTGTATGTGTAACTCATCATCCCTGTTTTCCAGATAAGGAAACCCAGCCCAGAGAGCTTTATATAACTTGCCTGAAGTCACACAGCAAGTAGTTTGAATGAGGGTATATGACTCTAGAATCCCATATCCTTGACCACTGCCAAATGCTGCTCCCTCCTAGTTTGCAGAGGTCATTGTAAACTCTGTTGAGAACCGTTTAGGGATATGAATTGGGGAGAAGCTAGGTAGGAGCTGGTACTCTCCCGAGTTATCTGTAATCTTCCTGAGTCTCTGGACTTTTGCTTCTTGCTGTAGCTTCCCTTGTCATGAGCTTGAGACCCTTCCAGGTCTGCTAGCTCATATATAATGGCTTCAATATTTTCTGTCATGTGGGAAAATATTTGGTTGTTTTCTTGTTAAGACACAGTGGGACTTTGTAAGGCAGATTTAGGCATTCCATAGATATGGTGACCATATGTTCCAATCTGTTTGTGACCATCTCAGTTTATGCTTGTCTTGACATAATCATGAATAGCTCTTCCTTTCACTCTCCAGAGTATCCCAGTTTGGATGCTAAATTATATGGTCTCCTGGGATGGTCAGTTTTATGTGTTGAATTGGCTGGGCTAGAGTCATCCGTTATGTAATCAAACACTAATCCAGGAGCTATTGTGAAGGTATTTTGCTGATGTGAATAAAGTCTGCCATCAATTTACCTTAAAGAGATTATCCCAGATAATCTGGGTGGGCCTTATTCAATCAGTTGAAAGATCTTTAACAGGCAGAATTCAGGTTTCTCTGAAGAAGAAATTCTGCCTGTGAACAGGAGCATTAGCTCCTGCCTGAGTTCCAGGCTATCCTTTCTGATGGCTTGCGTATGGATTTCAGACTTGTCTAGCCAACACCTACAAGCACATAAGCCAATTTCTTGCAATAAATCTCTTTCTTTCTTGTTTTTTTTTTAAAGATTTTATTTATTTATTTATTTGACAGATCACAAGTAGGCAGAGAGGCAGGCAGAGAGAAGAAGGGAAGCAGGCTCCCTGCTGAGCAGAGAGCCCGATGTGGAGCTCGATCCCAGGACCCTGGGATCATTACCTGAGTCGAAGGCAGAGGTTTTAGCCCACTGAGCCACCCAGGCACCCCAATAAATATCTTAATATATATCTCCTGCTGGTTCTGTTTCTCTGGTGGAGTTCTGACTGGTATATTTCTCTACCAATAGAACCATCTCTGCCCATGCTGCAGTCTCTCAGGAAATGGGGGTGGAGTGGGGTTTGCCATCTTCCAGGGCCCTAGACTGGATATAGGGGGTGTTTGGGACTATTGGTGGTTACGGTGATTAGGGATACTATTGAGACTTAGTACCCAGGAGCTAGGATGCTAACTGCCTTGCTATGCATAACAGCACCGCATGACAGAGAGCTGTCTTACCTAAAATGTGGCCCATAATGCTTCATTTAGAGAAACTGGAACTTTTGCAACTTGGGAATGATAAAAGGGAGTTAAGGAGTCTAGTAGAAGGTTGCTGACATGAAGGGATCTATACGGTGCATTAGGAAGGAGATGAAGAAAGGAAGGCACTATAGGTCGCCATGAACTGCAGGTCACAATGAGGTTGAAATGACCCTGGAGGGAGTCAGTGAACAGTGCGTTGGATGGAGAGGAAATCATCATCTTGGATGACAACTGTAGGATTCCTGAATCAGTGGTTTTGAAGGTGAAAATTTCCTTTGATGTCAGAGTGCACGTGTGACCATGGAGATGGGTGGTGGAGCTGAGAAAAAGGTCAAGGATGACAAATAGGTGATCCACACAGATATTTTGATGGAGAAGTCAGGCCAAAGTTGTGAGGAGCAGGTGAAATTATGGACTGTGAAATTCTCTGTTAACTCACAATGGAGTTGCTGCGATTACAGAGCCTCTAGCAGAAGGGGTCTTGTCTTTTGGCCCTACAAGTTATTCAGGGTTTCTGTTTGCCTGGGAAAGTCAAAGCCGATTCTTCTGTCCTTCAGTCGCGAAGTGTGTTGCTGGAGTGTGGCTCACCTCTTTGGCCTGACTTTCCACATCCTAAAGCTCAGCAGGTGCCACCTGATCTGACTTCACTCATAGGGTCATGTGCATGATACAGGGAGGATTTAGTGCATCCAAAGCAATAAAGAGAACTGAGGATCAGCGAAGAGAAGTGGCACACCTTGGGTTTTGTGCGCATTGACGCTTACAGTAAAACCGCTCAGCACTTGTTAACAAGACCAAAGCCATGGAAGGATCGGAGGCAGATGCTGGAGGCTCACCCACAACCAGAGTAACTCTACTCTGATTTCTGTCTGTGTAACTACAGGGATTTGCTGACCCAGAACTTGCTCCTCTCTGAAAGAAGGAAAGCATAAAGGCCCATTGGTCACAGGAGCAGGACATGCTATGTGACATTATGGAGATGCCATACGTGGGTGTGGACATGGTCAATCATGGCAGGAAAATGTATTGACCCTCTGTTGAGTAAGGAGGTTATTCTGACTCTTGTATTAGAAGGATCGTTTTACTTAGAAGACAAAGCAACGTATTGTTTATGTTCCTTTCTGCATTTTTTTCTTCTGCTAAGCTGAGCTTTGTGTGTCTAACTAGAGCACTATTGCTGATCCAGACTGCTGGCTTTCTTTTAAAAAAAGGTTTATTTATTTATGAATTATTTTTAGACCTCTGGCTTTCCAACAGGGGTCATTGGAGCGACAGGTTGGTATAATTTAGGAACTCACTGTAGAGTCTAAACATAATTATAATCAAGTTTTCTTCATGACAACTCAAAGCAATAAGGATAGTTACCTCTTTCTCTGCCAGGAAGCTAGGGGCAGAGAAGGCAGGTGAAGGTAGTGAGATCACACAGTAAGTCAGTGGCAGGGACTGGTTCTGAAGTTGCAATTGGCATTTGAGCGCATACTATAAGCTAGGGCTTTGTTTGGTTTATTTGAACTACTCCTTATATCTGTATTATCATCACTGTCACCACCACCACCATCACCGCTATTATCATCACCATACTAATCGCCACTGGCACCACTATTATCACCATCACCACTATTATCATCCCCATCCTGATTGCCATCACCACCACCATCATCACCACCATCATCATCATCGCAATTACCATCACCATGCTAATTGCCATCACCACCACTATCATCACCGTCATCATCATCACAGCTATTACCGTCACCATCCTAATTGCCATCACCACCATCATCACTGTCACCATCATCATCACCGCTATTACCATCCCCATCCTGATCGCCATTGCCACCACCATCATCACCATCATCATCACCATCATCATTGCAATTACCATCACCATCCTGATCGCCATCACCACCATCATCATCATCCTCATCATCACCTCTATTACCATCACCATCCTGATCGCCATCACCACCACTATCATCACCATCATCATCATCATCGCCACTATTACCATCACTATCCTAATTGCCATTGCCACCGCTATCATCATTGTCATCATCATCATCACTGCTATTACCATTGCCATCCTGACCACCATCACTGCTATTACCGTCACCATCCTAATTGCCATCGCTACCACTATCATCACTGTCATTGTCATCACCAATCTGAACTGAAAAATTACATGTGAAGAAACCGATATACAAAAAAGTGGAAAACCTATTTTTTCACATTAGATAACTGATGGACAGATGGACACATGGTGGGATTTGAACATAGGCCTCTACCTGTCTCTGTACCAGGCACACTGAACTCTTGTCTTGTACTGCCCTGCTTTGTCCTGCCTCCTAGCACTAATTCAGTGCCAATTCCTAGAAAGTTACCCCTGCCAGGCACTATGTTGGATGAGAGTTACGAGCATCTGTAAGGTACCAGAGAAAGTGATAGAAACTGATGGGCCAGGAATATAGGAATAATACAAAGTCACTTTCCAGGTTATTACAGGGCAGTTGCACTGTTACTGCCTGTGAGCATCTCTTAAGTGAACATTGGGCTTGTAGGGAGTGGTTTTCTGACATGGCTATTTTGTTGGGGCCCACAAAATTAAGGTGGCCCTCTTCTGGGTGGGCGTGATCTTGTGAAATCATTCCTGACATCTCTTAATTTGGAGCGAGATTCTTAATCAGGAGCCAAACCATGACAGTGGAGAGAACTCGACCCTCTATTTTTGTCCAGACTGAAGAATGACCATGTCTAGGATTATGCCCTGCCTGGTGGAGGTAGAGGACAGTGGCTGCCATGCTAAGGTGATGGAGAGACAGGAAGGAGGGGAGTGTTCTCGTGCTCTGCTAACCGGAAAGGAGTAAGTCGTGTTTTGAGAGAGAGAGAGAGAGAGGACCCAGAGATTTGGTAGTTTTTTCCTCTCCTGTTGCCCCCAGTCACTAATAAGAACTTTGGTTGTTCCAACCCAGAGCCGACTGTGCTGCCATGTGTAAAGGAAGGAGGTGACTTTTGAACATTTGTGTCAGTTATAAAGTGGGACCTGCAGTGTACTTTTGGAACAAGCATGAAATCTGTGCAGAAAGTCTAGAGAAAGGTGCAGTTTCCTAAATCGGGTCCCAGTGTCCCCATAAGCTCTCCCTTCAGAAGACTCACCTCTAGATTCACACCTGGAGGTTAGGAGTTTTGTCTTCTCTATGTTGCTGATAGTGGTATCATTTCCTTCCTTCACAGCTACGTTCTGCACCTCCCACTGCCTGGCAAATGGTTCCTTTGAAGGAGTGAGCTACCCTGCAGCTAAGGGCAGACTTTTCTGCTCTGATTTCTCCCATCATTAACAAAATCCCATAGATGCCCACCAAACACAAGGCTCTCCATCATTCTTGCCATCAGAGAGCCTTATTGCAGAGAGAGATTTAAAAAATGTAATTACTTTCCTATATAATTTCATAACCACATGGAAACATTGAAGCAGAAAAAAAAATTTACCCACAGTCCTGCTACCCTAGCATATCAAACTATTTTCATGTTTTTATGTCATAATAGTCATAGCGAAGGTACAGTTTAGAGGTCTTTTTCAGTGTGTGTGTGTGTGTGTGTGTGTGTGTTTCTCTACTATAGGGACATTATGCCCCAGATTTTCTGCAACACTCTTTCTTTCATTTATTTCTGATTTTTTTTTTAAAGGCAAATCATTAAATGTCTAACAAAATGTGATTAGTTGTGTACCTTTGTAAGATGGTAGGAATAAATTCATGTGTGAGGACGAAATTGCCATCCTGTTCTAGTTTTTTATTCATTTTCCCCATATTTTGACATAGCTTTCATATTTACAATGTGATGTTTCTCAACTGGGAGGTGATTTTTTACACCCACAGGGGATATTTGGCCATGCCTGGGGACATTTCTGGTTGTCACCACTAAGGGATAGTGCTACCTGCATGTAGTGGATAGAGGCCTTCAGAAGTTATTAAACCTCCTGCAGTGCCCAGGAGGAATTCTCTGGCACCAAATGTCAGTGGTGCTGAGGTTGAGAAGCCCCATTATACTGCAGACCGGTGGTTGTGTAGTTCTTTGAGTGGATGTTCAGCTTTCTTAAGTGCCACTGCCCTTTGCTGGACATTAGCTGTCCCCCCCATGTCTCAGTGTTTCAAGGGGCGTCTTCAGGCCTTGAGCGTTGCCTTGCTCCGGGCTTGTACTGGGTCATTCAAGGGGAGGCTGCCAGCTGCTACCTGGCTTCCCTGGGTTTGCAAATCATCGCCAGACCAAGTGGGAGCACCTTTCTACAAATAGCAGTAGTTGTGGGTCATTTCGGTTCTTGCAGTTTAGATGGGTGGACTCCCAGGGAGCAGGAATGCACAAAACTGGGAGGAGAGGCAGAACCTCGAGACCAGGAAGCTTGGGGATCTGGAAGGTGAAGTGGACTCACGACAGTGCTGGAAGCATTCTCAGAGGTCAATCCGCGTGGCCTCCCGAGTGCCTGACTATGTCCGACTGGAGTGGGAGCCTCCGCACTTCCCACCCACCTTCTGGGCTGACCGTCTTTCTTTAGTGCTTCCTGCTGTCTTGTATGCTCTCCATTTTACTAAGTTTATCTTGTTTATATCTGTCTCCCACTCCACGGGGGCAGCGATTGGGGTCTGTTTTCTACCCTGCTGTTTCGCAGCATCCAGAACAGTTTTTGGCTCATTGTAGACCCTTTGTGCCTACTTGCTGAACGAATGAGTGGATAATTCACAAACATAGGAGGGGTTTTTTTGGCTGTCAGAAGAGCTTCCCCCACTCCTTTTGTTCTCAGATCAGGTTTCTCTTTTCACTCTCTTCATTTCACTTTGGGTTTCTCACCAATGTGTGGGGAAGGTGTCCTTGGAAGGGGTGACACTTCAGAGAGAGAGAGAGAGAGAGAGAGAGAGAAGCAGGGAGCCCCAGGGGACAGCGTCCTGGCCTCTGTGGGGACCAGGTGTGAGGCAGCCAGAAGGAGGGGTGGACAAGAAATGCCACAAGTCGGTGGCAGGGCGCCCTCCTTCCTCGGTTGTGATTATCGTGGGAACAGGGCCCCGTGCCAGGGGAGCTGTGCTGGGCTGCCTTGTCAGGTTGTCCCGGCTGCCCGTGAGGCCCTCCTGATTGCTGCATCCCGGGATGGAAGTCCCCTTGGCCAGTGGCCTCAGTGCCAGCCTGGGGGCTCCTCCCTGGGACTCACTATGGGCTGCATTCCAGGACAGCTCGATCCATGCATCTGTGGCCTCCGAGCTGGGGTGAGCCTCCTCCTCTGAAGGTTCATGTCACATTTGAGCTAATGTTCTTGCACTTATGTATATTCTCAGCTCTTTAAAAAGAAAAACGGGCGACAACCTTCATGCACCTATAGCCATATCTTTATTAAAACCCTACCAGCCCAGCTAAATATGGGTGGTGGGAGTTGGGGTGGGAAGAGGCCATCTGGAACCATCCAGGTGAGTGGGGACGGCCCCACCACGGCATCTGTGGCCCGGCAGCTGGCAGCTTTGGAGGCCAGCGTCAGGTTTCACATCGCTCATGGGCAGGTGAGCAGCAGCCCCGGCCCCCTGGGCATCTCTGCAGCCGCGGCTGTGAGGCTGCAATCAGCTGCTCCTGCCCGCCTCGGCTCACCAGCTCCAGGCTTGAGAAACGAGTGACAGGGGCAATAATCTCCACTTGGCACAGCAAACCCTGCCGCTCTCTGAAAGGCACAGCTGGGCCAGGCTAAGCAACTTTATTCATTAGGCAGTTAATCTCCAGGCTGTCAGCGGAGGCCACAAGGGCAGGCCCAGGCAGGGAAGCTGTGCTTTCAACGATTCAATCCAGTCCCACAAATATTACTGAGCCCGTGCTCTGCACGAGGGACTCCCTGTGAGTGGCTGCCCAGGAAGGTGACGAGAAATGGACAGTCTCTGCCTCAAGGAACTTACATCCTAACTTCTCTGAGAGCCCCACGAGAGCAGAAGCCAAGTACAGCTCGGGGGCCGCGTTGGAAAAGAGAAGAGCCAGCTGGAGTCAGGACAAGTGCCATGGAGGAGTGCTGGAGTCTGGAAAGGATTTTTTCTGCCTTCCGTCTCTCCTCCCTTTCCTCCTTCCTTCCTTGCAGTAGACAGAATAATAATTGCACACCCCCATCCCCACTCCATTCCCCCAAAGGTCCAGGTCTTGTCCCTAGGTCCTGTGATTATCATTACCTTATATGACAAAAGAAACTTGGCAGGTGCAGTTAAGTAGATTCTCCAGGTGAGCCTTAAAAGCAATCATGAGAGTCTTTGTGAGAGGGAGGCTGGAGGGTCAGAGGTGGACACAGATCGGAAGAGACCGCATGCCGGCTTTGAGGGTGGAGGAAGGGGCTGTCAACCGAGGGATGCAGGCAGTCTCCAGAAGCTGAAGAAGGCAAGCAAGGGGTTCTTTCCCTTAGAGCTCCTGGAAGTGACATAGTCCTGCTGACCCATTTTGGACTTCTGATCTCTGGAACTTTAAAGTAATACATCTCTAGTGTTTTTTTTTTTTTTTTTTTTTTAAAGGTTTCATTTATTTATTTGACAGAGAGACAGAGATCACAAGTAGGCAGAGAGGCAGAAAGAGAGAGAGAGGGGGAGGCAGGCTCCCTGCCAAGCAGAGCGCCTGATGCGGGGTCGATCCCAGGACCCTGAGATCATGACCTGAGCCGAAGGCAGCGGCGTAACCCACTGAGCCACCCAGGCGCCCCAATACATCTCTAGTGTTTTAGCCATAAATATGTGGTTGTTTGTGAGAGGAGCAGTGTAAGCCAAATCTACCCCGTCTCTCCTTCCCTTGACGCTCTCTCCCTCAGTCTCCACTTCCTTCCCCTTCTTCCCCCACTCACCGGCCCTGTACTCCGCCTTCTCCTCCCGCCTCCTCTCCTTTCTTTTCCTTCTTTCCTCCCTCCCTCCCTTCTCCCCTCCCGTCAGTCTTTTCTTTCTTCCCTCTTTTCCCTCCCTCTAGGTGGAAAGATCCTCAAGGCAGCTAGAAATATGGATGTGGGGCTCTGGTCAGAGGTCAGAGATGCAGAGACAGAGGGGGAGTTTTCTGCAGAGCGGTGACGCAAGGAGCCAGGCTGGAGAAGAGAACCGAGGGCAGGACCTTGGGGAGCTCTCAGATTTAGGGGGTGAGGGAGAGAGACCAGTGAAAAGTGACCAAGAAGGATAGTTAGAGAGGCGGCGGGACACTCAGGGTGGCGAAGTAGCAGGAAAACCATGGTCCTTTGAAGAGGAGGGTGGTCAGTACAGTCAGTGCTGCATGGAGGTCAGGGGTCTGAGGGGAGAGGAGAGGCCTGCCCTGTGGGGTTGAGGAGGTCGCTCCTGCCTTGCCTAGTGAGGAAGGAGATAAGGGGCCAATGAGGGGTGAGTGGGGAAGCAGTGGACAGGTCAGGGCCTCTTTCGATGCACTTGGAGGGCAAAGGAGGAATATAAGAATAGGACCTGAGAGAGAAGCAGGTGACCCAGCCTGATTGCCGGTGTGAGTGGGAGTCGCTGGGAGAGCTGGGAGGTGGTGGGGGGAGGAAAGGGGTAGCCTTCTTGAGAAAGGGCACTTCCTGCCTGGGAGAGGCATGGAGAAAAGGAAGGAAAAGAGAGATTTTTTTTTTTTTTTTTTTTTTTTTGCTGCAGAAGACAATCAAATGGGTTCTCGGTAAAGCAGGAAACAAGGCCACATTCAAGGAGAAATTGTGTTGGGCGTGGGTCTGGGGACAGGAAGGAGGCAAGACATCCGCATCAGCCACTTCAGGGATTTTAAGAAGGAATAACAAACACAGGCCCCCTGCTTGAATTTTGATGGGCTCTAGTAAGGACTTGCTTTTCCTGTTGTGTTCAGCAGCAGGGGAGCAGAACAGGGAAAGGACAGAGGGACAGAGTTCCAGGACTGGGCGGAGGGCGGCAAAAGGACAAAGCAGGGGCCGAGTGGGGGCAGGGAGCAGTTACACTGTCAGGATGTCTGAGTGTGGCTTCCAGGCTGGGCTGAGGTCAGAATGAGGAAGACACCAGGAAAAGCCATGTAAGTTGAGGACCACAGCTCCTGAGAGGTCACAGAGCAGTTCTCTCTGACTTTGGGCCAATCTCCCTCCCTGTTCCCCTCCCCCACCGGGTTGACGAAGCGCCTCCAGCTACACCCGTGCCATTTCCTTCCACCTGATTGGTTTGGAATGAAAAAACAATGCCCAACAGAAAATGTCCTGTGTGCCCCTTTTTTTCCCCAAGGGCCTCACTGTCCCTGTTCCCTGATGGCATTTGAGATCTCTGAGCATTAGTTTCAGCCCATCTTCATCTGCGTGTCCTCAACCATTTTTGCATCTGGAGGATTTTGAGCATGGGGCTTCCCTCTGTAGGCTCACCCTTTGGTGTCTGTGGGTGGTTCTTCCATCCTTTTCTCTCTTCATTATTTGACAACTCTAAGTGTGCTCCCATGGACCTTGGAAGCTACTCCACACACCTGGGGTTGCCTGTGTGGGAAGGCCGCGTGATGCAACACCATGGTCTGAAGGAAGATGGCCTCTGTCTGTTGCCGACAGCCACTGGGCCTGTGGTTCCTCCTTGGGTATCTGGTCGTGGGCATTGGGGAGTCCATGAGCAGCCTACAGATGCCTGCCCCTAAGATACCAGTCTGGTTAGCTGACCAGTATGGGTCCACAAAACATATGGATTTCTATTTCCCCCACGGAGGACACGGAGTCGCTGACTTCACGTAATGAAAGCTGTTCCTAGTTACATCATCTGGAATTACACATGCCTGAGAGCGGTAAGAGCCGGTGGGGCCGATGGCCCAGGGCCTCTCACCACCCCTGTGGTCTTGGGTCCCGTAGCTCTTTCCCTTTCTGATTTTTATTTTTAATAGTTTTTCCGCTTAGATTCTTAAATTCCTTCTGAGCAGGGTCTAAGCTGTAAGCATGGAAACCAGGGTCATATTTGTGGAAGCTTTTACTCAGCATTCCCCTTCTGGGAGGAAGCGGGAGTAGGAAGGTCTGCTTAGTGGCCCAACAGTCTTTGTTCCCAGGATTGAGGGCTCTGCCTGCATATGGGCTTCTCTTTCCGCCTCTCCCACAGGCTGGCCCTGCCCCAGTCCTGCTGTCCACTTGACTGCCTCCGTGCGAAGTGCAGACACTGGAGGGACTGGAAGCAGAGCCCCGGTTTAAAAATGTGCCTCACTCTCAGAGTATAGATGTTGCAGATAGAGCCTTGCTTTTAATTTTGCCCACTCTCTCCTTCCATATTGATTCCGTGCATTTCACCCAGGGGTTGACTTGATTTGGAGGTGGATTATGCAATTATCTCACATATCATCTGGGCAGCACAATAAAGGCCAGAGTGTGGTTTATTTATAAAATCTGCGTTATCCAGATGATGCCGTCCGTGTCGGCCTAACCTTGGAGAAGACAGGGTCCGGGGAAGCACGCGAGGAGATCCCCGGCCCTAGAGCACTGTGCTCGGAGACCCTGCCCTGCAGAGGCCTGGAGAAGCGACCGTGTGTTGCAGAGCAAGGGCTTGTTTCTCCTCCAGCCTCAGCCGGATCCCTGTGTCACTCTGGATTATTTCCCGTATACCTGCACGGGAGACAGCGTCGTCAGTAGCAAGGATTCCCAGCGTGCTCTGTTGTGGCGTGAAACACAAACACCATTTCCTTTCGGCTCTGGCTTTTACAGGGCCTGCCTGAATACATTTGTGTCGTCTTCGAACCTGGCACTTTAAAATAAATGAAAAGTTCCCCGAATGACAAACACCGCGCACATAGTGGGAGGGCCATTTGCGGGGAAATGGTGGCAAGGAGAATCAGTACTTTATGAATATTCACTGAAGTGTAAACCTGCACATTGCTTATACGCTTTTCTGCATCCTAATTTGCCCATGAATGCAAATGAGTCCCGTTTAAAATAGAGACGGGGAGAGCAGGCTCCTCACAGAACACCTAATTGAAAGATGTTTGTACATCATGTCTGATATTTAGTAAACAGAGAGACAAATCCAATCGTTTTCCAAATGAGACCTCAGAAACAATAAAAAATAATGATCACAAAAACCTGGAGAGTAGGAATGTGCAGAACTAACTGCTTTCCTAAAAAGGGGGACATAATTACTCTGTCTCAGAGTGCAATTAGTGTCCTAATTATACGAAGGTGTATTTTGCTTATCTCTTCAAGCAAGCCCTCTGTCAAGATTTAGCGGTCTCGAGGAGCCGCACGCCGGGGGCTGGGTCCCAGGCCGGGGTAGGCGGTGGACGGTCCTGTGGGTCGAGGGGCCCAAGGAGCGGTACTTTGGGAAGTCCCTTCATCTTTCTTTTAGACTGACAGATGGTTTCAGTCTGGGCTGGACTGCCTGCTGCTGCTTTCAATGCAAAAGTGTTACCTTTTTGGATTCATGAAAGCCACTCAATCAAAGATAAAAAGGCAGGCCAGTGTGGGGAATCAATAAAATCTCTACTTTCAGCTGGAGTGTCTAATAGTAATTCTTCTCGTGTCACCGCCTGGTTAAACAGTCATACTCCTGCTAAAAGCCCTATAAGACATAATAGATTCATGTGGCTTTCCTCCATTGTGTTGCATTTGGCCTGAAAAAGGGGAAAGGGGCTCCTGTTTTCCCAAAACAAACCAGACACTGTAGCATTGTGTATCCAAATGTATTCACCCATCCCGGGTCTTCTCATTAGAGCGGAGGGGGCTTCCTTCGCACACCTCTTGCCGAGCAGTTTCCAGGCATCTGATACATTCATTGCAGAGCCTCTTTCTGAGCTGTTGCAGTACCAATTCGAAGTCACTCTGCTTACATTTCAGTGTGTTCTTTGGTGGTGGTTGTTCTAGGAAAAAATCATAAAAACAAGTGCTTTTTATTTTAAACCGAGCCAGCTGTACACATTGAGATCTGTTGCTGAGAAGCCAACAGCAAATGTCACACATCTCAGAGCTGAACCAGGGAGGGCCAAACGGCTTGGTCATGGCAGAGAGTCTCAGGCAGGGCCTTCGGTCAGGGCTTCTTAGGAAACAAGTTTAGGGTGAGCTGGTGGGCAGGGTTTTCCTGAAGGTCCTTGCGTGGCGGTGGGGTCCAGATCTATGCGCCATGCTCTCCCCCTCCCCCCCACACACTCACAGGCCCTGCAGGGGTCCCAAAGCCATGGCCTACGTGATGTGAGTCATTGAGGTGTGAGAGCCTCTTCTTTGCCGTCTTTCCTCCTCCAAACTTAGAAAAAAAAAATCCAGTATTTGTGCCTGAGTCAAGTAGCATTAAACGGAACTGGCTGGGTCACCACCCACATATGGACGACCAGGGATTTTGAGTGACTGAGAGCCACAGAGCGTGTTATTTTGCCATCTGGGGTGAGAGAGAAGTGATGGGACAAGGGCCACTTTGTCGGCCATCCCAAGCAGGCCCTTTGATCGGGAGTGGCTTTTGGGAAGGCTTCTGCTGTCCCCTCCTCTCCCACGTCCAAACCAAGGCCACTTCCCACCCTTCCCTTCTCTCAGAAGGGTTGCCTGCTGCTGTCGGGCTAAACCTGATCCTTTTCCGGTGCATCAAGGCTGACTGCAGAAGAGAGGACCATCCAGAGCACCTTCCCCCTCGTGGCCCCTCCCGCATCTCCCCAGAAAACTTCAGCAGATGTAGACAAGACTTTAACAGCCACGTAAAGAGACATGCATGACAGTCTCATTAGGGGAGCCATAATGGCCCATGAGAGGATCTCAGAGAGGACAATAGATCAACGTCTAGTTTGTCGCGGCCGCCTAACGATGGCACTTTGCCCCGGCCCGTCCTCGCCCTTCCATCGCCCATTTGACCAGGCTCCCAGGAATACTCTGCCCTCCTTGTATTGGTCTCCCTTTAAGGCCCTGGACAATCGACAATTGACAGTCGTGGCCACAGTTCTTTGCGGGCGGGTCACTCAGAGCCTTAAGTGACAATCATAGAAAAGCAGTTAGCCGCCCACCCCTCCCCCGGGCGTGCCCTGCTCTGGCGCATTCAGGCCCTTTCTTCTCTCTCCCCAGTGGCCCTTCACCCGCAGCCCAACATCTGCAGGAGGTCAAGGCACCGGGAGCCCCCAGATCTCAGCCATCTGCCACGGAAAAAGCAAGTCAGGGCCGGAGGAGGGAGGAGAAGGACCGAAATGATATTCTGAAGACCTTCGTTAAAGTTATTTATTGTGGGCGAGGGCAGGAGCATCGTTATTAATGGTAGCAGCCCATTGTCTCCTGATGGGCCTCAGAGGGCAGCGGACATAATTAAAGTCGAAGCCCGGTTCATTCCTCCCCTTGGAGGCTTAAATAGCCCGGAGTCATTTCCCATTCCTCCCTTCCCAGGAGTGCCCGTCCTCCCTAGCTGCTGAAAAATTCAACATTCCTATAAACTACAGTACTTTGTAAAGGTCATGCGCCAGTTAATCTGAACCCGGGGTCTGGAGCCCTGCTCGCTTGAGCTGCCGCAATGGTGACGCGGGGGCTGCCTGCGGAGAACCGGAGGGGCACGAGGCAGGCGCGCAGAGCTCTTTAAATATTGCCAAGCATTTCCTGGATCAGCATGATATTTAAAGATTTTTGTTCCACCTGCCTGCGAAATATAGAGTCCAGCCGAGAGGCAAGAAAATGAATATGGATTTCTTGCCCTTTCAGTGTATTCACTCCAGAAAATAGCCATTTCTTCTTCGTCGTCTTCTTTTTTTTTTTCCTTTTGCCGAGCTGGGGACTGCAGGCTTCAGGCAGCCATGATTACAATCATGCATCATGAATGAAATGTGCCATTTGGAGAAAATCAGCCACTCATTCCATTTCAAACCCCCCCACAAATCAATAGCACTAGCGGAGTTTTCGGACTGAGCTGGATGTTGTGCTTGAACTAAAATACTTTCTCAATGCACTTCTGATACTCAGAGCAGTGGCCAGGGGCGGACTCTGTGTCTGGGGCTCCAGCAAGAGGATTATCAGCTTCTAGAAGCTGGGACTAGTTCTGCCCGCGACAGCCTCGGAGTGAGACTCGGTGCCGGTGGGTGAACATGGGTAGGATCCCAGGATGTGCTTCCTCCCTTGGGCTCTGCCTGAACTAGCATTTTATTAATCTTCTTGCTCAAAAAAACAAAAACAACAAACAAACAACAACAAAAAAAATGTCTGGGGCAGTTCCTGTGTGCAGTAAGTCGTTTGAAGCTCTGGGAATACAAGGGCAAGCAGGGTAGGCAAAGACAGTGCCCTCATGTGGCTTCGAGTTTAGTGTGAGAGGAAGAACAATCCTTGGACAATTACAGTGTGATAAACCTTAGGACATTGGGAACATTTTTCATCTCTCAGGTTTCCTGTTTTTGTTTTTTTTTAATGGGTAAAATGAGGAGGTTTAGAAAGGTAAACCCTCAAGATAGCCTCCCCTTCCAGGATTCTTATCAATCTGTAGGGCAATTAGACAGTCAGACTTTCAAACTTACCTTGTTTCCAGAGCTAGGCAAGGCTCTTACTCCCTTTGTCCTCAAGGTCACCACAGCCTATTTGCAGATAGGAAGACTCATGCAGATGAAATGTTAACTCACAGATGAGGTGCCAGATAAATGTTAGGGCGTTTGAGAAGTTTCGGCAGTTCTGAGTTCCTTGGGAGTTCAGAGGAGGGAGAGAGGGCTCGGTGCATTAGCTATGCCAGTTATACTTCTCTCTGTCCCTTTTTAACCACTCCCCTGACTCCCATTACTTACACAGAGAGAAGACTCCTAAATTCCTGTCTCCAGCCCAGATCCTTCCCCAGTCTCTGGCTCTTGCCTTGGCTAATGCCTAGACATTTTCCATCTCCCACTTAAGCGCCATTTGCTCCAAGAGGCTTATTCATCTCCTAGAGTCACATTAGGTTTCCTTTCACATGTTCCTGTGGCACCCTGGTCTTCATCAAAGCACTTGTTACAGTGTTTTTGTAACTCTTCAGTCAACTGTCTCTTCCACCGGTCTGCAGGATCCTCAAGGGCCGGGACCATGCCCGACCAACTCACTGTTGCTTCCCAGGGCCGCTCTAGTGCTTTCGCTTTTTTCAGTGTTTGCTAAGTAATTGGTTCTATCGATGAATGGCTATCTACTTCTTCTAGAGAATAAACTTGCCTTTCTTGAAGGCATACATCCAGACCATTTCACCCTATTTGGGTGGTCCTTCTCAGAGTAAGATGGAATTAAGGGGCTCAGTACCAATAAATTCCCAACAGAGTGTGGTATGTCAGGCAGAACGCCTTAAAAATTAGAGCTTAAGACAGAGTTTGAGTGCTAATGTGGTGTCCCATATGTGGGAAGTGTTATCCTAGGACAGTGAAGGAAAAGAGGAAAGAGGCGGAAGCGATGGGAAGCAGCTCAAGGTGATACGTCACTGTGATGGCCTCTGATTCGTGATAGCGTGTGCGTGTACACACACACAATGACAACAAGCAAAATAATCATAGCCAGTTGCTCAGCAGGAGCTCCTGGCCAGCCACGCAAGATGTTTTTGGCCAAACCAGACAGAAAAACCATGCCTCAGAACTGTTCTTGGGAATAAAAAGGGAAGGGGATGTATCCTCCATTTTTCTACTTCCATTGGTCGAAGTTAAGCCCCAGGGGGGAGAGAACTTCCCTGTATTTATGTTTTTTTATGTCTGACCCTCTTGAAAGCCACTGAGGAAGTCAGAGTTGATGCCCTGTGATAAGGCATGTATCCAAGCCACATATATGTGGGACAGGGTAAATACTGGAGGCTTGAGAGTGCTGTTCACCAAAAGGCCCACTGGAAAGGTTGGACCTTGACTGGAATCTGGAACGTGGCTTTCAGAGGGTTTCACGTCATTGTGCCGAGACCTTTATGTACAGATTTATGTTGATCACCTGTTTTCCTTCCACAAGTCTGGAGTTTTGGTATGTGCTGGCAGATGTTACCTCCATGGCCAGCGCCCGGTAAAAATCACAGGGCACTGAGGCTCTCATGAACTTCCCCCGTAGGCAACATTTCAGACATGTTGCCACAACCCATTGCTAGAGGAATTGAGTGAATCCTTGGGATCCCACGGGGAGATGTCTCTTGGCATCTTGTGCCTGGTCTCCCCTGAATTTCTCTCCACATACCCTTTCTCTTTGCTGTAATAAATCACAGCCATGAGTACAACTGTATGCCGGAGTCCTAGACAGTTACCCAGCTTGGGGTGGTGGGGGTCTTGGATACCCTTGACAAGGTGTATGTAGCTGATGGCATCATGTGAAGGAACCTATCAGGCTTTGGGTAATTGGTCGGCATAGGCGGAGGTGGAGTTGAAGCAAGAGGATGAGGATCTGGGGGACAGGGGAGGCTGAGGAGGTACAAAGGGACAGAGATGTGTCTGATACAGGTAGCGAAAGAGCCCAGATGGACCTTGGCAGCCACCAGCTGTGCAAACTACTCCCTGGATTAATGTTTCTTTGTGCTTTAGTTCCATAAGAGAAAATGGGTGGCAATTATATCTACTTTGCAGGATTGTAAGGATTGGCATTGTGTATGACCTCTTCCTGTTGACTTTTGAGGAAAGATATCTTAAAAAAAATATTTATTTATTTGGCAGAGAGAGACACAGTGAGAGAGGGAACACAAGCAGAAGGAGTGGAGAGGGAGAAGCAGGCTTCCTGCAGAGCAGGGAGCCTAATGTGGGGCTCGATCCCAGAACCCTGGGATATGACCTGAGCTGAAGACAGATGCTTAATGACTGAGCCACCCAGGCACTCCTGAGGAAAGATATCTTGACCCCTTAATTTTAGGCATAGTATTTGGCTGGATTACATGGATCGTGGCGGGGATGGAGCTAGAGGGAGTGAAGACACAGTAGTGCGTGAAGATTGCCAGTGTGTGTGGGGAGGAAGTCACCATTTCTACTTCACCAGTGTTGAGTGAAATGTTACAGAGAAGATAGTACCTGGTTCTAGATGTTGTGGTAGGTTTTGCTGGATATAGAAGTATTTCCAAGAGAGTTCTCTCAGAGTCCAGGCAATTATTAGACTGCCAGATACAACTTTCCAGATGGTGGTCATCTTGGGCTTGACGTGGGATCCGTTGAAGACCACACAGGACATTCTTAGGTCCCCATTTCCTCTGTCAGTGAGTATTAAAATTATTCAGCTACCAACAACAGACTTTAGCTAACTCAAGCAAAAATGCATTCTTGGAAGGTTTCAGTGTAGCTTGCAAAGAGTAGTAGCTGAACCAGTAGGCCTCAGGCAGGGCAGAGACGCCCGCGCATTTCTGGGTACCTCAGCAGTTGGACTAACACTCCAGAATGTGATCGTTGGATGGCAGCTACCGCCTCTTGGCTCCCCTGTTTGTCAAAGATTCAGATTTCCTACAGAGGGGCTGTGATCGCCTTCCTTGGAACACTTAAACACCCCGGTATGCGGGAGGAGGATTCCTGTAACTGGCAACCAAATAGAAAGACCTTAGGAGAGAGAGTTCCCCAAACGAAGGAGGATGCCATTACCAGAGGCAGGTCAGACACTGACTCAGACTTGCTTTTCTGGCGTGGCCTCTGCCCAATGGAACTCAGGTCACCAGCTCACAATTCTGGGACATCTGAAGCCTGGTGCTACCAGGGGTCCCAGGGGCTTTGTCAGATTCAGTCACTCTTGAGGGTTTTTGCTGCATCTTGGTTTCTTCATGCTTTCCAGGCATGCCCAGAAAACATTTGGGGACGGTCCCCTGTAAATGTCTTTGCCACCTTAGTTTATACCTTCGTAGAGCCTCAGTGGTTTGTCATCCTGAGCGCTTCCACATTTCACGCCTCTCCAAGCCTTGAAGATGCTCTCCGGTTGGCTCAGTGTTTTTTCCTCTGCTACAAATGCCTGCTCACCTTACAAGCTCCACTGCCACTTTTCTCTATACCCTGAACTCAGACAGCTTTGGCAGCGTCTCATGTAGAATTTAGATCCCTAAGCTTCCAGTTGGAGTCATTTCAAGAACGTAGCTACTGATTAGGGCTTTGGAGTCCAACAAACCCTGGGTTTCAGTTCTGAATTTACAGCAATTGATAACCTTGAGAATTTTACTTACAGTCTCGGAGACTTGGTTGTCTTTTCTTGAAAGGGAATATTAATAGAACTTTTCACACAGGTTCTTGGGAAAATTAAATAAGATAATGCATGTAAAGTGGTTTGCACAATGCCCGGCACACAGTACATGCTCAATAAATGGTAGCTGTTACTGTATTGTGTTCCTGTCCCGGGAAGATGATGTAAATGAGATAAAGGCTAGAGAGCTTGAAAATCCTCAGGAGCAAGTAGAGCAACCATAATGTGCAAAGACTTGGAAAGCCCTCAGGAAGGTTCACTATTGAAGAGCCTGCTACTGTAAAAGTTGTAAACAAATTTTAAAATACTAATTAAGCAGGCGCATAACTTGCTCTCCTAAATAGTGAAATATATGCAGTTGTTCATGGTTCAAAATAATAAGTTCTAAATTAGTCACTCAGAGCATTATTAATAACGAAATGCAGCCTGCAAAGTAGCTAAAGTTGTATTTTTGACCCTCATGAATTTAGTAATATCGAAATCAGCCTTTTCTGAGATTATCACGGATCACTAAGAGGGTTGGATTTGGAATTGGATCACCTGTGTTTGGGTCCAGGGACTATTGATTGCTAGCTATGTGATCATGGGGGGGAAGGACACAGCCCAGAACTGGGGGGTTTCAACTGGGGACAAAGAGGCTGCAGAAGATGTCATGTCCAGTCTCAGGAAACCAGTAGACTAGTTGACTATACACAGCACAGAAGCCAATGCATCCTTCTGAGCTGTTCTGTATTTAAACCTGGGGAGATGCCACATAGGAGAAAGATCAGAATTGACTCAAGAGAAGTCATCTTGAGGGAGGTCTTGGATTGTGTCCTGTGGTTCAGTTTAGGGGTGGGGAGGACCGTTTGCACGATTGTATCAGAATGAGTAAAACAGATGAGACAGAAATGCATGTGGTGGTATAGGCAATTGGTAAGCAGTGCGTGGACCTGTCTGTATCAGTGCGGGATGATCCCAGCGCTGTCCTAGGTGCTGTGGTCAGACCAGAAGGAAGAGGCTTGATTTCCATCTGGGAGGAAGCAATCCACAAAACACCAGGAGAGGGAGAAGAAATACTTGTAAAATACCCAAAGAAGAGAGGGCATGAGTAAGTGCTTCATGCTTTTGAACGGACTGCAGGTTTTAGCCATCTCATAAAGTCTGGCTGACATTTTTCTATAGAGGAAGACTGTGTCTTTAAATCCACAGCACAAGAAAACATTTCAGTTTGCCAAGTTTCTGCTAAGCCATCCTGAAAAAAAATATTCAACAGCTTTCACCAGCCAGAGGCTCCAATATCCAATCTCTGTCTCAAATGATAAATGACATTTGTCAGTTGACAAAGCAAATAGCCTCAGCCATTTGAGGACATGGTCCTGTTGTGCATAGCACTTCTGTCGAACCAGCCAAGAGCACCTTGAGGTGAGAAAAAGCCTCTTTGTGCGTGAGCCCTCTGGAGAGAAGGCCCAGAAACAAGCCGCCTTTGTGTTGCTCGGAGGGCAGTTCCTCATGAGGAGCTGAAACCTTGGGAGAAAATATCTGCTTGGGTGAGAGGGGATTGCTCATGTCTGGGGCCAGATTAGCTGGGGATGGCCTGGAACCTTACTTTGCTGGTGGTCATGCACTTTGCCTATGTTTCTGCCGAGATCCGTGCTCTCTCCCCCAATATCCTCTAACTCCAGTTGTCTTAGCGCATATGTCAGTGCGATTAGCTAGAGACAAAGGGAAGGAGCACAGCTCACATTGGTACCAGTAGCATAGTTGGCAGGGCGCACGGAGAGGAAGGGTAAGTCATTTTGGCATTTGGAGGAGAGGGACACGTTTCCTTTGTGCAGTTTCCGCTCTCGAATCGCAGGGTGTTAAATAGCTGTGGCCCCACTCACTGAGTAATGTGAGTGCCCGCAGTCATCGTGACTTAAAATCCTCCACACCTTCCCGGCCTCCACCTGCAAGGGCTTGTGGGGAGCCCAGAAGCACGTGGGATGGATGGATGGCTGCATGGGATCTTGTCCTCTCTTGGGTCCCAGCCTGCTCTGCGGTCCTGGAGGAGCCTGGGGCAGGGCAGAATCTCTGTCCTTCTCAAGACTGGCCCCTGAGGTAGGGGGGAGGTTTGTGGACTATAGATTTGGTGTGTCCCTTATTCTGCTTCCTAAGCTAGATGTTTACTCCATGCTGAGTCCCCCTGGAGGAATCTGTCTGCTTTCCAGAATGGGGACAAGGGCAGGGCGCTGGGCTCAGGGGAGCTGGGAAAGGGAGGCAAAGACAGCTAGTTAGTTATGGGACATCACAATTTTCTCTTGACTGCAAACGGGTCCTCAGGGGAAGGACTTTCCTATGTGTTCCAGTTCAAGTTGAGAGCCAGGGACAGAGAGAACCCTAAGGTCTGTGTTCCAGTGTTTTCTAACGTGCGAGCCATTGACCATTTGCATTAGAATGACCTGGAATGCTTGTGAGGAACATGCCGATTCATGGCCCCAGAGACCTACTATGTCAGATTCTCTGGATTTGGGACTGGGAATCTGAATTTTCAAAAAACCACCCTCTGTGATTCTTCATCAGCTAAAGTTTGAGAGAGCTAAGGATCTTCCAGTGCTCAAATTCCCTCTGTAAGAACCCTGATTAGTAACTGTCCATTCTCTGAACATCTCTACTAGAGGCAGTTCTTATTCTCTCTGGAGGCAGCCCATTGTCTTCCTGGATAACTCGATGCTCTGCAAGCTTTCCCCAGTGGATAAAGTACGGTCTCATTGATGTGGAGAAACTCCAAACCCAAACTGTGTGTGTGTGTGTGTGTGTGTGTGTGTGTGTGTGTGTGTATAAGTGCATTTTGCACTGGGCTTGAAAGGGGTATACACTAAAAGCACATGTGGCTCCTTATGGAAAGAGAGAGTAAAATCTGGGTATATGGGAAATTAAGAGGGTTACCTTGTGTCCTCTGTATGTCCGCACTGCTTAAAGTTTTCTTCAACAATATACTTGTGTTCATTGTATAATTTAAGAGTAAAAGACAGAGCAACACCAACACTGATGTTCTTAATACTAAGCCAAACATGTTTCGCTCTATATTTCCCCCCTGTAGTCCTAGGGACATCACAAAGGGTTGCATAGAATGACTAGTGTTTTCTCCACCTGCCAAAATTTTTGAATGATGTTAGGTATATGCTTTCCAGGTACTGGCTCTCTAGGCCAAATGGTTCTGGCTCCTTGACCTTCACACTGTTATCTGGTGCTTGACCCTTCTGGAAATTGCCCCTCCTTACCTGCCTGGTGATGCTGTTCAGCTCGACTGTATTCTGTGAAATTTACATTCTGTGCTCCATACGGAAAACAGTATTCTGGGTATGCTGTGACCAGAACAGTAGGACAGTCATTTCTGACTTACTAGTCCCATCCTTCCATTAACACTGCTTAAGCCTTTTTGGCAGCCACATCACACTGATGACTTCTCTTGAGCAGACAGTCAACTAAAACCCCTAAAATCTTTGTCACACCAGCTGCTGCCAAGGCTCATCCCCAGAACCCTGTACTGCTTTCAGTTCTTCAGTTGGCTTTCTGGACCGAAGTAGAAAACTTTAAACTAATTCCTATTAAACTTCCTCTTGCTAGGCTTAGCTCATTGATCCAGGAGACTGAAACCTCTTTTTTTTTCCTTTTCTTTTTTGGATCCTGATTTTGTTTTCAGACAAGACCTTTCTTTGCAAAGTTTAATATTATTCAACTGCAGAGGGGGAGGCCCCCACAAAACCGTCTTTATTTTGAACAGGCAGCTCTCCTCAAAAATCAGCCTGAGCTTGGCATTTTCTAATACCCTGAACCATTGCAGAACTTGCTGTCAGTTTGATTGGACAAGGCTCCATTTCAAGGTCTGCTACCTGCAGGCTTTGAAAGCAGGTCCCATGACATACGCCACCAGGCTGAAAGAGAGCTCTGCAGACAACAGTCCCCTTCCCAGACAGATGGGTGTCTCTCTTCATCTGCAAGATCCCCTGGGAAGATTCAACTAGGAGCATCTTCCTGAAATGGGATGACTGTGTATTGTGAACTGCTTTATTGCTCAGAGCATCTGGATGTGTTGTGATAAACAGCATGATAGATGGCTTTAATGCCTCTAGAATGGGTTGCCCAGAGAGAAGGAACAGAACAGAGAACATTTACTTTCCTGTTGCTTGGAACAGAGCAGCGTCACTCACAAAGACTCCACCTGAGTGGTTCTTCCTATTTATCCTTGTAGTAATTTCAGCACCATGGACCGGAGGGAGACGTAAAGAAGGAGAGATTTGCTGGAGTTAGTGAGCTGGATTCATGGTATTCATTTATACCTGCAGCAAACATTCCTTGAGGATTGATGGGGGGGGGGTGTCACTGTGCTAGGCACTAGGGATAAATGGTAAGAAAACTAGGTATGAGCCCTGCACTCCCAAAGCTTTCAGCTTAGCTGAAGAGGCATAGGTTAATAAGGTGGTCGCTTAAATACAAGTATAATTACAAGAGGGTAAATGTAACAAAGAGAACATGTAATGATGGGGAGTCTAGTTCTGTTCTGGAAGGTCAGGGAAGCCTTCTTGAAGCCATGACATTCCAGATGAAATTTGCAAGTTGAGTAGGAGGTAACTTGGCATTGAGGTGGAAGATATAGTAGGTATATACTAAGTATGTGCTAAGGCCCTGTGGCAGGTGGAGACACAGCATGGTCAAGGATAGGGAAGAAGGCCAGTGTGTCTGAATGAGGAGAACAAAGGGGAAAGCATGTTGCAGTATAAGGTTAGAAATATGGATAATGATTGTCTAATAATAATAACAATATTGATGTTTTTACCTAAAATTTAGTATGTTCCAAGCATCAGACTAAGTACTTCGTATGTATCAATTCATTTACTCTTTCTGATAAACCTATGAGATAATGTGCTCTTCTTACATCTATTTCGTAGAAGAGGAAACTGAGATAGAGAAGTTTACTAACTTCTCAAATTGATAAGGTGCCGTGTTCTTCAGCATCCTGGAGTTCCTTATAGGAATTTTGCTCTTTATCTTAAGAACTGTGGGAAAAGACATGGTAAGATTTGTATTTTAATCAGGACAGAGACGTGGTAAGATTTGTATTTTGAGAATGCTGTGGTTACTGGCTGGGAATGGCAGGAGAGAAGCCAAAGGGGCAGGGGACAGCCCACAGAAGCAGTCCCGCTGGTCCAAGTGAGAGCTACCACGAGCTTGTACTGGCATGGTAGCTGTGGTAATGGCAGAAAGGACTCGTAGGAGAGGTAAAATATTTTTGAAGTTAATCAAGAGCTCATAAGAAATTGGCCAAGGGTGAAGTGAGAGGGAAGACGATTGAGGACTACTCTCAGCTTTCTCTCAGACCCAGCCGGATATATGGGGACAATGACAAGTACTGCCTTTGGCACCCTAAGTGTGATGGGCTTTTGAAAGAACCAAATAGGCAGTTGTATATGAACTTGTGCTCAGAGGGGAGGACTGGATGCTGATTGTTGGAAATCATTGGTGTGAATAGGTGGAGAATGAATTGGTGGCCTGGGGGGAATTGCTTTGGGGGAAAGTATGGAGTAAGAAAGCAGGAGGGCTGGGGCCTGACATAGCCCTAATGAACTCCAATGCATAGTGGCCAGATAGAGGAGGGAAGTCTATAAAGAAAGGTGACTGAGAAGAAAGTGACCAGGGCATGGAAACTGAGAGAGTGTGAGGGCAGTGTCCACGAGAGAATCTGCTGGTGGGAGACGTACGGCTACCAGAGCCGTATGTGGCTGAGATGTCAAATGATATGAGAAACTGTCCTCGGGATTCAACAACATGGAGATCTCCTGGGGGTGCCCTAACAGACCACAAACTGGGGGGTTTAAAACAACAGAAATGGATCATTTCACATTACTTGAGGCTCAGAGTCTGAAATCAAGGTATCAGCCAGGCCAGGTTCTCTCTGAAGATTCTAAGGGAGGATGCTTCCTTGTCTTTTCCTAGTGTCTGGTAGTGGCAACAGTCTCTGGCCTTCCTTGGCTTGTAGGTATATCACCCCAACCTCTGCCTCCATCTTCACGAGGGGCCTTCTCCCCTGTGGGCCTTCTTCTGATAAGGATAGTAGACACAGGGCCCACCCAAATCCAGTATGGCCTCATCGTAACTTGATTACATCTGCAAAGAACCCATTTGCAGATAAGGGCATAGTCACAGGTACTGGGAGTGAACACATCTTTTGCGGGGGGACATGAACCAACCTGCGACAGAGGTCATCGATAATTTTTGAGAGCTACTTTTGTGGGAAGATGAGAGAAGACGACTGGAACGTGTTGAGAAGGAATTGACAGGTGGAAAATTAGAGCCAGCTCAAGGAAGGACAACTCTTTCAAGAAATTTGGCTTCCTGGGTCACTAGAGCACTAGAACAGGGCGAACAGGGCCAGAAAATCTTCCCCTGAGGGTGAACTCCACCATGACTGGTGTGACCTTGGGTAGAACACTTAGCCCTGCAAGCCCTGCTTTCTCATTTGGGGAATGATCATGTCCACACAACTCACCTTTAGAGTGACTTTGACCTCTCTGGAGGCTTCGTGGAAAAAGGGCAGAGGAAGATTTCATAGATTCTAAAAGCAGTGAAAGACACAAGCAAACATGATGATGTGGTTTTCAGGAAGACTCCTACCACGCTTGGATATGTGTTGGTGGGCCAGTTTGTGGCAGGGGTCCTAGGCGGAACACCAGGATTATGGAGTCTCTGTCCCTGAGCCTCCAGATAGCACCAAGTCCCACCTGTTGAGCAGCCTAGCCTTCCGTGGCCCACCCAAGCACTTTGCCTGCTGCGTGGGCATGACTTTGTGGCACCGTGCTCCGATGTCCCTGCACATAGGAGGGTTTGTGTCAGTCTGGAGTCTTTCGTACTCAATCTTGGAACCTGTGATGCTGGCAGAGAAGATGGAGCTTTGAGTCTTTGTTTCTTGGGTACCAGTCAGGGGCCGGCGGACTTTGCTTTGCTGAGGTCGCTGATCCTGTGGCTCTCGCTGGGGCAGGTCACTTGCAGGCAGGTCTTGAGACCTGTGGGTTGACGAGGGGGACACTGGGCCACAGGGGTGGAGGAAACCAGCCTGGGGACAAAAATGGATCGTCAAGCAAGCCAAGGCAGGCTGGATGCACCACCTGAGTTGTAACTGCAGATTCTCTGCAGCTTGGAGCTTGGAAATGGGGCAGCAGGCGGCAGGCAGCACTAGGGAGTTGGTGAGCCGACAGCTGGGGCAGGCTCTGTGAGGAAGGGCCGATTGTCCTCCCGAGAGGAGGAGCTGCTTGGCTGCAGGGCCTTCATTGCTAGCAATGATTAATGCACTCCTTCCTGGATTTGTCAGGTGTCAGGACACAGGTGCTGAGCTGGGGCGGGAGGGTGGGGTGCACCAGGGCTCAGAGGCTACAGCAGGGGGCTGGGTAGCAGGGACTCTGGGCGCCCCCTCCACCCTGGGGGTCTGGCTGGGCTGGCGGGGAGGGGCACAGAGGGAGCAAGTTGTCTTAATAGAAAGAAAAACTCCCACCACAGCAGCCCTTTGTGTGCAGGAATCACTGGATCACCCAGGATCTCCTTCAAATGCACATTCAGTTAGAGTAGCTCAGATTCGGTACCCCTGGGGTTGGCCAAGAGATTCTGCATTTCTGAAAATTCCCAGGTGCTCCTGTTGCTGCTGTTCCACAGCCCACATGTTGGGGGAGCAAGATTTGCAAGAGGGGGAATTCATTGTCAGCATTCAGGAGAATCTCAGGGAATTTAATCCCAGGAACTGCAGCTGAGTTTCCAGAACCAGGAACGCACAAGCTGTCAGCACTGACGGCTTTTCTCTCCGGAGCCACATGGTCTCTTGTCTGCACATCTGCTCTCTCCTCTCTAGCCTGCCTTCCTCTGCAAGCCCTTGTAACTTGCCTTGCCCTTGGCTGTCATTACCACCTCAAGCACTCCGGCTCCGACCTTATGGCTTGAGCTCCTAACTCTGTTGGGCTATCGTGGTTTTGGTCTCTAACTTTGGACTTTTTCTCTGTCAAAATTATGACTGGCTTGGCTGGTCAGGCGTCTGCGTTTGGTCCACGCAGCAGTGCAGGGGTCCGAAGAGCAGAGGTTCTCAGGCATGCTTTCATCCAATGAGGTCATGGGACACCGCCGATCGGGCATGGATCTATAAGATGGATCAGGAGAGTCGGAGCCTTGATGAGCTGTTTGAAACAAGGGTAATCAGGAACTTTTGGGGAAAAAAAAAAAAAAAGAACAATTAGAATTTTAGCATATATTTTGGCTGCTTTCCAAAATGCAAATTTATTTTGAATTATTTATGGAACCAGGTGGGTGGGCATCAAGATCTTTTTCTTGCTTCAGGCCCTGGAAGGAGCAAGGCCTTGGCATGAGCCCAGATATGCCTCAAAGAGAAGTGACCAGGTGGTGTGCAGAGACGAGGCCCTGTGGCTTGAGACAAATTAGGAAGAGAGGAAGGCGAGTGTGGTGATGGGACTTTTGGTTGGTTGGTTCGTGTGTCCCCAGGGGACTTGCCCATAAAGGAGCTGTTGTAGCCTGCAGGAGCCCCCGGCGATGACCCAGCCTCGTGTCTTGGCTGCAGGGGGACGGCTGAAATTTTGGCTCCAGCAGCGGGGTCTGGACATGGTGCAGGGTCATGCTCACAACATCTTGGGTTGTTCAACCTAGAAATGTACGGATAAGGAAGCAAGATGCAGAGGGCCTCTGACCTGCTCAAGGAGAAACTCCCAGTTGGTGGCTGAGCCAGCCAAGAACGCCTGTGCCCTGACGCCCGGCCCTGAGCTTTGCTGAAAATGAATACACAGTGCTTCCAAGCATCTTGTTCATACCAGAGTTCGTTTGCAAAGCAGTTGCGGAGGACTCTCTGAAGAAGGGCAAACAGTCCCCGAGGGGCGGAGGGGGTTGCTGCAGGAGCTCCGTTGCCAGCGATTATGAATTCACTCCTGCCGGAGCTGTCTTGGGGGCCTCCCTCGCACAATAACATTAGGAGTGTTGGCAGCTGCGGAGGGAGAAGCCCTGCTCCCTCGTGGAGGGAGGAAGGTGCGACTCCTTGCAAAGTCGCTCTCCTCCCAGACTCTGCCTTGCTCAGGGGAGAAACCATCAATGCTTGAGGGCCCGGGAGCGGGCTGTGGAGGACACGATGTTCTGGAGATGGTGGCAGATCTTGGAGAAGGGACAGAAGCTGGGCCAAGAGACTGGAACTTATGCAAATCAGGCCTGAGGAGGGTTCAAGGAGGGGGCAGCCCCTGCCTATGCCTTCCCACTAGTATACCCAGGGCCAGACACCTCAGAAGAGGGAAAGAGAAATCCTCAGGAGAACAGAGGCTTTTATCCTCAGTGCTAAGCTTGCTCGGGAGGGTGTGTGTGCTTGTGTGTGTGTGTCAGTGAGTCTTCTTTTGCTCTAAACCTTTTCTTGCTAAAATAGCCCACATGTCAAATACCTGTAGGGCAGAGAGCTTTAGTAGAAGGAAAAGTGGGTGGTTCAGGAAGCAGCAAAATTGGGTTAATCGTTGCAGTAGGCCTGGGAGCAGCTGAGCATTTCTTCTGGAGTCTGGAGGTCTCCAGAGCTTCTTTTTTGAAAGGCCAGGCCACTGGGGGCTGCTGCCTACCGCTGTGCGAGCTGAGAGCCGCATAGTTCCAGGGGCCCCATTCCTGCCGTGCGTGTGAGGTTCCTGGACAGTGGCCTGAGTTTGCACAGGTAATTCACTTACGGACCACCTCGGGCCAGCTGTAAAATTTAGAAACCGTGTCTTCCTCTCCTCTCTCACTTCAGTCTTTCTCCTGTTGGGCCGCTTATGTTCCCGCAGCTGCTCTGTTGGGACTGTATGCTCCGGTTTAGAACTTTCCCTTTCTTCCCCCCGAGCCCACTCCCTCAATTTTCTGGGCACAACTGACTGCCATAGAGGAAATAAGTCTGACAAACACTGTGCTAAGGAAAATACGAAAGAATAGATTCAGAAAGCTGGGAGGCACCTGGGAGGTCATCCAGGTCAGAGACTGCGGACCCTGTGCCAAAGGGCTGGGGTGTATTTCTTCAATTCAGACATAAAGGCTTTCCATTTTCCAGTTTTTCCCAGCCCCACTACTGTTAATTGTTTCCCAACTGCCTGCTTCAATCAGTTTTGTTACCTGTCTGCCTCGGGGTGGGTGTGTCTGGATCCAGGGGCCCCCAGTCTGAAGATTAGGCTGTTTGAAGATTAGAGAATGGAGGCTCCAAGAGGTGGCTTGATTTGCTGCACTTTCTTAATGTGTTCGCTCTCTGAGGAATATCGGCTTTTTCAAGGATGGGAGCTGAAGAGGAGACTCTGAGGAATAAATCTCAAATGGAGAGGAACTGCCCAGCATCCTACAATCTGTTGGCTGGACTCCTTGAGACATTTGTCCTCATTTTCTCCAACTGTAAAATGAGGGTGTTGGATTACTTGACCTTACATCTTCTTTCCAGCTCCTTTGTCATCTCATTTCCTCCCCAGAGAAGTTGGGAAGATTCCACTGGCAAAGATTAATGGTTAGAATCTCTCTCACAGTCTCTCCAGGGTTCACACCCCAACAAAGTATATGCATGCTAAATAACTCGATCAAACCACATTAGAGTCAGTCATCTGATGGTGAATATCTATCTGAGAAGCTGATTAGATTGCTGCATGAGCCTTCTAATTTCATTAAGATGACCTAGAAAGTTGGATGGACTCTTTAGTAGTCATTAAATTGAATCTGTGCTGGCTTCTCATTTTGACTCTGTTTTCAGCATGTGATCACACGATTTGTAGAAAGGTGTTTGTTTCCCCAATTTTGCTTTATAGGTGTGAAATAACAAATGTGGGTGGCTCTTTACCTGGTTCCTGGGAGGTAGTGTCTAAACCACTGGAGTTTCCCAAGTGATAGGAGTGTCTTTGCTACTCTTGATGGGTTCCTTCAACTACACCTAATAATTTTTGATAATGAGGTCACTCAGGATGTGAGCTGACTATGGCAGCAAGACCAACCTTGTGATGAGAGGTTCGGAATTTTGGGCCCGTGATACCAGCCCAACCTCTGGGAAGACAAGGGTGGCTGGAAATTGAGTTCAATCAATGATTCAGTTAATCAATGCTGAAACGTGATGAAACCCCAATAAAAACTCTGGATACTGAAGCTTGGGTGATATTTGTGATATTTTTTCATATTGCCACAGCAGATGGGAGGGAGACAATCCCTGAGGAGGATGGAAGCTTCATATTCAGGATTCTCCCAGATGTCACACTATAGGTCCCTACCTTTGATTGGGTTTTTGTGTGTGTATACACACACACACACACACACACACACACATATTTAAGATTTTATTTATTTATTTGACAGAGAGAGAGAGATCACAAGTAGACAGAGAGGCAGGCGGGGGGCAGGGGGAGCAAGCTCCCTGCTGAGCAGAGAGCCCAATGCAGGGCTTGATCCCAGGCCCCTGAAATCACGACCCGAGCTGAAGGCAGAGGCCCAACACACTGAGCCACCCAGGCGCCCCCCCCTTTGATTGGTTCTGATTTGCATCTTTTTGCTATAAATAAAACTGTAATAATCAATATGGCACTTTCCTGAGTTCTGTGAGTCATTCTAGTGAATTATTGAACCTGAGCGAGTGGTGGGAATGCCCCAATTTGTAGTGAGTGGGTCAGAAGTGAGTGTAGCCTATAGATCTTTGAACTTTAGCTGGTGCCTGGTCTAAGGGCAGAGGACTGTGTCTTTAACCTGTGAAATCTGGCTCAACTCCAGGTAATAGGAAAAAGAAAAGGGAAGAAGCAGGAGGTTATGTGGAAAAGAGCTGGTGGGTAGAGAGAAGAAATTCTAAGAAGGTTCCAGGACTACTCTTTACACATATGCAGAGCATGCTTTCCCATATATCTGTGGGCACCTCTTTCTGCTCTCTCCACCGTTCCCTCCCCCGGGCCCCAATTCTCAATTCTGGAAGAAGCCACTGGATTCTCAAGAGAAGTGCCCTCATGGTCTGATTCATAGCCTGCAAGATGAGCAAAATATTGATCCAGAGTGCAGTCTGTGGAGAAATTGCATGGGTTCAAATCCTGATATCACCGTTAACCAGCTGTGTGACTCAGCTAGGAAAATTACTCATGCTCTGTGTTTCTTTCTCATCTATAGGATGGGGATAATAACCCTACATCATTAATTAGATTAGTAAGTATACATAAAGTACTTAAAAGTTGCACAGAACACAGGAAAGTATTAATTCTTCTTCTTCTCCATTGAGCGTTACTCTTGGAGAAAGCATAATGTGCCATAAAGGGTGTGGGCTTTGGAGATAGATCTGGGTTCCAAGTCCTGTGTCTGCCACCATCCTGTAGCACAACTTTGGGCAAGATACTCCAGTTTCTCAATGTGCCATTTTCTAATCAACACAGGGGAGCTATGGATATTTAAAGCCTTATCCAAGGCACAGAAGTGAGGTCTCCTAAGCCTCTGACCCAGGGTAAGTGTTCAGTGAATGGTGGCAGTAGCTATGGTCACTAGTTCTGCTGGTAGGTGTTTAGAACTGAAAAGATGCCTGCCAACGATGTATGGAGTCAGAAACATAAGGAAATCTTACAGGCAGTCGTCATAGAGGCTCAGTGGTAGTTCTGGTGAGTGTGTTCTCAGAGTCCCTGAACCTGAAGGAAGTCAGGTTATAGGGATACACAAAGTCAACCGAAAGTGAAGCCCATGGCCTCATGGTTGAATTAGGTTGCTAAGAGACTGATGGGGGGAAGGGAGAGGCCTGCAGTCTTTCCAGGGGATATTCCCACAGAGCGAATTGTGGGGCGAGGTCCAGCAGCTCAGGGTTTTGTCACCAGGAAGGTGAACTCCACAGCTGTGGCCCACAATGGGCTTTGTTATTTATATGTCATGTTGTCTGTTTATTGACTAGGTATTTGACAGAAGTATACTCAGCAGAGCACATCAGCAGGGATGGTGTTTTACCAGCAAATAAATTAGAATCATGGAGTTAGCTAAGGCATAACGAAGTACGTGGCATAAATATGTCATTTGGCCATTATGAATTCATTCATGTATAGGGATCTTTAATGCATCTCTATCAAACCTTTAAATGAAAAGTTCTTTTTATAGCAGGCCCGTATTTTAATTACAGGCAGCAATAATATTAGCACAGCCTCGAGGAGCGGTGGCAGTCTAGCTGGCGCCTGTCTCTAGTCCCCAGCTCTCTGCGAAAGCCCCAGCAAGCCCTCAGAGCATACTCAGCCCTGCTCAGCCTCTCCCGGTGCCTTCCTCCCTCTGTCCTGCTTCACTCTCCTCCAGTTAGCATGGAGAGTGGGAAGGAGGCAGCAGGCTGGCGGTGTGTGGACAAGGAAGGAGAACCGGATAAGACCTTGGGGCTCAGCCAAGGCACACGAGGGGAATGAGGTGTGGGGATCAGTGGAGCCCCCCCCCCCCCCAGAGGCCAGGGCAAACACTTCCAAAGTGCTCTTGATGGATGCTTCAATTCCCCACTCCCTGCTGAGGGAGCTTTCTTTCTAGGGCTTGTAGTGGAAAGGCCCGTCACCCCCTCCCACTGCCTTTTGCCTATTTTTTCCGCCTGGTGGGGAAGAAAGGAGGAAAAAGAGGCTAAGAAAGCAAAGAAAGAGACTGTCACAGCGCCTATTCCTTGGCTATCAATCATTGATGGGGGGGTGAGGAGGTGAGTCGGGGGAGAATCCAGGAGGGGTGGAGGAAGGTCCCAGGCTGCTTTTTGAAAAGCTGAAAAGTTTCCATTTCTATTCAAATATTATTAACAAGATGGAAAAGAGCCATTTCACAAGCTTTCTCATAAATAATTTGGCCCCTGAATGCAGCTTCGTGTGCTGTGTTCCTCTGCCTGGCCCGGCCTCACTCATACCACTCAGTGCCTCACCATCTCTGTGTGCCTAGTCACTAGCAACCTCAGGAGCCTGGGGTTCCTTTTTTTTTTTTTTTTCCCTCATTGACCAATTTAAAATGATTGGTTGGGAAGCTCACAAGATGTGCTGGGAAGTTCAGAAACCCCTACAGTAAATGCTGATATCTGATGTAGGTCTTCAAAGAACTCATCTTAAAGGTTTCAACTTTGCAGTTTTGACTGCCCATTCATAGGATCCATTCCCACCCCGCTTTTCACTTGCAGTTAATATAAGTGAATTTGAAGACTCCCGGGAAGAGAAAACAACTCCAGTCAATTTCTATCACCCAACTCCTTCCTTTTGCGCGTAGGAAATAGAAAGAAAGCAAAATGTCTTTAGGTAATTACCAGGTTTGCCTGACTAAAGGGAGCCAAAAGACTGGGGCAAAGGAACCTTGATGTTGACGTCATCAACCTATTCATTATCACATCCTTCCCCAGGAGAGTGTGGGTTCTTTTCTCAATGCAATCATTGTACCCATTTTATTTTCGACATTGGGCATGGCCCGTGTATTCTTTTTCTTATCTTATATTTATAGGAACGTATGCTATTTGCATGATATTTAAAGGACATTTTAGATCACTGAGTGGGGAATTTTTCGAAAGAAATTTGATTTTAGAAATTACCAGACCCATGAGTTAATTGTAGCCAAGGGATTCAACTCAACAAAGAACAGACAAATGCCCAGTGGACTGCTGTAAACAATGGGCAAGTGATGAATACCGATTATCTTGCCGTCCTCCATTATTTTAATTCATCAGTAAATGCACTGTTATGTAGCAGGCCCTGGGGATGTAGAGAACTGTCACTGGTGGGTGTCAAGATGTGTGTGCTCAGAGAAAAAAATGACAGGTACAAGTGTGTCATTTCCAGAAGAGCAAGAGAAAAATGAAAAAGATGGTGATTTTTTTATTGTTCCTATTTTTGGTTGGAAAAACCAAGGCCCGAATTTCCTCTTTCAGACATTCTATGGAGTATAATATGGACTGTGGGCTTATTAGGGCCCAGTGACTCCAGGTTAGCCTGAGGTGCCAATGAAAAGGCTTGGTGTAGCACTGGTGTCTCCATTTCCGCATCCTGCAGTATCAGGAGCCGCTGGAGGGGGCAGGAGAGCAGGCATTCTGGCACGAGAGAGAAGGTGTTCTCCAGAAGACAAGTAGGGAGCAGAGAAGGGAGGAGCGCACTGCCTGGGTGCCTGTGGTGGGCAAGGGCCAAGGGGATGAGTGGGGACTGACATCCAGTTCGTGCTGCTGGCCAACCATGCACCCTGGTAGGGAGTGAGATTGCCCAGGTGGGCTTGGGAAGAAATGCTCTTTCTGATTTAGACATGAGTCCCTTAAAGGCTAGAGGTGGCCCTGCCCCTGCCCCATTCTGGCAAAGCAGGGAAGAAGAGCGGCCAGATGGAGGGCAGTGGCGGGTGTCTGGCTGAGGAAGAGGTCTCTCAGTGAGCTCTAGAGTCAGTTTAGGTGCTCCCAGCTCATCCTACGAGGGTCTTGCTGCCCAAAGCCTTCATGTCCTAGGGAGCTTCCGCAAACCCCTGTGCTTTCCAGCTCTGCGCCTCAAGGGAGAGGGCAGAGGCTTTCAGGATTTTTCAACTGGGACTGCCCCATTGTGTGTGTGTGCGCGCACGCGCACATGTGTTCTGAGTAGCAGCTGCTGGCTTGAGAGAGAAAGTTGGTTTTCAATTCAAATTCCTGCCTGGGGTTGTGGAGGGGTGGGGGTGGGGGTGGGAAGTTTCATTTTTGGAGGTTGGGGTGGCTGTGCCACCAAGGACGTTTACAAATTGCCATGGATCCAATCCCAGCGTAAAGCCTTAGGCTCTAGAGGGGTCTCTCTTGCCGCTAGATTGATCCCGTGACCCCAGAGGGCATTGTGACGTGGAGGCAAGCGGTGAAGCGAGACTGGGGCACGGTGGCAGGAGCCGGTCGCGCTGAGAGCGGACTGCATGCGCGCACGGCTCCGTCTCCGAGGTGCGAGAGGAGGGCAGCGTGGAGCTGGAACCCTTTACAACCTGCAGGCACAAAAACTCTTAAATCATCATTGAAAAGTCATTAGAAATCTGGCGGAAAAGCAGGGTGCAGATTGCCAAGAGAGGACACAAAACCCCATTTTCTCTCCACAATACCTGTAATGAACTGGAAGGGGTAGGGTGGAGCTGAGAAACAGATTTCCTGCCATAACTAAAGTCTCTTTTCAGCCCGGTTTGCCACAGTTTCACAATGTGTTAGAATTTACATTCAAGTGTTTGTTAACCATTCTGCAGCGCAATGAAACTTTTTTATCCGTCTGACCTCAACCTTTGCCATATGGTTCCCAAACTGTTGCACTGAAGTCAGACGGTGGCAGGGAGGTTGTGGGGGAGGGGGGTCGGTGGTGGGCAGCACATTCAGACCAGGCCTCAATGGGGCTCAGTGACAGGAGCCCCGTCCCTACCCCTGGGAGGCTGTTCCCACAAATTCATTTAAAAGGGAGATAATGCCCTCTGGTGAACCTGTGTCCTTTGCAATTACAAAGTCCTATGTCATGATTGGTGCTAATTTTCAAGTTTTCTTTGGGAAAGTTAAAGGAATTTGTGGATCGCTAGCAGCAGATGTGAGGCCTACAACTTGACCTTGGTGTGTGAGTTTCCTGAAGACAGAACCATCCCTAACTTGAGATTTGGGACAGCACCTTCCACTCTCTGAGGCTTAGCGCATCTTGACTTTCCAGAACAATTGATCAATTTTCCTGTTCAGAACATAGTGGGAGGCAGCTCTGTGTGTTTTGAGGAGTGGGAAGAGGACTAGGGGTCATGTTCTCAAAAGTTAACAGGTTTAGCCTTGATATGAAGAATTCAGATATGGAAAATTAAATAATTCCTTGAGTGTGAAACACCAATGAGGAAAGACAGCTAATAATTAATTATTCGACTCTTTGAGGCTAGGAGTGGAGTGGTCTGAGAAGAGCTCTAAGTCTTATTAATTCATTTGTACAAGGCCACAGGGACAACTGGGAGAGAAAGTTTGCCTTCTGCCAGTTTGTGTATCCTGAGAGAGTTGTGTCCGACAGATGACAAGTCATTATGTCCATTCCTTTCCTTCCTTCTTCCCTAGACAGGAGCACTTGCCAACTCTCACAGGCAGGATTTTATCCTATTCCCAAAGATCTCCCAGGACAGACAGACACAGATTCCTCACCAACCTTTTCAACTGCATTGTCTTACTCTGCTGATATTTATTATCTGGAAGGCAATGCCACCGCCGAGTTTATTAGCACTTGGGGGTTTAGAGTAACTGACCTCCGGTAGGTCTCTGTGGCCATTCAGGCACGGACTGGGTGCCCACCACAGGATGGGTGCTGACGAAAGGCAGCGGTGAGAAGAGATCAGAGGCCCTGACTTCGCATTCAGGTGATATATGCTTTGATCTGATCAAAGTACGAGCCTCCCTCGTTTCTACAACCCAGAGTATTTCGTGGTATGCTGTGTCAACATGTGCATCCTTCCTCTCCATGCTTAGGGAACTGGTCACCAGTGGCGCAGTTGGCGGGTAAATGCAGGACACCTGCTCAGGTGACACAGCCTAGTGATTTCTGGAGCGTGGAGCTCTCTGGTGTGCTCTGCTGGGCCCACAAAGGCCAGCTAACACACTCATCCTGCCTTGCTCTCTGAGGACTGAAAGTTTTGGAAAGAAACTCCCTACAGGGCTAGTAGAGCTCAGGGCCCCACTGTAAGCTCATCTGCAGTTCCATGAATGAGTTTAAAAACCGCTCGTGTTCCATCTTTCCAGGACACGTTCCCTCACTCTGGTTGACTGAAGTGAACACAACTCTGATGGCTTCCAATTTGGAATCTAACTTCTTATGTGGAACTTTCATTAGCTCCCAGCAGGAGCATCGCCTGAAGCTTTAAAAAAAAAAAAAATTTTTTTTTTCCCTCAGTGTTTGGCTTGGCAAACCTCCTTTTCCCTTAATTGATCAATTTTCCTGTTCAGAAATAGACATAATCAGATATATTGCTCAGTAGCCTCTCTGAGAAAGCATTAGCTCCGTCTGCTTAGACAGGCATTAGGTTTCACACCCCTGAGGGTTGCTTTTCTTTTTCAAGAAAAATTAAATGGCTAAGTAAGAGGGTGCTAAAAAACAAAGTTGTGTTACTGCTTGGCATTTAATTGAGAAACTTGCTAATGTGTCCTTTGAACTCTTGGTTTCCCCTTTCCCTGAGGGATTGCTGATACTTTGCTTTAATGGCAGCATAAAAATCTCAGTTTGACTCCTGGTGGCATTATCTGGGCTTTAAGAATGCAAATTGTTGTTTTTACTGCATTCCTTGGTCTAGTGATTCTGACAGCCACCACATCCCAGTAACTGACTGTTCAGAGAAAGTTCCTAATTTGGAAGACTTCTTAGGTCTTGAGATCTGGAAGCATTCTCCTGGTGGTTGGCATTGACAGCTCCCACCATTTCGGAGGCTGATCGGTAACGGAAGTCCATACTTCAGAAAAAGAAGAGGGGTTGGAGGGTGAAAACTGCTCTCCTTGAATAAGGAGTCACGAGTCATGGTGGTGGGAAGCAGGTGAGCTTTGGAGCAATGGACCTGGGTGTTTCATTCTCTCCTCCCTTTGCTCAGTTTTGTGGAAAGACTCAGCAGCTCCCCAGCGAGTTTGTCCACTTACGGCAGGTAAGAGGTAGCACTGAATTTCCGTTCATCAGCTCATCCATGTCAGTTGTACAAAAAAGTGACTTTCAAAATTTTCCAATAACAATTTTATATGTATTAGAAGACTCCGCACTGTTGGTGTCTGCAGTAAATTAGTCACAGCTAAATGAGGGACCATCCTCACTTTTCTTTCTTTGTCACATGGTCAGCCCCTTGGGAGAGCTCATCTTTCCCCATCTGGATCTTGGTCACCCATTGACCTCAGGTTGCCCCTGGGGTGTCCCTTGCTCCTCTCCATGTAGATCTATCACATCCTGTGGTTTTCTTTTAATGCCATCTTCTGTGTGAGACCCATGTAATAATGTTGCTCCTTCCAGGTACAGCTAGGGCGTGCTGCTAAGGGATTCTTGTTCTGACTCATTATACATATTTCTCTGAAGGCCTTATGGTCTCCACGGGACTCTGCTGGGCAGTAGGTGTGGGACCCCTACTCCGGGGCCCGGGAAAATCCAGGCTGTCAGGCCTGTCTTTGTCTTCCCTCTCCCTAGCCAGAAAAAAAAAAAAAAATAAATAAAAAATAAAAAAGCTTTCTAGTCTCCAGGGAAAGCTCTGCTCTGAAACGTCATTCCATTCAAACATTTAACCTATGCCCAGGTCCTCCTGAGTCTTGTAAGAACATTGGATTTTTAGAGCGAAATGCTCGAATATCCTTTCCTTTCCCTCCCTCTCCCCCTCTCTGCCTTCCGTGTTCTGTCCTGTATGATCTGCCCCTTAATGAAGTGAGGATTGACTGGTCTAGCTGCTTGAATTAGGGTTGTTGGAGAAAGTGAGCTAGTCGGGGGAAAAACAGGAAACTAATTAATAATTCCAAATATTACCCTGCCACATGTAGATAATAACAGCTAGTAGCATTGTTACAGAGTTCAGAGGTGAATGTGAGTTGCTCAGCGTTGAAATTCTCAAAGAGTAGGTATGCCACAACCCAGGCCGTCTCTCCTTCTTCTCAGGGTTCTAAGGGACGCGAGGGCCCAAGGCTGGGTGTGTGTGGTGTCCCTTTTGCTAATCCTGTTTCTCTTTCTGTTTTCCGTATCTCAGTGTTCTTTCTTTTACACATTTGTTCTGTGTCAGAAATTAGGGAATTATCTTAAACATCTCTCCTTTACCACTTTTTCCTAATCTATTCCCCAAATCCAATCAGTTGGCAAGTCTTGTTGATTCGGTCTTCAGTGTCCTCTCTCAATCTCTCCGTCTGTCCCTATCTCTCTTGTCTGTCTCTCTCCAGGCTGTCTGTCTCTCTCTCTTCTTCCATCTTTCTCCTGAACATTAACCTAATCTCCCCAGACATCTGTTCTTGCTCACCTTTAATTCTTTCCCCACAGGTAGCCAAAGGGGGCTTAAACAACAGCAAAACCTCTCACTGACTTGGCTTCCCGACAGCTGGGGAGAATGAAATGTAAACCCCATGACATGGTCTTTGAGGTCCTGCATTTCGCCCTGGCTCCCGCTTGAACTTCATTTTACTCACTCTGTCCAGTAAAGGCGGACATTTCCAGAGCCAGTGGGCCCTCCACGCTTTTTGGCATTTCTTTCCCCAGTTGGCTGCCCCTTCCAGTCTCCACAGTCAATGATCCTGCCTTCTACGTGCCCCCATCACATCTCTGTGTTATCCTCTGACTCACTCACTTTCTACAGATAACTTGACCTTCATCTTTGAGAAAACACGGAACGTGATTTCTGGAGGTCCCTAAAGTGGCTTCATGCTGTCCTCTGAAATATGTTTCCCTCTGGTGGTCTCCTCAACCCTGTCAAAGCAGACATGTCCACACCCCTTCCCACTTGTCCTTCGTGGGCTCCTTGTCCTCTCTCAGCTTAGGATTGCCTGATGAGATACAGGGCACCCAGTTAAACTGGAATTTCAGATAAAAGGCAACAAAATTTTTTATTCCAAGTATGTCCCGAGTATTTCACGAGGCACACTTATGCTGAAAAATTATTACTACTGTTCTGGAATTTAAGTTTTGCTGAATATCTTATAGTTTTCTTTGTTAACTCAGGCAACCCTACCCCTACCTTCTTAAAATTATTTCCCCTTCTCTCCTTTCGCTTCCACTGGGTGCTCCCACTCAGCTTTAAGCTCTCAAGCTACTTCCACTGATAAATTTTTAGGCGCAAAAAAATCATTCCCTGGATTCTATTATCCTTCAAGCTTGTGCCCCAACTCTTTGGTCTACCCTCTATTTCAACTTCTTTACTTGCTTTCTGTTCGTTAGGTCTTTGCAATATGATTTCTGGTTTTACTACGCAATACTCTTCTTAAATATCACAAATGCTTTCCAGATTCCCTCTCCTGCTATCTTTATATCCAATTAGGCTTCTCATTTAGGTGTCCCACAGATATTTCCCCTTACACACTCTGTTCTCCTAAATGTTCAAGAGTTAACTTTTAATTGCCCTCTTGTAATTTATCCCCCTTTCTGTTCTAATTGTTGTGATTTAAAAGCATCTACACGGACCTAGTTGCCTAGGCTGAAATCCGTGGAGTCACATTCCTCCTTATTTATCATTCCCAATATAATTGGTCACCAGCTTTTATGGCTTCTGTCCTTGGAATAAAGCTTTTTCAATTTTCTCTTCTTTACCTTACTACTTTCCTGTCTGTGCTTTAGATTAGGCTTCTACCATTTCTCATGTGAATTAGTAGCAATTTTAGATCAAAAGGGATGCAATATTTTGTATATTTTATATATATGCCAAATTCACCTCAAGAATTGTGCCAAATTTAACTCCTGTCAGTAAGGGATAATACTGTTAATTTTCAAGAATCCTTGCCCAAAGTGATTGTTGTCTTGGAAAACAGCTTTGGTAGTCCAACAGGTTAAAATGCCATTTGTGTTTTAATTGCATTACTAAGAAAGTGGAAAACATTTCCTAGATAACAGATTTTTTTGAAAACTCAAAGATGGATCTAAATTAACTGCTTAAAATCTTGTATTGCTTCCCATTTCCAATGGGATAAAATCTAAAGTCCTTGGCAGGACGCTTAATGCTTTTCACTCCCTGGCCCCCAAATATTTTCCTCAAATTTTATTTCCCATAATCTTCTCCCCACATGCTGAGTAAAAGGAAGTAGAGAAGGAGACTTTGGTAATTTCCCTGTGGTCAGGAATTGTGTCTTTCCTCTCTCCTACCACTGTGATCATAGCTCCAGCACATAGCAGGTGCTTAATGAGTGGAAGGGCGATGGCTGAGCGTGAGATGAAGGGGAATGAAGGCTTTGGTGGTGGTGTGCTGGAGATACCCTCGGGTCTGTGCCTCAAAATGCCTGTTATCTCTAACGCTACCCGTCTGTGGAAGCTATGACATAAAAGTAGATAATAAGGGATAATTCACAGAAATGGACATGTAGTTGTACATGTTGATAATATCTTCACCAATATATGAGGAAAAGCAAGGAAGTCATTTTCTGTAAGCCACAACAGTAATCCCTTCTCCAGCGATCTTAGCTGGCTAGAACTCCCGTCCCTACTTTCTGGGCTTCCACACCTGGTGATTGGCTGGCCGGGATTTGCTGACTTTTCTTCTGTTTCACCCAAGATGACAATACCCAGGAACCACAGCTATGCACAGCACCCTCCCCCCACACCCCGTTACCCTGTGCCTCCTAAAGCCCGCTCCTCTCCCTGCTGGTTCCTGGACAGCTCCCTTCCTGTCTCGGAACCACCCACAGAGGGCAGCTCTCGGATCGTCTTTGCTGCACCCTCTAGTGGTCACTAGGATGTTGCACAACATCAAAGGAGCAGCTTTCCAGAGTGGAAACAGGGCAGTAATGTGTGCGATCCTGCAGCATCACAAAGCATTAACTCTGTTCCAGCTACTCTTCCCTGGAACACAGCTCTTGTTCCCTGTATGGCTCAGACAGGGCCTGAATCCATTTTGGAGGATCTTGGCAATAACCCCCAAACTCCTCACCCTTCTTTCAGGGCACAGTGTCCCTTACAGACTCGGTAGTTTTATCAGGGAGATGTGTGAATTCAACTTGAATATAATGACCCTGAGTTCTAGGGGTGATTTATAATCTATGTGATAAGACCACCAATTGGTATTAATATGTTACATATTTGCATTAATTACAATATAAGGGAACACATAATAGTTCGAAATGGTGGCATTGCGGCTGACAGTCCTGATTTATGAAAATAAAGAACAGTGTGGAAGGTGTCATCTTGCCAATAACCTTTGTATTCTGAGGCTGCCCCCATTTTTAGGCCGAGTGACTTTCACGGCTCATGTTCATTTTACTTTGGGGGGAAAGAAGCAACCCCGACATACAGAGAGAACCTTTCCCTAAACTCCCAGCCTCACAGCAGCACAGCCCATGCTCAAAACTGTCAGTCTGATGCCCAAGTTGTCATTTTCGTCCTGCTGACTCTCTCCCGGGAGCCCGATGGAGTCTCCTTGAGGCAGCCGAAGGAGTGACAGATAGACACGTTGGATAGTGGGGCCATTTGAGGCAGCCACATGAGGTATGGAAAATGTGATTTATAGGTATTTTTTTCCCCAGGGGAAAATGGATTTCATTATTTTCCACCTCAGGTAAGGGGTAAACCTCTGGGCTTGACCTTGGAAGGTTGTACAGCTATAATATGCTGCCTGAAGTGCTGATATAGAGTAAAACCTCATTAAATCAATATTGGTTATTCAAAATCATGCTTGATTGGAAGCAACTGCTTTCCCTCAGCTGCCTCATGCCCCACTGTTTCTTGAACAAAAATATTAGCTACTTTAAAGCCAGTTAAGCTGTGAAGTTTTCTTGGTCCTTGGAGTTTAAAATAATATCGTTATTTATTATTTTTCAAATAGAAGACAGTTCTGAAACACCAAGTCCAAAACTGATTATAATTTACTACTGTCGCAGGTAGGTTTAGTAACCAAAACTTCCTGTCTGTTTCAGTAAAAATGTCATGCGTTTTCTCCTCCCATGTACACAGGTATACAGTGAATGCTTATTGGAATAAATAAGCTTATGGGTCCCCGGGCAAATAGAAGTTACACAAATAAACAGCCATGGCTAATTATCCATGGCAACGGTCAACTGGAATGCAGACGGATGAGCTCCATTGTCAGTTTAAAGGCTTCTTTCAAGCAGAGTGAGGCCAGCTTGAAGAAACTGGGAGGTGATCTGAGGTCATAGGTGATCTTGAACCATTTTACCTCCCATCCACCCCCCCCCCCCCAAACCAAACCTATAGTAGTCGACATTACCAAAACCCATTATTTGGGTTTTCAGTAAAGGACATCAAAGTACCTCAGAAGAGAACAGGCAGTTAGAGATATGGCTAATGCACCCATTAGTAAGTAGCTGTTGTATGTTTATCTTCATGATCACGCCAGAAACGGTCCAGATTTACAATGCAGCATGCAGATCGCCGAATGCTGGGCCTTCCCAGGCCTTCCGAGGCAGTACTGTGTATTTGTATTTTTGCCATCTCTTGTCTACAGTTTTTAGGGCTTAAGTGACGCAGGCTGTTGGATTGAATGTTTGCTTTCTGTAAACCTCCTTTCTTTCCTTTGGTCCTGTCCCTGGCTGAAACCAGGATAGAGCCTGTTGCTTTTGTCTTTACTATGCCTCCCTCCTCCCAAATCCCTCCAAATTTCCAGATCCGTCTGGTGGGGAATGGGAATGGGTCCAGGGAGTGTTAGGGTGGGGCTCCTGAGAGACGAGAAATTCTATCTGAGTTAGAGAAGGCTGGGAAATGGGTTTCTGACTTCTCTGGGGTCCTGGCATGGGATCCCTTATCACCAGCCAGCACTTGGGTTGGGGATGAGTGGCTGTTCATGGTTGGGGATCCCATTCTCAGTTTTTCCTCTCATGCAGGGACACTTCTAGGTATCTCTATATCCCGGATTTAGGGATAAAACCAGGCCCCTCTTTGCTGGAATGCAAATGCTTGGTGATCTTCTATGGCTGCTGACCATGGCAAGATCTCTGCCTTACAGCTTCCCCATGGCTCCCGCTGCTTCATCCCAGCGGGGATCCTGAACAGCAAGGCTCCTCTTGTCTACTTTGGGAAGGCTGCTGACTTGCCCAGGTGGATGTGGCTTTCCAGGTGACCAGTATACGCTGATTTTGAGAAAAATCTCATGGAAAGCAGAATTTTTAAAACTGAGAAATGAGGACATGGTCAGTCCCATGACAAAGGGAATTCTTCCAGATTTCTGTAAACCAGTAACTTTCCTAAAGTGTTTTCAGTGTTCCTCAATTTTCTTACAACATTTTTTAAAGGTACCTTTCTACAGAGTGAGCAGGAGAAACCCTTGAGGTAGTATAAGGGAACACGTGGGCTGAGAGTGTGGAGACATTAACACGGGCAAGGAAGCCTGTAATCCATGGTCGCTGGGATGGAAGAGTAGCTGAGGACACTCAGCAAATTAAAGACATTTCTCTTTTATCCATCCCTGGCCCTCATTAATATCCCCCAATGCACTGTTTTCCCAGGACTGCAATGAAATGAACCTGGCTCCTGATTTGTCTAGTCATAATTAGAGTCTTCCTTTCTCTTGTTAGACAGTAATGCCAATAATGACTGCAAACATTTTGTCTTCTTTTAGAAAGGCAAAGAGCCAAAATCATTATATCTGAGTTGATGTCAGATTTATAATGCTGAGACGCAAGCTTCACATGCCATATGTGTGCCAAAATTTCATTAAGCCTTTGGAAGGTTTAACTGTGCATTAGGAAGAGATCTTGTTTTTTCCTGATGAATTTTTCTTCCTATTTATTTGTACCCAAAGCCAGAGCTTTCTGTTTACTGTGGCTCATTTTCTGGGGAGGCAAGTGGGAGGGAAGGGAGAGGTTGGGGGATGAGGAGGAGGTATCTGATGGGAAGTGAAGGGGAAGGGGGTTTGGGAAAGTGGTAAGAGGAGGAGAGGGACAGGTTGAGGGAGAAAGGAATGGAGGCTGAAGAATCGGATGAGAAGTGGTGTGTGCACGTGTAAGGGAAATGGATTACTTAGAAAGAAGCCAACAAAATAAAGGGAAAAGTTAACTTGATTGACTTGGTTGGCTAGGTCTCTTCACCTGGGCTCACACCCAGGCACGCCAGAGGATAGTCTAAAAATAGGCGGAATTTATCACATGTGGTTGAGCAGATTACTCCCAAGGGGGTGTTTTCCAGGGCCCAAATGGTAGGATCCCAGCCATTTTGCACCTTGGAAGAGGTAATTTACTTCACAAACGTGAGCACTTGGCTCCCAGGGAGAGTATTTCTTCTTCACAACAGAATGGTGTTCAATATTCCCAGCCCTGTAGGTGGGAATTACATACCCATAAACCAAGGAAATGAGATAATGAATGGATTTTTTTTTTTTTTAAAGATTTTATTTATTTATTTGACAGAGAGAAATCACAAATACACTGAGAGGCAGGCAGAGAGAGAAGGAAGCAGGCTCCCTGCTGAGCAGAGAGCCCGATGCGGGACTTGATCCCAGGACCCTGAGATCATGACCTGAGCCGAAGGCAGCAGCTTAACCCACTGAGCCACCCAGGTGCCCCGAATGGATTTTTGATATTCTTTAGTTGAGAGAAAGGCAGCAGATCTTTCCAGGATTCCTGCTTTGGGCTCCATATCCCACTCCTGCGTCGCAACTCAAGAATGTTTTGAAAATTGTGCTTAAAAGCTAGAGACAGAACACACATTTTTTTCCTTTCCTCCCTGCCCTTCCCCAGTGTTGCACCGAAAAGTGCATTTTTCACATGTAAGATTATCCAATGGATAATTCACTCCCCAGGCACCGGGAAAAATAGGTTTGGAGTTTGATGAGCTGCCTGCTGCTGGCTCCTCTGTTTTCTGGCATCAAGTTTTCTCAATAGCAGACTCAACAGTTGCATTTTTCACCTACAAAAGAATTGCTATCAGAAAACCAGACAGCGGATAATTGTATTTTGTGAATTGACGGTGAAACTACTTGGTTTCAGCGAAGGTCCAAAGGCTGGTAATGTTCAACCAGGAGAAATGGTTTGTGTGAGAGAATTCATTTCTGGGGGCTCATTTTTACTGGAGGAAAGATGTTTGCTTAGATTTTTAAAAAATTCTTTTCTAACGCTCAGCTAGAAGGTTCAGAATCTTTAATGGCTCTGGTGAACCTTGCCGTATTGGTGTGAGTGCGAGACTCCTGGGAAAACTGGAGATTCCAGCTTCAGCTAGAACCTTCATCTATCCCCTCAAACCCACTAGGAAAGAGAATAAAAATATATATCCTTCTTGACGGGCAGCGAATGTTCTGGCAGCTCGCCACCTGGCTGTATTGGATAAGGAAACACGAGGTGCTGAGTGTTTCCCTCCAAGCACACGCCTCGGGCTGCTCCCACACCTTGCTAGTGCAGAACCAAGATGTTTCCCCAGAAGGGAGCCAGCTGCCCGTGCGGGCTGGGCTCATTCATCCAGAGCTGCTGAAGAACAGTGGCTTCCTTTTCCTTCTCGGTCCACCAGGACTCTGCAGGTGTCTGGGACTCCCTATTTTGTATCATTTTTCACTGAACCTTGAGCAAGATAGACCTATATTCTCCTCCTTGCTCTGGAAAATTTGCACCAAGGGAGGGAAAATAAAGGCAAAGCCTGTGAATCTGTTCCTTACACACATTGGACTCATTCCCACCTCTGTGCACGCTGTTCAACCCACTTGGAACACCCTTCACTCTCCCATCGGCACCCATTTACCTAAATTTTATTCATTCTTCAAGACTCATTAAATCCCATCTGTTTCATGAAGGTTTTTCCATCTATGAGTTTACTCCCTCCCCTGGTCTCCTGTATCTACAATCTGTCCCAAAATTTAATGTGCATACAGACCATGTCTTGTGTTTTTTTCTCCCTTTCCCTCCTGTGCCCGCACAGTGGTCTCCATAATAAGCTTCCAGAAATGTTTGTTGATTGACACATTGAGGAGATAAGCTGAACCTCCTTCTCTTTTCTGCAGTAGGGAACGGGGCTGAGGAAGTTATAGTGTATGTCCCACATGTAAGTTTAGCCCAGTGGATTTCTGGGTCTGTTTCCTCACTAAAGAGCAATCTTAAGGACAAGAGAATTGTTCCCTGCCCCCATACCTCCTTTATTCTCACCACTAGAATTTGTGTATAGAACAAGGTAAGATAAAATGGCTATGGCATGGGAAGGGCAGGCCATAGGCAGTGGGTAGTTCACACAGCATGGAAGGTCCTGCCTGCTCTGCTTCCTGATGGTGGGGAGTGTGTACATGTTTCTCGGGATCAGGCTCTCAGAGCTCAGTCCTCAGCTCCCTCAGAGGCCCCCTAAACAAAATAGTGTGATTATAGTAAGAAGCTGAATTGAATACCAGGAGGGCACAGAACAGGGAGTAACCAACTCTGTTTGTAAGGTTGGTAATGGGGAGGTGATCATGCAAGGATTCACAGGCCAGGAGACCTTTGAATTGGCTCTCAGGTCTCTGGTCAGAGTCATGATCCTTTAGCCTGGTGCCAGTAGGGAGGGGCCCCCAGAAGCCCCACAGAGAGATGCCCTGATTCCAGTGTCCTAGATAGTAGCACACACGGAGGCCTTCATTGGCGCTCGTTGGTATTGGTAGGGCAAGTGCTGCGTTCCGGGCTGTCACAGACCCAGCATTTCAGGGGTGAGGTAGCGGAGTGTTCTGGTGGTCCTTCCGTCCCATTTCCAAGACACACAAAGAGCCTCCTAGCTGATGGGAAGCTGGGAACCCAGGGGGCAAGGGTGGCCGAGCAACTTTCCAAGGCTGGCTGGCAGTGACATAGGCAAGCTGAACGGTACTCGCTAAGAAGGGGAAATCTGCTCTTAAGATTGAATCCAGACTGCAAGTGGTGGGGACAGAAGGCTCAGTCCCCGTGCGCCTGTTGTCAGGGATCTGTCAGAGCCAAGATCTGAGTGAGCCACCCTTCCCTGGCAGTCATCAGCTCACTGCACAGCAAATCTCTTTGTTGGGATGCCTGGTGGCCAGTGGCAGCAGCAGCTTGATAAACACCGTGCACGGACACCAGCTAAAAAACAAACAAACCGAACTAGAAAGTGGCTCTCCTTTGGATGCCTGCTACGTCTGATGATTTCTAATGCCACCTTCAGGATTTGCTGAGAACCGATTGTCTGGGTACCAGCTTATTTAAAAGAGCTTTATTAAAATGAAATAATAGGGAGGGAAACCAAAGGAGGGCTGGTTCGCCGTGTGGTCCCAGGCTGCCTTCCATGCTGGGACATTGTTTCGTGAGAAGTATGAGAAGATGGAGGCTCCAAGGCCTGAGCTGTGGAGGGACAATGTGGGAGCCGTGGTCCGGATGGAGGCCTGAGAGGTTGCAAGCGGGACATGACATGCTTGTGGTGGGGTTGTGGGGAGCAGGAACCCCTGCAGGGCTTTTCCCAGTGATGTGTTGTTCTGACCAGGCTGGAGGCTGGCTGTTATGCCCCCATCCATTTGAAAATGTTTGCTGAACATTTCTGATGTGTAGGGCATGTGTTTGTTGTGGGACATACAAGGCCCTGCTGTCTCTGTGCACCGGGGGCTCGCCTCACAGTCTAGTCGGACATTTGACCAGCACGGAGCTCATTTGGTGCAAGAGAAGGACCAAACGAATTCATCTAAGGATTTTGTTCTTCATTCCCCTGTTCTTTCATTTGTTTGACTTAACCTCTATTCATGAATTTCCAGATGCCAGGAGCTTCACTCACTCGTGCTTGAGGAGCTCAGCACTTCATGGAGGTGCCCATGGCAAAGAAAAGGGACACTGGGGAGGGGGAGGGCCCAGAGCAACAAACTCAGGTGTTTGAGTTATGGGGGCAGGGGGCTGGGTCGTGGATGTCCCCCAGGGCAGGAGATATTTGGATTGTGTCCTGAGAGAGGAGAACTGTGAGGAAAAGAAGAGGAAGGGTCTAACGGCCGGAGGGAGGGTGAGGCAGACAGAGCACCCACATGGATGAAAGTGCTGGAGAGAGAAGGAAGCGGGCACATCTGATAGAGTGCATGTGAGCAGGTGGACGGTGGAAGCCAGCCGTGTGTGTGTGTGTGTGTGTGTGTGTGTGTGTGTGTGTGTACACAAGCGCGCACGGACTTGGGCTCTGTGTTTGCGCTCTGTCTGTGAATGTTGACTTTGTATGCTGCTGAGATGAAATCTTAGAAGATGCAGAATTCTACAATCTGTCTTTGAAGGGGAGCCGTGAAAAATGTGGGCATGACACTCCCAGGCCTGCAAAGTGTGAGTTTGCCTTCACACTTCACAAACTAGAGGCCTACATCGGTGTTCCTTGTTTTTCTGCATCCTCTCTTTCTTATTGAGAAAAGGCTCCTGCTTTCTAAGAGAGGTGGTCATTGTAAGAATGCCATGGGCACACTTGCAAACATCTGCTTTACTCCCCGGAGGGTTTCGATGCTGGAAGTATTTAGTCCGTATGCTAGGATTCTGGCAGGAAGGCAGGGCGCTGTCCTGGGCGGCGGCCGGGGGGCCAGGGCTGCTGAACCCCACCCTGGGAAGAGAAGTTTCCACCAGAGCTATCAGGACTCTGGTTTCTAAAAGTAACATCTCAGGGACAGTCTTTATGTTTTAGCAAATTATGCTCTTATGGACAAAGCTGGAATTACTTCTAATCATTTCACAAGGGACATTTTTAAAACTTACTGACGATTTTGCTATTTTGTCAGTGTGGAACCGACCCATTTAAACTTTCCAGTCTTATTAATTTTTAATTTAGATTTAATGAAATTAATTCAAATTAAGAAGGTGACCATTATCAATTTCCTTTCCTATTAGTTCCTTAATGCTTTGGCAAATTGCATTCTAAACTTCTCCTTCAACGAGCTGGATACATATTCATGGGTTTCCTAAGAAAAGATGAATTTGATCTTGATATGCTAATCCACAGCCACGGCAGCAATCAGGGAGCAGCTAGGGAGAGAAGTGCATTCTGGTATTAATTATGGATCAGGCATTAAGAGCTGGTAAATAATTAAAGCTTCATGTGTCACAACTCAAGTTAAGGATCAGTGTATATTTCCATTACCAAATGCGTTTGGGGGCTATTTCTAGCCCTGTTTTGATATTGACTGAACATAAACTGGGATGCAGCTAGGCGACTCTCAGTCATGGAAAACCCGTTGTACAGAATTTTGAACGTACTTATCTGCTGGTGTAGGTATTCATTCCATTTCAGAAGCTGACGTCTGGTGTTTCTAGGAACTTCTGGGTCATCAGTCCCCCCCCCCCACATGCCCCTCTTAAAATTTCTTCATTCTTTGGGGGTCTGTGCAGGGGAATCATGCATTAGGCAAGAGGTTGTGCTGCTCCAGGTGTCCTTGGAGGAGCCGTGTCTTTAGCGGCCAGGGGCTTGTTAGAAGTGCAGGGTCAGTTTCCTTGGGTTCCTCTTCCACTTCAGCTCTCTCTGGGTTCTAAACGGCCAGCCTCCCCTCTGGGTACTGCTGAGGGCTGGCTGCAGGCCTTTACGGTGCTGGAAGCAGTGGTCTCCGGGGTGAATCCTGGTTCTGCTCCTTGTTAGCTGGGATCTTAAGTTCCCAGCAATCTGAGGCTCAGCTCCAGTGGGAGTGGCACTGCCTACCTCACCAGGCTGTTGTCAGGAGCGAATTTCGGTGGGAAATAATGCTGACCAGCCCCCTTGCAATCTACAAATGGGAGTCATGTTGATGATGATGGTGATGATGATAATGGCATTGAGGAAGGAGTCACTCCTAGAGGGAAGACTTGATGACCACGAAGGACGTGATGACCTCAGTGGACGATGCGAGGATGTTAGAATTCTTGGAAAATAGTCATGCATTAGGCTTGACGGCCTAAAGGGAAGTTGAAAAGGAGAGGTTTTCTTGGCATGGGTTGTAGGAGTGCAGGAGTGATATTCTCTGAAAGTGAGACTTGCCCTGAAAAAGAGAAGAGAAGGGCATTTTTAGAGTGAGATCTCGGTGCTCCATCTCTCTGGACCCCTTCCCATCCTGACTTCCTCTGCATCAAAATGCTGTCTTTGTTCCACCGAGGAAATGAATGTGACTTATGTGGATGTCATCCTTTTCTCTGGACGTGACAAATAAAATACCCTTTCATGTCTTTTCTACAGTTGAAATGCAAGAGGAAGGAAAAGCAAATGTTTGAAATTCTGAAGTCTGAAAATCTCAATATAAGAATTTCTAGTTTATAAAGACACCTACAGTTACCTTTCTCAGAGACCCCCGTTTCACACCCCAAACTGTGAGTGTCCGCGATGGAATTGGCCCTCTCGAGGCTTTTCCACCCCAGAGAATCTCCTTTCTTCAGTTCCCTTAGTCACTCTGCTCTCAAGAAGTATGAAAATGATATTACAATAATAAATGCTGACCTCTTCAAAGATAGAATGAATCGTTAGTGGGATGGGGTTAAGAAGCCCAGAAGCCCCAGGAATGTTTTCATTGTCCTTTTAAAATGCTGGGTGAGCCGGCTGAACAAGAATGAGAACCTTTGGGCATTTCCCATCAACGGCTGCGGGTCACAAGGTCACGGGCTCTGGCCCTGCAGGAATATATGAATACCAGCCAGGGAGGGCTCCTTCTTCCTTATTCTCTAGAAGGCACAGAGTGGAATTACCCATTATGGCCATGAATTGCCACTTTATTTTCACAGCAATGAAAGAAAGGAAAACTGAACGTTTAAAAAAAAAAAAAAAAACACCTCATCTTAAACCTTTTCAGTCTTTAAGCCCATAAATACAGGGGTCAGAACAAGAGGCCCTCTTTTAAAAAATATTTTATGTCAGGTTGTGCCATATGTAATATTTAGCAAGCTTATTTTCTCTCATCTGAGAGGTAAAGGATTTTTGACCAGCTCCACTCACAAAGCAATTTATGGCCATATGCTGAAATATATTAGAATTAGAACCTCAGCTTCCCATTTAAATTTGGGGCAGTGAGTTTGATCAGGTGTTGATAGGTTCTGAGACTTTGAACTTGGTTCCAAAATCAGTTGTTTGCAGAATCTATTAAGTTGGGGGCAGAGAGGAAGAAGGGGACGGAGGGTGCTGCTAAGGTCTGACATCAGAAACCTTTATCCTTCCCGTCTTCCCGAGCACTGTGTACCTCACTTTATCCACAGGGTGGGTGTGACTCACGCTGCATGGTGTCTTCATCTGGGATCTGAAAGGTAACGCAGCTAAGTGGGGAAGGGCTTGGGCTCAGGAGCCTGCTGCCTGGGCTTGTACCATGTGTCAGCGACTTACTAGCTTTGGGAGCTTAGGCAAGTCACTCTGTGCCTCAGTTCCCTTATCTGTATAATGCAGCTGATGGTCATTCCTACCTGTAAGGTCACGAGGATTAGATGAGTTAGTACATAGATGAGTTAACACACACAGCGCACTTCCAGCAGTGCCCTGTGTGTAGCAATCGGTGTGTATTTTTTTACTCTTTCTCATCCCAGATGCTTGACCCTGAGCTCAGGTAGAGAATTCATCTTTCTGTTTCCATACTGCCAGGGATAGTACTGGTCAGTAGTTCATATACATCATTCCACCAACACGTATCACATGCCTGCGATGAGTTGGGCCTTGACTGAGAGGCTTGATCACTGCCCTTCTGGAAGGAATGGTTTCCCTGCAGAGAAGAGCAAATGTTGCCATACTGCTAGTTGGGGAAGTTTGGGATGCTGTGTGACACCTCTCAGCGGCACTTATCTCAAACCTATGGGGTGCAGGTCCGGCTTTCTCAAGGGAAACTGAGCCTTAGCTGAGTCTGTAGCAGCAGAAGGGCAGAAAGGACTCTAGGTAAGAGGAAGCACCTGTGAGAAGGTATCCCATGAACAGCTGGTGAACGAAATGAAATTTGGGTCAGCTTTTGAGAAAGTGAGGGAGCCTTGGCATCTTCTTAAATTATCAGTTGAAATAGGAATACCACTCCTGATGGCCATACCTTCATTCCCTGAATCAGGGTGAAGATGGAAGAAGGCAGCCTGGGAAGAGTCGCCTTCTGCCAGGAGGGTCTCCGGCACTCAGGGCTCTGTGCTAAAGCCACCTCAGGCACATCTATGTGCTTTATGAAGCATTTTCTCCCTCAGTCCCCCTTCCTTTCCCTTCCCTCTCCCCTCCCCCTCTGTCTCCTCTCCTGTTCTCTCTCTCTCTCTCTCTTTCTTTCTTAAATTTAGATTTAATTGACTTATTATGTTAGTTTCAGAGGTACAACATAATGATTCTGTATTTGTGGATACTGGGAAATGACCACCATGATAAGTTTAATTCACATCCATCACCACAACGCACTGTTACAATTTTTTTCTCTTGTGGGGAAACTTCAAGATCTATGCTCTTAGCAACTCGCAGATATATAATACAGCGTTATTTATTTATTGCTACAGATGTATTCAACACACAACAATCTCCTCCAGCTTTACGGAGGTGGCTGGCCACGTCCACGACCACATCCACCTGTAAAGTGGAATTCAGTTGCTGACCCGGTCCCAGCCTCAGCTCGCTTGTTAGCAGCAGGGGGCACAGTGCTTTGTCCGCAGGTGTCTCTGTCAGCTTTCCCTCTGGTGAGGCTTGTGGAGCTTTCCAGACCTTTGGGCCGGGGTCCGCCGGTCTCGGGATGGCTGGGGCACAGAGTGGCAGGCACGTCTCAGGGGCCAGGTGGAGGAAATCACAGATCTTGGGTACACTGGTTGGTAAGCTATCACTGGAAATGCCTTCAGGAAAGCTATTGCTTTACGTAGGCTCATGGTCTGACATGAAGATGAGGCATATTCTTTTCTGCCAGTTCAGGGTGTTTGAGCATATGGACATCCTTCTTGGCCACCGTCACTCCCTCCTTGAAAAGGACTTCGTAACTGGCGATATGATTTTTCATGGGCGTCAACGTCTCGGTGGCTGCTACGTCTGGGGCCAGGGCTGGAAAGGCAGTACGGTGTTAACAGTGTCATGTGCTGTACCTTCCATCCGTGGGACTTAGTTCTTTTATAGCTGTAAGTTTGTGCTTTTTAACTACCTTATCCCCATCATTGCTTTCTTATACATGTACTTTAATGCCCTCTTTTTCTAAATCCTGTGCTGTCGCTAGCAGCTTACCTTGACAGTAGTGGTAGATGTTTTGACTGCAGAGGAACGGACAATTCATTGCAAAGAAAACATAGGGTCAGATTTCCTTCATTGCCCTCCGAGACCTGGCAAAACTCTGCCATTCTTCTTCTTCTTCTTCTTCTTCTTCTTCTTCTTTTTTTTTTTTTTTTTAAAGATTTTATTTATTTATTTGTCAGAGAGGGAGAGCACAAGCAGAGGGAGCTGAGGCAGAGGGAGAAGCAGGCTCCTGTGAGCAAGGAGCCTGATGTGGGACTCGATCCCAGGACCCTGGGATCATGACCTGAGCTGAAGGCAGGTGATTAACTGAGCCACCCAGGGGTCCTAAAACTCTGCCGTTCTTGGAGGGAGTTTTGTTCCCATATGGATTGCTTGTGGTCACTACCCCTTCACTCCTGCTGAGCCTCACCTGTACCCTCTCTGTCTTCCTTGTCATGTCTTCATAAGATAAAGGCAACTCTTGATGTGGAAAATAGTGGGGTCAAATTAAAACATTGATTGGCTAGTCATTTAAAAGCCATGGAGCAAGAGGTAAAGCTTTACCAAACTCTTATTAGTCCCCTCATGGGGAGGTTTTGGCACTGGGCAGTGTTGAACCAGTCACCACCTTACTTTCCCTGGAAAGGAACGGAAAGTAGCCCTTGCCTATATATATGGCACCTTTCTCTGAAGATAAATCCTTGATTGAGTTGGAAGCTTGGCTGCTTTTTCATGCCCTTTGATAGTAGGGTCCCCTTGACTCTCAGTAACCTATTCAGCATTTCCCTCAACATGATCGATAGCTTTCTATTAATGCTCTTGGACCCAGAGGAAGCAGAACAGACGAGAGAAGGCAAGTGGGGTGATAGATACTTCAAATTCACCCAAAGGTAAATGGTTATTTCATATAGAGAATTCAGGAGAGAAGATTCACTCTAAATATACACATTTCCCCAAGACAGGTGAGTGACTGCATTGCTCTCTGGAGGGGGCTGAGGTGGCCGTCAGCACTTTGAGAATTAGCCTACTTTTGCCTACCTTTCTATGAAGAAGAAAATGTCCTTAGAATAAATGTCTCCCAAGAGAACTTTCTAGAACAACTGAACATGTGCAGTGACTTTCCCAAAAACGCCTGTGTTTTTCTTTTTATGGTGTATTTATCATTCCACAAAATGTGGGAGATGGGACTGCACTCTAAAGTGATTTCTTATGAGGAGAAGAGCAGAAAGATTAGGTAAGTAGGAGGTTTCACATGTCAGCCTCTCTGCCACACCTGTTCTTGTGTTTCACATTAGAAAAATGCCCTCGGAGTACACAGCTGGCACACAATTATGGCATTGCAACAGATCAGTCATGCCAAGAGCCTTGGGCCTATGAAAATCCCACCAGATAGGAAAGAAACAGGAGAACATGGCTCTCGGTGAAAATGGAAATAATCCCATCATGTTTCTCTAGTTAGGGACCCACTAGACTAGGTGCTAGAATAGCTGTGCAGCAGCATTTTATGGACCCGTATTTCCTTCCCTCTAGTCCCCATCGTATCTCCCTTATAACCTCACGAACACCTTTTATTATTCGTTTACTGATTTATTTACTGTGCCTTAAAGGTTATGCAGTGTTTTCTTTGTAATAGTCTCTTTTAAAAACAGTATTTGCTTAAAAATGATCAAAGTAATATATGGACATGAAAAAATAAATCCCCAGGATTACAAAGTGGCTTATTGTGAGAGGAATAGAAGCTGTCTCACTTACAACTCTCAGCCTACCTCACAGAGGCAAGGGCTTTGAACTATTTTCACTGTTTCTTTGCATGGTTATTGTTATTGATTGATTTATTAACATTAGGTATTATTTGCTCTCTTTCTAGTATAATCATATACCTCTCATAATCTACTCCTCACTCCTCCCTCCATTCTTTAAATAGATTTTTTTTAGTTATAGCAGTGGAATGATTATGTTATTGTATTTGACTATTTTACATTTCAGAGTCCAGTAGAGTATCATGATTATATTTTCTTTCTTCAATAGCTGTTGGTTTTTCTTCATGGTTCCAGTGGGCTTTCTTTGTTCTGTGCATTGATCGCTCTTACAGCCTTTGCTCTTCCAAATCTTTAAGAATATGTCGATCCCTAACAATGTCTGAGTTACTCCCCTCCATGCTCCTCCTCAATTTCCCACATAACTCTCCCTTTAGTGACTAGTTCACCATGAAACAACAAGCTCCTTTAGAGGGCACCATACCTTTTCATCTGTATATTCTTCATACCTGTCCCATTGTTGGGCACGTACTGGGCGTTCATTCCATATTTGATAAATGACTGAGTGACTGTACTTCCACAGACTGTTGAACAAACAAAGTTAGGCTTTATGGGCTTGAGGGAAATGAGTTTCAGATGTTAAATGTGATAATATAATTTTTTGAATCTACCAATTTACTTTCTCATCATCTTTACATTTTACTCTTGAGTTCATCTTGTAAATATTCACGTTCCCAAACATAACCTGAACAAAGTATTATCAATCACATAAAAAGATTAGTTATGATTACTGAAGTCTAGATATGAAACAGCTGCCATTTATTCAATAATTTAATGCAGTGTTTGTTCAACTAGCAAACTACTATTTGTGCATTTATTATTATGACCTCCATGTCTTCCTGGTGTGATTATTGACTGTAAACCATATGCAGTTTCAGCTGTAGTGATTTCAGCGTCACACTCTCTGGTCCCTCTGCCTGGAATGTTTTCCCCATCACCTCTCCCTCCCCAACCCCTGCAACACACATGCCTAGATTTCACCTACTCTTTCTTCTTAGCTTACCACCATCATCACTCACCAGGCCGTTTCTTTCCATTTGACACTCTGCTTTCATGAAGCACTTACCTCCATTGTAATTGAACTTTGACCTCAGCGATTCTTTGATTAATGATGGTCTCCCCCACTAGACTGTCAGCATCCAAGTGTGCAGGCCTGTTTTGTCTTCTGTTTCATCCCTGGCTTTCTGTGTGGAACTTAGTGCATGGCAGGTGCTCAATTATACCATTAAAGCTTTCCCCTATGATTTAATTTTTTAAAATATGTCCTCTATGAGTTTAAACTTCTGGAGGTTTCCTTTCTAAAAATAATTGTCAAAAGTTGACTTTGGGCTGTGTGGAGGATATGAGTAGGCTTAAGAAATCTGGATCAGTGAGATATCAAGAAATCCAGGTAATTTTGTTATTATTATTGGAGAATTGTTTGCTGAAATGGAAGTATTTTCCATTGGGTATGGAAAGAAAATATAAAGAACTTCTATTCATAATTATTTTATTTTAAATATGGCTTAATACTTCATCTGGGATTGTGACTCTTCAAGTCTTTCCAGTTAAGTAACTAATGCTTATTCCATTTAGCACAATAGTATTTCTGTATGTACTATTTTTAACAAGTTTTTTCCCCAGGAGACACACAGACCTTTCTCCCATCTTTGGAAGAGTGCACTGGCCTTAGACTTTTTCTTGGTGACTCAGTCATTGCCAGACATGCTGGAGAGTAAAATGGACTTATGACTGATTTTCACAGGGTTGTATGTTTCTTAGCAGAAAATCTAGTTAGATGTGAAGACTGACTTTTTAAATGTTAGAAATCAAATATTGAGTGAATGCTAAAAGACCACCTATAAAATATGAATGGAATAAAAAGGAAAACAATATAAGAAATACAAGTATACCCTCAGCCCTGTTTTAAAAATAGAATATTTTAGTTAACCCTAAAACCTGGAAATGTTACTTTCTCAATCCTTCTCTTTCCCTCTACCCTTAGGTGCAACCACTATTCTGAATCTTGTGTTCATGATCATCTTGCTTTTTTATGGCTTCAAAATGTGTGTTTGCAACCTGAATAATATGTTATTTAATTTTGCATGTTTCTGATTATAAATGGAGTCATACTATATGTACTCTGCAGCTTGATTTCTCTTTGCTCCATATTGTGTTCAGGAGATTTCTTATGAGGGAGTGTAGCCATACTTTGTTCATTTTCAATGATACATGATATCCCATGTGAGAGGAGACAACATTTTTTATCCATCCTAGTTGGTTGTATCTAGGTTTTGCTTTCATGAACAGCAGTGTTTGAATATGCTTTGCACACATGCTCTGTGTACATGTGCAAGAGCTTCTCTTGAGAATGAATCTAGGGTTAGAATTTCTAAGTCATAGGTTTATGTGTATTTTGAACTAGATAAAGCCAAAATGTTCTCCAAAGAAATTGTCCAATTACACACTCCCAGTGGCAGAATGTATACGTGTTGAATGTTCTACATTCTCTCTAGCACTTGGTGTCATCAAACTTTTCATTTTTGCCACATTGGTAACTATGAAGTGTTAATTCATTATAGTTTTCATTTGTATTTCCCCACTTAGTAATGAGGTTGGACATTTTTCTCCCCATATTTATAGGTTATTCAGATTTTCCTTCCTATGAAGTGCCTGTTCAAGTACTCTGCCCAATTTTTAATTTTTTTTGTCTTGCTTTGTGTGTTGATCTATGGTTCTTTATAATGTTTTTAATCAAATCTAAGAGATCACTGATTGTAAGAGGTGCTCCTAAGGTACTACTATCACTAAGAAATAAAAATGCTAACAAATTGGGGCACCCTGTTGATTGTAAGATGCATCTGATTTAAAAGTCTCTAAAATATGAGAGAAATGAGCATTTCAGAGTGAAGAAATATATACTCTGGATATTAATCCTTTGTCAATTAAATGTATTTTAAACTGTATTCTCCAGTTTATATTTGTCTCTATCTTCTTTGTGCAGTCTTTGAATGCAAACTAGTTCTTAATTTAATATTTTACACTAAAACTAATTTTAAAATCCTTTCCTCTATATTTTGTACATTTTATGTCTCAAGGAATCTTTCTCATGCTGAAATCACAAAGACATTTTTCAGTATTTTGTTTTATATATTTCATGGATTTGCCTCCCACATTTGAGATTTTAGTTCACCTGTCATTGATTTTGGAGTATGACTTGAGGAAGGTTTCAACATAAGATCAATTGTTCTAGCATCAAAAAACCCCGTTCTTTACCAACTGCCCTATAATTCTACTTCCATCTTAAATCAGTTGTCTGTATATGTGGGTGGGTCTATTTCTGGGCTCCCAAATCTGTTCCATTAGTATACTTGATTCTCCCAGCACCATTACTATGCAGATGGATGTGGATCTACCTTGAAGGTCCAGAAGCTTAAGCATGAATACCTCCTCATTTCAGTACCTCTCATTTTGCTTGGATCCCTGATTTAATATTTATAATTTTGGGTTATTTTCTTTAGAAGGGTATTCCATTTGCAAACATTTTAGGTCCTACTTAACTTGGACCCACCCTTTGGTGCAATCTTAAGTACAATTAACTCAATTCCTCTCTCTGCCCCCCATTCTTGTTCTTCTGGAATGCCTCCCCTATTCCTGGGCCTTTGGTTTTTTTCTATGCATTTTAGAATCCCCTTGTCATCATTCATAAATAAACCAGTATTTTCAGTGGAATTATATCACATATCTAAGCAAAATTGGGAAACATTGACATCTTTGCCATACTGAGTTTTTCAACCCATGATCATGGTGTATTTCTCCATTTATTTAGCTCTTCACTAATGTCTTTCAATACAGTTCTCTCTCTCTCTCTTTTTTTAAGGAGATGCCATGCCTAGTGCAGAGCTCCGACACAGGGCTTGAACTCATAACCCTGAGATCAAGACCTGAGCTGAGAGAGTGGGATGCTCAGCTGACTGAACCACCCAGGTGCCCCAAGTTTTCTAAATTTTTGTGAAGATTTTGCATATCTTATTTCTTGTACTTCATGTGTTTGGGGGATACCATAATGAATATCTTTTTAAAAAATTTTATTTTCTGAATGTTATTCGTGCTATGTAGAAATGCAATTGAATACTGAATACTGATTTTGTATTTGGCAGCTTTGTTTATCTTTATGATTAGTTCTAATAGCTTAGTTTTAGGTGAATCATATGTTAGTATTGTCAATGTTGTTTCTCTTTTTCCAATCATATTCCGCACCTTCCTTCCATTTCTCCCTCCTTCTCTTCCTTTTTCACTTCCTTTTCTCCTTTCCTTCATTCTTGGCTTACTACACCACCTAGGGGCTCCAGTGCCATGTTGGAGAGATGATAGTCACCTTGTCTTCTTTTTTAAAAACAGCTTTATTGAGACATAATTCACCTACCATACAATTCATCCATTTAAAGTGTATGATTCAATGGTTTTTAGTATATTCAAAAAATGATGCAACATCATCACAATTTAATTTTAGAACATTTTTAATTCTCCGGAAGGAAACTCTGTATCTCTTAGCAGCCACTCACTCTCCATCCTACCACTCCTTCTCCCCATCTCCATCCCTGACTCAGCCAGTCCTAGGCAAGCACTGATCCTTCTGTCTCTATAGATTTGCCTATTCCGGATGTTTCATATAAATGGAATATGTGGCCTTTCATGGCTGGCTTCTTCCACTTAGCAGAATGTTTTAAAATTTCATCCATGCTGTGGCCATGTGTCAGTACATAATTTGTTTTTACTGTCAAATAATATTCCATAGAATAAGTATGGCATATCCATTCATTTTGTAACTGAACTGCATTTCTTCTGCCTGATGCACAGCAAAGCTAGTCACTGAGACATCAGGCATGCAACAAGCAAAGAGCTTGTTTGTGAGGCAGCCAGAGGAGGAGATGGGAGGACAAGTCTCAAATCCTCCTCCCCGAAGGGGAAGACAACAAGTTTTTATAGGAGTCGAGATTACATCATATTGATAAAAAGGGCAGGGAAACTTATTTGAGGAAAGATGGTGCATGTGCATTGAGCAAATATATATGTAACATACATCCCATGTTCACTTTGGGGTAGAGACATAATATCAGAATGAGACCGTTGAGCTGGATATCAGGAGGTGATCTTAGGACAAGGAGAAGAGGCTATACACATGCTCTGAGAGCCTATATAGACTGGATGGGGTCTTGGGCTTGTTATCTTGGGTAAGGCATTTAGGGTTTTCCCTGTTCATAGACTGGAACCTTATCAGTTGACCTTGAGTCCAGACTTCTGCAGAGACAGCTAGTGGATTTGTTAGTGAGTTCTGAAAAGACACAACAGCTAATGAGGGAGAAATTATTTTCTGAAAACCAAGCTTTAAGTTTTCTGCTAGTTTCAGGGTGCCTGGGAGGCTCAGTCAGTTAAGTGCCCACCCCAAAAGCTTTCTGCTAGTTTCATGTCCATTAACCCTATGGAGCTCAATTTCAGTTGGTTGATGGACATTTGGGTTATGTCCACTTTGGGGCTATTTTGAATAATGCTACTGTGAGCATTCAAGTACAAGTTTTTGTGTGGACAAATGTTTTCTGTTCTCTCATGTATATGTCTAGAAATGAAATTTCTGGGTCATATGTTAACTCTTTCTTTCATCTTTTGATGAACTGACAGGACTCTTTTTCAAAATGACTGCATCATTTTATATTCCCACCAATGGGGTATCAAAGTTCCAGTTTTCTTCACATTCTTGCCGACACTTGTCATTGAATGTATTTTTGATCATTGCTATCCTTGAGGGCATTAAGTGTTATCTCATTGGGGTTTTGCATTTCTCTGATGACTAACGACATTGAGTATTTTTTACAAATGCTTATTAACCATCTATCTTCTTTGGAGAAATGCTTATCAGGTCTCTTGCCCATTTTTAAATTAGGTTGTGTGTCTTTATTTTTGAGTTGTTAGAGTTCTTTATGTATTCTAGATGCAAGTCCTTTATCAGGTATGTGATTTGCAAATATTTTCTCCTATATGGGTTGTATTTTCATTTTCTTGATGGTGACTTTTGAAACACAAAAGTTATTAATTCTAAGGAAGTTCACTTTATCTTTTTTTTTTTTGTCATGTGCTTTTTTGATATCATTTTTAAGAACACTGCCTAATCTGAGATCACAAAGATTTATGAGTCCTTCAGGCTTTTCAAAAAAATCTCTTTTAAAAGGCTAAGAAACTCTCCTTCTGAAAATACTTGGAATTCTATCAAATACATTTACTTGCAATTATTGAAATGACTGTACTTTTTTTTAATTTAATCTTTTACTGTGGTGAAGTATGTTAAATTGATTCTCGAATATTAAACTAAACTTTCAGTCCTGGAATATATCCAGTTTGTTCTTGAGAGTATCTTTTCCCACATATTGCTAAATTTGATTTGAGAATATTTGTGTAGGAGCTTTAGATCTATGTTCATAAATGAGATTGATCCTGTTGTTTTTTTTTCCCTCAAACTGTCTTTGCCAGATTTTGGAACTGAACCCTTGCTCCCTGCCTCATAGATGAGCTGGTGAGTAGTCCCTCTTTTATTCTTCTCTTGGGTAGATTTCTCTAAGATTAAAATTGATTGTTCCTTGAATATTTGATAGAATTTTCTGGCAAAACCCTTTATGTTTCTATATGGAAAGATTTTTAGCTGCTGATTCAAGTTTTTTTTTTTTTTTTTTTTTAAGGGACTTAAGATTATGCAACTTTTTTATTTCTAGAAGTTTTGTAGGAATTTGTCCATCTCATTTAAATTTTAAAATTTATTGGCATAGAATTGTTCATAGTATCTTTATTCTTTAAAAAAAAATTCTGCTGCATATAGTTGTATCTTCTTTTTATTCCTAAAAATGTATGTTTATGCAATTTTTCTCTTGATCAATATTGCTGGTGTCTTGTCAATATTCTTGCTCTTTTCAAAAATCTAATTCTTGGCTTTGTTCATATTCTCTATTACACTGACTCTCCCAAAGATGAACTCCAGGTAGCCCCAATTCCTTCTATTCCTAAGCAGAGCTATAGTACGCATCCTCAACATCTCTCCTTTTGGACCTATAAGGGCAGTTGCCTGGAATGTATATTCAGGACCAGAGTTTCTGGGCAAGAGGGTATATATATGTGTAGTTTGACCAGGCAGGGCTGGTTTCTCTCATTGATCTATAATTTCAATGGCAATAGTTGGGGATTCCTATGTCCCACATCCTCACCTTACACTTGAGTTCATCCATCTTTCCAATTTTAACAGTTTTAATAGGCATAAAGTGCTAAGCAATTTTATTGTTTTTAATAATATTTTGTTATATATATTTATTTTATTTTATATATATTTTATTATTATTATATTTTTATTATTATGTTATGTTAGCCACCGTACAGTGTATCATTAGTTTCTGATGTAGTATTCTAAGAAGTGATAAACATTTTTGTTTTAATTTGTATTCTCTGATTACCAGTGTTTTGGTAAATTTTATTATGTGCTTGTTGCCTTTTTGTGGGTATTCTTCTGTACCTTGCCTGTTCATATGCTTTGCCTCTTCTGTTTTTTTATAGTGTCTGTCCTCTGCTCATTGATTTGAAGCCATTTTTGGGGCTATTCTACATAGTTGTCTTTTGTCAGATTTCGAAGTTGCAAATATATTCTTCTGTTTTGTTGGCTGTTTATTAATTATTTGCCATGGTATATTTTGCTGAATAGAAGTCCTTAAGTCTGATGTAATCAAACTCATCAGTTCTTTTCCCTAATCGTGTATACATTTAAAGTTTTATTTAAGAACTTCTTTTCAATACTAGATTACAAAGAAAACCTGTTTTTTTCTTCTAATAACTTTATCCTTCTATCTTTTATATATATGTCTTTAATTCTTCTAGAGTTCAACTTTGTAGGTAAAGTTAGGAAGGAATCTGGCTTGTTTTCCTTCATATAACAAGACAGTTTTCCTAACATCATTTACTAAAGCACCTGTCTTTCCCTGTTGGTTTTTGATGTCCACATTTATTGCATAATACATTCCTATATATTTATGTTTCTGTCTCTGAGTTACTTGAATCAAAATCATATTATTATTGTTACTTTTACTATAGTTTTAAAGAGTGTCCTAAGCAAAAGACTCAATAGCCAACTCAATATTGAAGGAGAAGAATAAAATTAGAGGACTGAGACTACTCAACTTTGAGACCTGAAGATAAAGGCACAGTAATCAAGACAGTGTGGTATTGGTGAAAGAAAAGACAAACAGATCAGTGAAACAGAATAGAGAGCCCAGAGATAGATCCACATAAACACAGTCAGCTGACCTTTAGTACGAAGAAAAGCAATATAGTAGAGCAAAAATACCCCTTTCAACAAATGATACTGAAACAACTGGACCTCTACATGCAAAAAAATGAATCTAGACACAGACAAAAAATTCACTCTATAGATTGAAGGTATAAATATATAATCCCAAACTATAAAACTCCTAGAACATAACATAAGAGGGGCACCTGGGTGGCTCAGTTGGTAAAATGACTGCCTTCGGCTCAAGTCATGATCCTGGAGTCCTGGGATCAAGTCCTTCATTGGTCTCTCTCCTCAGTGGGGAGCCTGCTTCTCCCTCTGACCTATCCCCTCTCATGCTCTCTCTCTCAAATAAATAAATAAATGAAAATAAAATCTTAAAAAGAAAAGAAGTTAACACAAGAGAACACCTATATAGGTGGGAGGAGCAAGATGGCGGAGGAGTAGGAGACCTAAATTTCATCTGGTCCCAGGAATTCAGCTGGATAGTTATCAAACCATTCTGAGCACCTACAAACTCAACAGGAGATTGAAGAAAGGAATACCAGCGATCTGTGAGCAGAAAAGCGATAACTTTCTGGAAGGTGGGACAGGACATGTGGAAAAGTGAATCTGAGGCGATATTTGGGAAGACAGATGGTGAGGGTTGGGAGCCGCTGACAGCTGGCTACCAGCTAGTGAAGAGCGGCAAAGCACAAAATCAGAACTTCTAGAAGTCTGCTCCACTAGGTACGTTGCTCCAGTGGCTCAGCAGGGGGTGGAACCCTCACTGGGACATCTTATCAATTCCTTTTTAAAAATCTTAAATTTTCACTTTTACAGTCATGTTCTATCTCTTCATTGTATTTAACCTTATTTTTTGTATATATATAACTTTTTCTTCTTTAAAATTTTGGGATACAATTTCTTCTGATAGACCAAAATATACCCTAAATCAAGTGTATGGCTTTGTTCTAGTCTCCTGCCTGACCACATTCTCTCCTTTTTTTTTTTTTTTTTAATTTTTTTCTTTCTTTTTTTAAACCAACTTCTTATCAATTCCTTTAAAATTTTTTTTAAACCTTTCATCTTTACAGTCATATTCCATCCTTTCATTGTATTTACCTTATTTTTATATATATATTTAAGTTTTTCTTTTTTATAAATTTTGAGAGGCAGTTTCTTCTAACAGACCAAAATACACCCAAAAATCTAGTGTGTGGCTCTGTTCTATATACCGGCCTGATCATATTCTTCTCCCCCACCCTGGTCTCTTCTGATTTGTTTAGTATATATTTTTCTGGGGTCATTGTTACCCTTTAAGCGTTTTGCTCTTTCACTCATCTGTTCTCTGGACACAATGACAAAACAGAAAAACTCACCTCAAAAAGAAAAGAATAAGAGGCAGTACCAACTGCCAGGGACCTAATCAATATGGACGTTAGTAAGATATTGGAACTAGAGTTCAGAATGACAATTATAAAGATACTAGCTGGGCTTGATAAAAGCAATGAAGATACTAGAAAATTCCTTTCTGGAGAAATGAAAGAACTAAAACCTAACCAAGTTGAAATAAAAAAGGTTATTAATGAAGTTCAATAAAAAATGGAGGCTCTAACTGCTGGGATAAATGAGGCAGAAAAGAGAATTAGTGATAAAGAAGACCAAATGATGGAGAATAAAGATGCTGAGAAAATGAGAGATAAACAACTACTGGATCATGAGGGGAGAATTTGAGAGAAAAATGATACCATAAGGTGGAACAATCTTAGAATAGGTGGGATCCCAGAAGAAGAAAGAGAAAGGGGGGCCTATATTGGAGCAAATAATAGTAGAGATTGTCCCTAATTAGGGGAAGTAAACAGGCATCAAAATCCAGGAGGCACAGAGGATCCTCCTTAAAATCAATAAAAATAAGTCAACACCACAACAGCTAATAGTAAAAATTACATGTTTCAAAGACAAAGAGAAAATCCTGAAAGGAGGACAAGAGGTCTGTAATCTAGAATGGTAGAAGCATTAAATTGGCAGTGGACCTGGCTGGCTAGAAAGGACTGGCATGACATATTCAGAGCACTAAATGAGAAAAATATGCAGCTGAGATTACAATATCCAACTAGGCTGTCATTGAAAATAGAAGGAGAGATAAAAAGCTTCCAGGATAAACAAAAACTTAAAGAATTTTCAAACACCAAACCAGCCCTACAGGAAATATTGAAAAGGGTCCTCTCTAAGCAAAGAGAGAGCCTAAAAGGAACATACACCAGAAAGGAATAGAGACAATATACAGTAACTGTGACCTTACAGGCAATACAATGACACAAATTCATATCTTTCAATAGTTATTCTCAATGTAAATGGGCTAAATGTCCCAATCAAAAGACACAGGGTATCAGACTAGATAAAAAACAAAACAAAACAAAACAACAAAAAAAAACAAGACTTATATCAATATGCTGTCTGCAAGAGACTCATTTTAGACCCAAAGACACAAAGACAAGATTTAAAGTGAGGGGTGGAAAACTATTTACCAAGCTAATGAACATCAAAAGAAAGCTGGGGTGGCGATCCTTATATCAGATCAATTAGATTTTAAGCCAAAGACTATAATAAGAAATGAGGAAGGACACTGTATCATACTTAAAGGGTCTGTCCAACAAGAAGATCTAACAATTTAAAATATCTATGCCCCTAACATAGGAGCAGCCAATTATTTAAAACCAGTTAATAACAAAATCAAAGAAACACTTTGACAATAATACAATAACAGTAGGGGATTTTAACACACCCTTCACTGAAATGGACAAATCATCTAAGCAAAAGATCAACAAGGAAATAAAGTCCTTAAATGACACAGTGGACCAGATGGACTTCACACATATATTCAGAACATTCCATCCCAAAGTATCAGAATGCACATTCTCATCTAGTGCACATGCAACATTCTCCAGAATAGATCACCTTCTGGGTCACAAATCAACTCTCAACTGGTGTCAGAAGATTGGGATCATTCCCTGCATATTTTTGGGCCACAATGCTTTGAAACTAGAACTCAAGCACAAGAGGAAAGTTGGAAAGAACTCAAATACATGGAAGTTAAAGAGCATTTAACTACTAAAGAATAAATGGGTCAACCAGGAAATTAAAGAAGAATTAAAACAGTTCATGGAAACCAATGACAATGAAAACATAACTGTTCAAAATCTTTGGGATGTAGCACAGGTGGTCTTAAGAGGAAGTATATAGCAATATAAGCCTTTCTCAAGAAACAAGAAAAGTCTAAAGTACACAACCTAAATCTACACCTAAAGAAGCTGGAGAAAGAACAGCAAAGAAAGCCTAAACCCAGTAGGAGAAGAGAAATAATAAAGATCAGAGCAGAAATCAATGAAATACAAACCAAAAGAACAGTAGAACAGATCAACAAAACTAGGAGCTGGTTCTTTGAAAGAAGTAATGAATTTGATAAATCCCTGGCCAGACTTATCAAAAAGAAAAGAGAAAGCACCCAAATAAATAAAATCACGAATTAAAGAGGAGAGATCACAGCCAACATCAAATAAATACAAACAATTATAAGAACATAATATGAGCAACTACATGCCAGCAAATTAGACAATCTGAAAGAAATGGATGTATTCCTAGAGACATATTAACTACTGAAACTGAACCAGGAAGAATGAGAAAACCTGAACACACCCATAGCCAGTAAGGAAATTGAGGCAGTAATCTAAAATCTCCCCACAAAAAAGAGCCCAGGGCCAGATGGCTTCCCATGGGAATTCTACCAAACATTTAAATAAGAATTAATACCTATTCTCCTGAAACTGTTCCAAGAATAGAAATGGAAGGAAAATTTCCAAATTCATTTTATGAAGTCAGCATTACTTTGATACCAAAACCAAAGACCCCATCAAAAAGGAGAATTACAGGGGCACCTGGATGGCTCAGTGGGTTAAAGCCTCTGCCTTCAGCTCAGGTCATGATCCCATGGTCTTGGGATTGAGCCTTGCCTTGGGCTCTTTGCTTGGTGGGGAGCCTGCTTCTCCCTCTCTCTCTGCCTGCCTCTCTGCCTACTTGTGATCTCTGTCTGTCAAATAAATAAATAAAATCTTTAAAAAAAAAACAAACAAAAAAAGGAGAATTACAGACCAATATTCCTGATGAACACAGATACAAAAATTCTTATCAAAATACTAGCCGTAGGATCCAAGAGTACATTAAAAGGATTATTCACCACAACCAAGTGAGATTTTCTTGGGCTGCAAATTTGGTTCAACATCTGCAAATCAATCAATGTGGTAAAATACATTAATGAAAGAACAAGAACCATAGGATACTCTCAATAGATGCTGAAAAGGCATTTGACAAAGTACAGCATCATTTCTTGATTAAAGCTCTTCACAGTATAGGAATAGAGGGTATATACCTCAATATCATCAAAGCCATCTACAAAAAACCCATGGTGAGTATAATTCTCAATGGGGAAAGACTGAGAGCTTTTTCCCTAAGGTCAGGACATGGCAGGGATATCCCCTATCACCACTGCTATTCAACATAGTACTAGAGGTCCTAGCCTCAAGAATCAGACAACAAAAAGAAAGAAAAGGCATCCAAATCAGCAAAGAAGAAGGCAAACTCTCACTCTTTGCAGATGATATGATACTCTATGTAGAAAACCCAAGAGACTCCACCCCAAAAATGCTAGAAATCATGCAGAAATTCAGTAAAGTATTAGGATATAAAATTAATGCACAGAAATCAGTTGCATTTCTATACACCAACAGCAAGACAGAAGAAAGAGAAATTAAGGAACCAGTCCCATTTACAATTGCACCCCAACCCATAAGATACCTAGGAATAAATGTAACCAAAGAGGCAAAGAATCTGTATTCAGAAAACTGTAGAATACTCATGAAAGAAATTGAGGAAGACAAAAAGAAATGGAAAAACATTCCATGCTCATGGATTGGAAGAACATATATTGTGAAAATGTCTATGCTGCCTATAGCCTTCTACACATTTAGTGCAATTCCTATCAAAATATCATCAACTTTTTTCACAGAAATGGAACAAAGAATCCTAAAATTTGCACGGAGTCAGAAAAGACCCCAAATAGCCAGAGGAATGTTGGAAAAAGAAAACCAAAGCTGGTGGCATTACAATTCTGGACTTGAAGCTCTATTACAAAATACTATTGAGACAGTATGATACTGGTACAAAGCAGTCACAAAGATCAATGGAACAGAATAGAGAGCCCAGAAATGAACCCTCAACTCTATAGTCAACTAATCTTCAATAATGCAGGAAAGAATGTCCAATGGAAAGAAGACAAGTTTTTTCAATAAATGGTGTTGGGAAAATTGGACAGCCACATGCAGGTGAATGAAACTGGACCATTTCCTTTTACCACTCACAAAAATAGACTCAAAAGGGATGAAAGACCTCAATGTGAGACACGAATCCATCAAAATCCTTGAGGAGAACACAGGCAACAACCTCTTTGACCTCAGCCAAAGCAGCTTCTTCCTAGAAACATTGCCAAAGGCAAGGGAAGCAAGGGCAAAAATGAACTACTGGGACTTTATCAAGATAAAAAGCTTTTGCACAGCAAAGGAAACAGCCAACAAATCCGACAGACAGACAACCAACCAACAGAATGGGAGAAGATATTTGCAAATGACATATCAGGTAAAGGGCTGGTATTCAAAATCTATAAACAGCTTATCATGGGGCACCGGGGTGGCACAGTGGGTTAAGCCTCTGCCTTTGGCTCAGGTTATGATCTCAGGGTCCTGGGATTGAGCCCTGCATAGGGCTCTCTGCTCAGCAGGGAGCCTGCTTCCCCCACCCCCCACCTGCCTCTCTGTCTACTTGTGATCTCTCTCTGTGTGTCAAATAAATAAAATCTTTAAAAAAAATAAACAATTTATCAAACTCAACACCCAAAGAATAAATAATCCAATCAAGAGATGGGCAGAAGACATGAACAGATATTTCATGTGTCTAGCCAGCAGATACATGAAAAAGTTCTCAATATCACTCAGCATCAGGGAAATACAAATCAAAAGTACAGTGAGGGGTGCCTGGGTGACTCAGTGGGTTAAAGCATCTGCCTTCCACTCAGGTCATGATCCCAGGGTCCTCCGATTGAGTCCCGCATTGGGCTTTCTGCTCAGCAGGGAGCCTGCTTCTACATCTCTCTCTTCCTGCGTCTCTGCCTACTTGTGATCTCCGTCTGTCAAATAAATAAATAAAATCTTTAAAAAAAAAAACAACTACAGTGAGGTACCACCTCACACCAGTCAGAATGACTAAGATTAAGTCAGGAAACGACAGATGTTGGTGAGGTTGCGGAGAAGGGAAAACCCTCCTACTCTGTTGGTAGGAATGCAAGCTGGTGCAGCCATTCTGGAAAACAGTATGGAGGTTCCTCAAAAAGTTGAAAATAGAGCTACCCTATGACCCAGCAATTGCTCTACTGGGTATTACCCCAAAGATAGAAATGTAGTGATCCAGAGGGGCATATGCACCCCCATGTTTATAGTAACAATGTCCACAATAGGCAAACAATGGAAAGAGCCTAGATATCCATTGACAAATGAATGGATAAAGAAGATGTGGTATATATATATATATATATATATATATATATATATATATCCATCAAAACTGAAATCTTGCCATTTGTAATGATGTGAATGGAACTAGAGGGTATTTTGCTAAGCAAAATAAGTCAATCAGAGAAAGAGAATTATCATACGATCTCACTGATATGAAGGATGTGAGAAACAAGACAGAGGATCGTAGGGGAAGGGAGGGAAAAATGAAACAAGATGAAACCAGAGGGGGAGAGAAACACTAAGAGACTCTTAATCTTGGGAAACAAACTGAGGGTTGCTGGTGTGGAGGAGGGTGGGAGGGATGGGGCGATGGACATTGGGGCGGGTATAGTGAGTGCTGTGAATTATGTAAGACTGATGAATCACAGACCTGTAATCCTGAAACAAATGATACATTATATGTTAATAATAGAAAAGAGAACATCTATATAACCTTGGGTATGGCTGTGACTTTTTAGGTACAACACTGAAGGCATGATCTGTGAATAGAACAATTGATAAGCTGGACTTCATTAAAATAAAAAACTAGTCTGCAAAAGACAATGTCAACAGAATGAGAAGATAAGTTACAGACTGTGAGAAAATATTGCAAAAGATACAGGTGATAAATGATTGTTACTTAAAATACACAAAGAAATTGTTATGAACAAGATGCCATTACATTCTGATTAAAATAGCCAAAATCCAGAACACTCACAACACCAAATGCTGGCAAGGATGTGAAACAGCAGGAACTCTCATTAATAGCTGGTGGGAGTACAAAATGGTAGAGCCACTTCGAAAAACAGTTTGGCAGTTGCTTACAAAACTAAACATATTCTTACTATGTGACTCAACAATCATGCTCTTTGTTATTTATCCAATGAAACTGAAAACCTATATCCACACAAAAATCTGCACAGAAATATTTATAGTAGCTTTATTCATAATTGCCAAAACTTCGAGGTAACCGAGGTGTTCTTCTGTTAGTGAGGGAATAAACAGTGGTATGTCCAGACAATAGAATATTATTCAGCACTAAAAAGAATTGAACTATCAACTCATAAAAATATATGGAATAACCTTAAATGTATATTCCCAAGTGACAGAAGTCAGTCTGAAAACACTACCTGCTGTATGATTCTAACTATATGACATTCTGGGAAAGGCAAAACTATGAAGGCAATAAAGAGATTGGTGGTTGTCAGGGGAAGGAAGAAATGAATAGATGGAACAAAGGATTTTTACACAGTGAGAAGTCTGAGTGATTTATCTGTAAGATACCATGATGACAGATACTGTCATTATACATTGATTCAAGCCCATGGAATATACAACACCAAGAGGGAACCTGTATGTAAATTACCAACTTTAGGTAATAGGTCAATGTAGGTTCGTCAGTTGTATGAATGTGCCACTCTGGTGGGGGATGTTGATAAAGAAGGTAGGAGCCTGTGCATGTGTGGGGGCAGGGATATATGGGAAATCTCTTTATCTTTCTCTTAATTTTGCTGTGAACCTAAAACTCTTTAAAAAAAAAAAAAGTCTTAGTAACAATAAAAGAAAAATTGTCCTAAGTATGGTAGGTCCAATAGTCCACCCCTTGTCTGAGGTCAGCTTAGCTATGTATAGGCATTTGTTTTTTTCACATAAATTTTAGATTTAGTTTGTTGAGTGTCTCAGGAAATTCAAATGGAATTTTGACGTAGTATTGAATTTATAGATTAATTTGGAAGAGGAAAATTGACATCTTTATTATATTATCTCACCCCAAAACATGGAACATCTTTTCATTTATGCATTCTTCTATTCTTTTTATTAGAACTTTAAAAATTTTACTGTAGAGCTCCTGTGTATTTTTGATTAATGTAATTCAAGGAACTTTATAATTTTTGTTGCATTTGCAAATGGATTATTTTTGGCTATTGCTTTCCATAGGTTGAACTTGATTCTCTTAGCTTTTCTAAACGGATGATCATATCATCAGCAAATGACAGATGTTTTATCTTTTCCTTTATAATTCTTAACCATACCACTTTTTCTCCCTTCTAGTTTAGGGCAGAAGTAGAGCTATGTTAAAGTCAGGATTCTGGGAGTCCTTGTATTGTTTTCAGCTCTACAGGGAATTCATATTGTTTCTCCATTAAGTATAACATTAACTATAGGTTTTGGTATATAAATTTTACCCAATAAAGTAAGTTCCTTTCTATTCATTTTATCCTAAGATTTTTAAAAGCCATGAATAGACATTATATTTTTATTAAAAGCTTTCCCTGCTTTGATAAAATGTGTATTAATGTGTGAAATTGCAGTAATAGATTTTTTTTCCCTGATGTTGAATCATTCTTGCATCCCTTGGATAAATCATACTTGAAGATGATGTATTATAATACACTGTAGTGCTAGATTAGCTTATGTTTTTACATTTATTTTCATAAGAAATGCTGTATGATCTTTTATTTATTATTATTCTTATCTGCTCTGGGAGTCAAGATTTTAATAGTTGCCTAAAATGAACTGAATAGCTTCTGTTTTTCTTTTCTTTTCTTTGGAATAGCTTGTATAAGTTAGAATTTAGTCTTTCTTTGAAAGTTTAGTAAAACTTACCTATGAAATCCTTTAGCTTTCTATTTTGTCTTGAGAGGGTAGATCTTTGAACACTTCAGGTGTTTAATGCTTACTGTCCATTCAAGCTATCTATTTCCCCTCATACCACACACTGCATTTCGTGTTCTTTAGGAACAATTTTATCAAGTTGTCAGATTTATTAACAGTTAGTTACTTATGATATACTCTCTTATTTTAAAAATATCTCCAGTTATTTCTCTTCTATCTTTTTATTTGAATATTTAAAAAATCTTTCTCTAGTTTTACTGGAGGTTTACCTACATTATGAGTCTTTTAAATGAACCAGCTTTTCTCTATCATTTTTCAGTCTGTTTCTTTGATTTTTGCTTTTATTATTTCCCTTCCTCTTGATTCTTTGGGTTTGTTATGCCAGTTTTATCTCATTTCCCTCAACCAAATTATTGTTTATTTTAAACCTTTCTTATTTTCTTTCTCCCCAGATTTATTGAGATGGAACTGGCATATAACATTGTATAAGTTTAAGGTGTACAATGTGTTAATTGGATACACTTATAGATTGCAAAATGATTACAACCATACCTCCATCACTTCATGTACTTGAAAGCTGTAAATAACGAAGTACCTCTTCTGTTCCCCATTCTTTTTTTTTTTAAAATATTTTATTTATTTATTTGACAGAGAGAGAGAGAGGGAGAGATCACAAGTAGGCAGAGAGGCAGACAGAGAGAGAGGGGGAAGCAGGCTCCCCGCTGAGCAGAGAGCCCCATGCAGGCTGGATCCCAGGATCCTGAGATCATGACCTGAGCCGAAGGCAGAGGCTTAACCCACTAAGCCACCCAGGCGCCCCTGTTCCCCATTCTTGATATGTAGTGTTTTCATTATCGTTTTATAATTACCCTTATTTCTGCTTTTTTTGTAACTCAAAAATTATTTGTTAATATGTTATTTAGTTTCCAAACCCATGGGATTTATTTAAAGTCACCCTTTATAATTAATTTTTAATTTTACATTATAATTAAAATTACATTACCCAGTTTTAAGATATTTAGAGGTTTTGTATTTTCCTCTCTGACCTAATACATAGCTATTTTGTAAATGTTACATGTATGCTTATAATAATGCAAATGCTCTAAGATCAGACTTATTTGCTGCCTAGTTCATATCTTTTAGTGCCCTTTGACTTCTTGACTTTGTGGTTTTGAGAAGAGTAAGTTATATCTGCAACTATGATTATTGATTTGCTTATTTCATTTGCAGTTTTATCAGTTGTTGCCTCATATATTTTGAGACAGTATTGTCAGCTGCCAATATGGTTCATGATTGATGTATTTTTTTTCCTGTTGTTTATTTTACCACTTTTTGGCCATTTATGACATATATGTTTTTTGCTTTATAATGTACATTATTGGACACTAAGATTACGAACTACTTAGCTCTGTTTTTGTCCATGTGTCTCATCAATCCTTTATTTTTCTGCCTTTCCATGAGTCTTTTAGATGCCACTTTGGACTGTATTATTCAACATTTTATTTCATTTAGGTTGTTTTTAAATCCAATCTAAATGTATTATCTAATTAATGAATTTAACATAGTGATGTCTATGTTAATTATTGTGATATTAGAACTAATTTCTAGCACATTATTTTGTTTCCATAGCATGTACTTTCTTTTTGCCTAACTGAGGGTTGCTGGAGGGATAACTGGGTGATGGGTATTAAAGATGGGCACTTGACGGAATGAGCACCGGGTATTATATGCAACTGATGAATCACTAAACTCTACCTCTGAACCTAATAATATACTGTATATTAATTAATTGATTTTAAATAAAAAAAATAAAACTTCTCTCTTTCTTCCACCATGTGGTTTGGCTTTTCTTCTATTATTTAATATTATTTTTTTTTACACGGTAACTTCCTTTAACTTTAAACTCCTATTTATTTATTCCTGATCTCTTGAGCTTATTAACATCCATAACTTCTTAACACTGCAAGTATCGGGCATGCTCTGATACCTCTTTTCTCTGATCTTGTTAAGATTGTGTAGAATTTTAGTGCTAGATACTGGATATACATTTCTTCTTCTTTTCTTTGGTCATAAACCTTTCCTTTTTTTGTTTCTTTTTTTTTTTTTAAAGACAGCAATACATATCATGAAGGTGTATAATGACTCTTTGTTTTCAAATCTGGTGCAATATCTCCTAGAATCTTTTCTTCAGCTATTTAACTACTTTTCCCTGAATATGGGTCTCTGTTCAGCAAACTTGTAAGGTCACAGATGCATGAGAATATTTTTTTTTAGCCTCTTCATAGCTACATAATGACTTGGCTGTATATTTTAAATTCTTTAAAATATTATTCCATCATTTTCTTACATCTTGTATTATGGTGGAGAAATCTGATGTCAATTTGGTGTTTCTTTCATTTTCCCCCAGCTTTCTTAAGATATAATTGGGCAAAAAAAAGAAAAAAAATACAATTGACGTATAACATTGTATAAATTTAAGGTGTGCAATGTGTTGATTTGGTGCACTTATATATTGCAAAATGATTACCACCATAGTTTTACCTAACACCTCCATCACGTCACATAATTACTATTCTTTTTTGCTGTGAGAACATGTAAGATCTATACTCTTAGCAATTTTCAAGTATATAATATGGTATTACTACTGTAATCACCATGCTGGATGCTAGATCCCCAGAACTTATTCATCTTGTAATTGGAAGTTTGTACCATTCACTGGCATTTCCCTCCGCCGCCCCGTACTCCCTGCCCCCCAACCATCGGTAGCAGCCATTCTACTGTTTCTATGAGTTTGGCCCATTTAGATTCCATTTATAAGTGATATCATACACTATTTATATTTCTCTCCCTGACTTATTTAACTTCGCATGATGCCCTCAGAATCCATCCATGTAGGACCATGTTGGGAATCCAAGCATGATTTTCTTTTCTCTCCTAACTAAATTTATTTCATTATGTATTATATAGCGCACCTTCTTCATCTGTTCATCTGTTGATGGACACTTAGGTTGTTTCCATATCTTGGCTATTGGGAATAATGCTGCAGTAAATATGGGAGTGCAGATATCTTCCACATCCTGCTTGTATTTCCTTTGGATAAATACCCAGAATGGGGTTGTTGGATTATATGGGAGTTTAACTTTTAGTTTTTTGAGGAGCCTCCATGCTGTTTTCCATGGTGCTTGTACTAATTAACATTCTCACCAAGTGTGCACGAGGGTTCCTTTTTCTCCATGTCCTCACCAACACTTGTGATTTCTTTCTAAATGATGGGCATTTTAATTGATATGAGGTGCTATCTCATTGTACTTGATTCTTGTTTTTTTAGAGGTGATCTTCTATCCACTGGCCCCCTCCCAGAAGTTTGTAGAATTTTCTTTTTCTTTTTAATACGCATAGATTTCTCTAAAATGTAAATTTTTCTTATCTCACCTATCATTTGTGCTATGAGTTCTTTCAATCTGAGTTACTTTGGGCAAGTTTGTCTCTAGTATTCCTAAAATGTTTTCTCTTTTCTATTTGGATTCTTCCTTCTTTTTTTTTTTAAAGACACATTTATTCAGCGTCATGATCAGACTATTACATTTAGCAATCAACAGCATGGGTGCAAAAAAAAAATCTACATTAAAACCCTTTGTTGGAATGCTTTACACTTTCCACAGAACAGAAACTAAAATAACCTGTTATACAATTAATCACAAATACAGTCTTTGAGTTTTTTTTGCCCATACCCATGAGTATTGTCTAAAACATGTCTTCTTTGTAGTAGCTAGGCCCTGCCACCACTGTGCTTGGCTGAGTTCACAAATCTGTTGTAACCTGTAGCTTCCCTGTCACTTCTCTGCCTCTCCTCTCCTGCTAAGCTTTGTTTCCTGGCAGTAATTCTTTTAAATTCCTATTACCTATATATTGGTACTTCTAACCTCCGTATCTCTTAGTTCTTGTTTTATATGTTTTTATCTCTGCATCTTGACGGTTGCCACCTCGAAAATTCTTCAGTATAAACTTCCAGGTTACATATTCACAGTTCCTTCTTTAGTTTCAAAAGTCTAGTTTTATTTCATTATCTTGTTCACTATTACAATTTGCATACTTTTATGTATAATATTCCCTTTTTAAAAAATAGATTCATATTCTTATTTCAAGTGGCTAATATCTTCCTTTATCTCCTTAATATATTCATTGGGCTTCTCTCAAATTAGATTTAGTAATTCTTCTTCAGTATATAGTCCTAACTAATTGAATTTTTTTTGACATACATTTTGAGGGTCCAGGAGGATGTACTGGAAAGGGTCTGAAGGCTGGGCTCCAATCTATCCGCTCTTTGAATTTAAAAAGAAGGGAGGGAAACAGTCTGTAAGGAGAATCGAAGCTCCGCAAGCCACTCCTGACCTCCCCTGTTCTGCTGTCATGGCACCAGACAACTACTATGGTCACTACTTCACTTTAAAACTTTAGGGAAATGCCACATTGTAAAAAGGCAGCCCTGACAGCTTGTTATCTACCAGCTATGGGGTTTGGAAGGCAAGCTGTGGAAGAATTAAGGCTGAGGGTAGATGATCAGTTAATGCCTGTTTTCCTCAACTGCTTACTTTAGCAGAGCATATATACGTGTCCCTTATTTTCTCTCTTGGACAACTGAACTTGCAGTGTGGACCATTTCCATTGATTTCTACAGAGGAGAGAGAAGAAAAGAATATATCAAGGCAATTGTGGGGAAGAGGCAGGCGTAGAATTTAAAAACCTTCCTACTTCCTACACACACATACACACACACACATACACACACACACACACACACACACACACACTATAAAGCATAGTAAGTCTATACTTCTATCTCTGCCTACTCCCAGCCCCAGGCTATACCACTTACATTCCCACCTACCCTCTGACACCAAGCTCAAGTCATACTTCCATCTTTCCAGAATTTTCTCATATTCTGTGGTTGGTTTCTGAAATCCACTTCCCCCTCCTGCTTCTATAGTTTCTTTGCAATTGTTTTTGGTGGAGAGATCCAGTAGCACATTCTAGTTTGACATCTGGCTGCCCATTCATATTGATTATAATGGCTATTATTTGGCTATATTTCCACCATCTTCTTTTATGCTTTCAGAGATGATTATTTCTTCTGTATTCTCTTTCTTTCTTTCTCTCTTTGGATTGAGTAACTAAATATATATATTTTTTATCTTCCTGTCTTTATTTTCTGGAAATTAGACATTCTACCTATATTCCTTTATTGATGTAGTAATTAGGGTTAAGTTTTTTTTTTTTAATTTTTAATTTTTTATAAACATATATTTTTATCCCCAGGGGTACAGGTCGGTGAATCGCCAGGTTTACACACTTCACAGCACTCACCATAGCACATACCCTCCCCAATGTCCATAACCCCACGCCCCTCTCCCAACCCCCCTACCCTGAGCAACCCTCAGGTTGTTTTGTGAGATTAAGAGTCACTTATGGTTTGTCTCCCTCCCAGTCTTATCTTTTTTCATTTATTCTTCTCCTACCCCCTTAACTCCCCATGTTGCATCTCCACTTCCTCATATCCGGGAGATCATATGATAGATGCCTTTCTCCAATTGACTTATTTCTCTAAGCTTGATACCCTCTAGTTCCATCTGCATCATTGCAAATGGCAAGATTTCATTTATTTTGATGGCTGCATAGTATTCCATTGTGTATATATACCAAATCTTCTTTATCCATTCATCTGTTGATGGACATCTAGGTTCTTTCCATAGTTTGGCTATTGTAGACATTGCTGCTATAAATATTCGGGTGCATGTGCCCCTTTGGATCACTACATTTGTATCTTTAGGGTAAATACCCAGTAGTGAAATTGCTAGGTCATAGGGTAGTTCTATTTTCAACACTTTGAGGGACCTCCATGCTGTTTTACAAAGTGGTTGCACCAGCTTGCATTCCCACCAACAGTATAGGAGGGTTCCCCTTTCTCTGCATCTTCGCCAGCATCTGTCATTTTTGACTGAGTGACAAAACCTTAAATGGATAGAAATGGCTTAAACAAAGTCCAGGTAGAATGTTGATGGACTGAATAAATAAATAGTGTAAGGATATTTTCCTCAAAATGACAGACTGACTCAGTGAACTCTCAGTCCATAGCTCAGGAGATGCTTATGATGAAATTGCCAAGATGTATCTATGATTTTTTTTGTATCTATGGTTTTTATGAAAATAGAAAAGATCTAGCAAAATAATCCTGAAAAATAAAACAATGTTGGATTCACATAGATGATTTCAAGACATTATACAACTATAAAAATCAAGAAAGTTTAGTATTTATGTAAGGACAATATTATATTTATATAGGATAGACAAGTCAATGAAATAGAACAGAAACCAAAAACAGCCACATATATATATGGTCAACTGATTTTTTTTTTTAAGATTTTATTTATTTATTTGACAGACGGAGATCACAAGCAGGCAGAGAAGCAGGCAGAGAGAGAGGAGGAAGCAGGCTCCCTGCTGAGCAGAGAGCCCGATGTGAGGCTCAATCCCAGAACACTGGGATCATGACCTGAGCCGAAGGCAGAGGCTTTAACCCACTGAACCACCCAGGCGCCCCTGGTCAACTGATTTTTAATAAAAGCACTGATGCAATTCATTTGAGAAAGGCAAGTGTTTTAAAAGATATTGGAATGACTGGATATTTGTATGGAAAAAATGAACTAATCCCATGCAGCAAGGCAGTTTGTTTTTATGTATTTTATATGGCATGTGTTTGGAGTTTACCACATATTTACTGTTTTCTCATCATGTTTTTCTTCCATCTAAGATATTTCATTCAAGATAATCTGTTTTTTTCTGACTGAAGTGTCTTAAGATTTATTTTAGTAAGAGTCTGTCATGGCACATTCTTTTTTTTTCCTTTGAAAATTTCACCTTTTTCTTGAATGATATTTTTGCTGGATATACAGTCTTAGGTTGCTTGTTATTTCCATTTAAGTGCATTGCTGTCTCATCCTCATATCTTCCAGCTGCTGTTGAGAAGTCTCTGTCTCATAGTTGTTTTGTAGACAACACAGCTCTTCGCTCATCTCTGTTTTTTTGTTTTCGGCAAGCTTGCTATGATGTGTCTAGGTATGGATTTTTTTTTTTTTAACCTGCTGCATGAGATTCTTTAGATACCCTGAATCTTACTTAGGCTGATGTCTTTCATGAACTCTGGAGAATTTTTATTTTTTTTCTTGATTATTTTCTCCTTATTCACTCTCTTTTCTTCTGCAACTCTGATTGGATGTATGACAGACCCCTTCACTCTGTCTGCTCTGGCTTTCAATGTCACTCAATGCATTTTCCAACTGTTTGTCTTTTGGGGCTGAAATTCAGATTATTTCTTAAGGTTTCTTCATTATGAGTTATGTCATTAGCTATGTCTAATCTGCTGTTAAAGCTATCCACTGAGCTTTAATTTCTAAATATAAATTCTAAGGGCACCTGAATGGCGTAGTCAGTTAAGCATCCGACTTTTGGTTTTGACTCAGGTCATGGTCTCAGGGTTATAAGATAGAGCCTCCTCATTGGGCTCCACACTCAGGGGGGAGTCTACTTAAGACTCTCTTTCCCCCTTCCTCTGCCTCTCCTTTCTCGCTCTATAAAATAAATAAGTAAATCTTTAAAAAAATTTAAATATAATTTCTTAGAGTTCTACATGCATTTTTTTTTCCCAAATAAATTTGGTCACTTAGTTTCCTTTCCCTTACACATATGTTAAATTTCCCCTTTATTTTTTTAAACATGTATTTTTATTTTGTAGTTTGAATCTGATTTTTCTAGCATTTCAGGTTTTTCCATGACTGATTTTGTCAAATAATTGTTTCTGTAAGCTCTTGTTCAGAGTGCCTTATTTCCTTATGCATTTTGTGATTTAATTAATTTATTTATTTTTGCCATGATATCATATTTCTTAGAACTTTGTCAGTTGGAATTCTTTAAGACCTGAGTTGAGGTTGTTTCAGAGAATCCTTGGTTTGTTTTTTATCAGGCATGAGGGATGCTATCTACCTAAGACCACTTTATTTTTATTTTTTATTTTACTTTTAAAAAATTATTTTTATTAACATATAATGTATTATTTGCCCCAGAGGTACAGTTCTGGGAATTGTCAGGCTTGCACATTTCATAGCACTCACCATAGCCCATACCCTCCCCAATGTCCATAACCCCCCCACCCTCTCCCTACCCCACTACCCCCCAGCAACCCTCTGCTTGTTTTGTGAGTTGAAGAGTCTCTTATGGTTTGACTAAGACCACTTTAAACTAATGTATTGGCTTAAGGTTCAGTGAACTTGGACTGAAGTGCTGTGTGAGGGTCAATTGCTTGTTAGGGGTTCTCAAGACTTTCCTTCTCTTCTTTGTGTTAAGGTTTAAATGTGTTAAGGCACATTCCTCTACTGGCCCCTAAGCAGGGAGGTGATTTTATCTCGAGTCTGTCCCTGTGTAGAGAGTATAGCCCTTTGGGATCCCAGCTTTATAAGTGGGGAGTCACATCAGACTCTTTCTTACTGGAGAGGGCTGAAGGTCCTTATCACCTATGTCTTTTGATTCCCAAGGCCATGAAAACTGAAGCTTAACTTCACCAGAGTAAGCAAGTGTCCTAAGGTGGAGGTTGCTTGCATGCTCCGTTGATGTCTCTGGGCTTCATCTTCAGTAAGTTTTTGGCCTCTGGAAACTTACTACTTTCTTGACACTTTATTCTCACATTTATGTAGATTTAAGAAGTTATGTATCTGGCATCTTTAGTAGTTCTCGCCGGAAAGATGGCTCGAGATAGCTGGTCTGTGTGGAAACAGGAGTCATATACTTGTTTTATCTCATTGTTATAAAATGTCTGTTTTATTATAAATTTTAAAGTGCACATGATAGAGTAATATAGTTGTATTTAGTTTAATAAGTGAATAAATAAATGTAAACTTACCAGGAATACGTGCTCAGAATTCTTATGGCTGGGTGTGCAGTGAAGAAAGTTTGGGAAACCCACCTTAGAGTCACAGCATGGGCCATTCCCTCCTTCTGAACACCTGGGGAGGTGACCACAGCAGAAGGGAGGCTTGCAAGGCCCTCATTGTCTTGGGGATCTCCAGGCTTTTCTGCTATGAAGCAGAGTCTAGGAAAATTATGCAGATATGACTGGTTATTTATAATTTCCTCAAAGAGTCTTAAAAGCTTCCTGCGGGGGCGGGTATGTCCACCTCTTCACTGAGGTGGTAGCTGGTTGGTGGACATGTCCCTATGAATCAGTAGCACACAGGCCTGCAGTGCTGACTGTGGACAACTTGGATGATTGGCTTTCTAGATAAAGCCCCAGCTCAGGCAGCTATGCATGCCCAGCCCCCACCATTGCACTGCTCTGGCTGGTCTTACTGGAGACAAACCTCTTTTACTCTAAAAAATGGTTTCTATTTTGGAGATGATGCTTTTGACAGAGAAATACATGCTTCCTTTGACTGATAGGACCTTGGCAAAGAAAGTCCATTTTGCTGGTTGCTGGCTAACATCCTGACTGGGAAGAGCAATAACTTCATTAATGAATTATCTCCTACTTAAAGACAAATTTGACTCATTTGTTTCCTTAAAAAGATGGTGTCATTGATTAAAGATGGCCATTAGTGACCACTAATAAATGTATCCCTTCACCCTTCAAAGACATTTGACGTTTGCATTTCATTGCTAGGAAGCAAAACAGACAGTTCTTTGGCTAACCTATAGGTCTCCAAGTTACCTGAAGGTCTCGGTGTTCTAAATAATAATAATTAAAGGAGAAATTACTTAAGAATACCTGAGTTTAGTGAATGGATCTGGAGATATTCTTTTGTAACCTTTAAATTGGGAGCAGTGCTAACTTCTGGCTAAATTACATGAGGGACTCTCCTGGCAGTGATCATGTTATTAGGGTACAATTCACAAGCATGGTGATATCCCAGATAACGAGTCCGGCTGTAACAGAGTACTTAGCAGAAGCTTCAAAGCTAAAATGGAATATATCACACCAATTGTGGAACCTAAAACCAAAGTCAAATGCTAATTTTTACAAAAAGGCATCAAAGTTTCATTTTTAAAAAGTCGACTGAACTAGGCTGGATTGAAATCCAAGCCTGTGTATTATTAAAATAATTGAATCGGGATATCAAAATATCAGACTGAACTCGAATCGGAACTCCCTACATTCTCGATGGTAGATAACAAGTGCCTCCTTTATAAGCTAAATTGGACTTTTTGAGAGGGAATGGCAGTTTTGCTAGCAGACAACAAAATGATAGGACTCAGAGGATTAGCCTTTGGGGGAAGGTACAGATGTGCTGAGAATGACAAGGGGCTCACTGGCCCTCCGGACATGAGCAGGAGCTGTCAGTTTTCCTTTAGCACAGCATATATGGGTCCACTGGGTCTTTCCACAAGGTATCTTTGGCTGAATTGAGGTTTGGTCATTGCAGCCAGGTTAGGACTGACCGTATGGGGGCACCATGTCAGCTGGACTGACTGTTCATAGGCCACTCATTTGGGGACATAGAATTACATCCTGCTAGTTGCGCTTTCCATGAATGGATGAGGAAACATTTGCAAATGACATGGTTCCAGAACCCCCACCAGCTGTGCTGTCTTTTCTGGGTGAGCCTGATTGCTTCTGGCTCTATCCAGTGCAGTGTTTTCCATTAAATCAGTCTTTCCTCTGTGGGGGTATTTATTATGTGCCATTTTGAAAATAAAAGGGACGCGGCGCAATCATCCAGCAAAACCATAAAACATTTTATTATCCGAGACGGTGAGGGGACAGGTTTGACATACAACACTGGGAGCCGCGATGGCCGAACAATGTGGTACTAAAGCGTGATTTAATGAGGCTTGGAGGATTTAGCTCAGTCAGAAAAGTTCCACTGTGTCTTGGGCATAGGAGAAGCGAGCTGGCACGGGCACCTCGCTGAGCAGCATCTCCCCAGACAGGCTTCAGCCAGCAGCCCCCATTTGTCCCACTGTCCCCGACAACCATTGTCAGGGCGACTTTAGCGATGAAAACTCCTGACTGATTTAGTGGCCCCCAAACTTGGCACAGCTTCCCAGTGGCTTCCGTTTTACAAGGCCAGCAGTTAATCCAACAAAAGCCTGAATTCATTTCCCTCTGTGTCCATTGATTGCCAGCTGAGAGCTGGATGCTGTCAACTTGCTTTAAAAAAAAAAAAAAAAAAATTCCACTTCACTGGAATTGAAGTCCTTTGCCCTCTGATAAATGGCAGGGTGCTGTCTTGGGCAACATTTTTGTTTTCCACTTCTCCAGAGGAAAAACTCATTAGTAGATGGTGGCTGGTCATCAAGCCAACCATTGTCTTTGGATTTAATCATACACATCTTTCTGACGCAGCTGAATAAGCCTACCTGTTAGACTTCATTATTGTGTCGGAACCACCTTAGCCTTTGAGTTATGAACACAAGACATTCATGGACAAGTTCAAGCATCATTTTGTTATCTTATTCATTGGAGTGGAGGTGTTTGCTGAATATTTATTGAGTATCTGTGGCATGCTTGGTCCCCTGGGATTGAATGGAGCTGTGGGAGGGTTAAAAGCCTAGTTCCTGTCCTGAAGGGGCGAATGATCTAGAAGGTGAGAGGTGACACACATGCAGAGAGATCAACAACACTGCTTTATTACATAAGCAATGGGCTTTTGTCAAGACAGCCTTGGCTTAGTCTTATATGGTGGCTCTCCACAGGATCGTGTACCACAGGATGACCTGAGAACCTTTCAAAAAAATGAATGTTAGGCTGTTGGGGCTGTAAACAAGAATAGTATGGGCTGGGCTTAAACAGTTATCATTTATTCCTCACAGTTCTGGAGGTCGAGAAGTCCATGCTCAAGGTGCCGGCATTCTGCCGTGTTGTCGGAGCCTATTTCTTGGCTTGCAGATGACTAGCTTCCTCCTGTATCCTCACATGATAGAGAAGGGAGGGGCGGAGAGAGACAGAGAAGGAGAGAGGGAGGAAGAGAGCTCTTGTGTTTGTTCCTATAAGGGCACCAATCTCACTCATGAGGGCTCCACCCTCCTGACCCAATTACTTCCCAAAGGCCCTATCTCCTGACACCATTGTATTGAGGATAGGATTTTACATATGAATGCTAGGGGCACACAGACTCTCAGTCCATAACAGGTCTTCATGCCAGAGACCCTGATTCAATGAATCTACTGAGAGTCTGGCCTTTGGTACTGAGAAAAGCAGGTGATTCCAATGTTCTGTGAGGGCTGAGAACTGTTGGTCTCAGAGACAGGTGACTAGCCATTATTTTTTTGTTTTGTTTTGTTTTTAATTAACATTTAGGTTCTACTCTGGATTTTCTTTCTCTCCAGATAAATAGAAGCTTTCTCTTCTCTTCTCCAGTAGCTCCTTATACACATCTCAGTGATAGGCTCACTAACCTCCCTGTGGTAATCTTTCCACAGATCTCTTCATCCCACCTCGTTGTCCTCCTGGGGGTAGGGATGGAGTGCTAGTCGTTGTTTTCATCCTAGAGCTTGGCACAGAAAAGATGCTCCACAAACATTTGTTGGGTGAAGGAGTAAAGAAATGAGCTGGTTGACCTTGAACAAGATACATACACTCTCTGCTTAGGAGTCTGTCTCCATCGTAAAGACAGGAGAAAGGGGGAATTATGCTGTCATTCTGTGGGTCTATATTAGATGTGGATGCCTTCCTCTGATGACTTTGGAGCCCTTTGAAAATAAAGGTGCAATGCAAATTCTAGGCATTCTCATGGACAGTTGACCCTGGAGTATACCTTTGTTCTCCCATTTTGTATCAAGACAGGAGTGAATTTTGATGAGATTATAGCAGAGCTGATGCTGGCATGATGAGTCTACTAATGTCATCTAAATGAGATGGCTGACTTCTAAAGTAGTTCAAAACACAGAAGGAAATAAAAGTCCAAGAGGGTGGCCTCAAGGCTTTGGTAATCACTGAGGGATGGGGGCAGGGGGCCAGGGGTCTCTCCACGATCCTCAGTCCCAGGGCATGGCTGACCTCTAAGTGACTTGTTAAAATTCTCTTTTCAAACCCTGTTTGCAAATGTATTTATTTATCTGGGAATGGGGTTTAGGTGGAAGGAGGTCAGTATTTTTTTTTTTTTTTTTAAGATTTCATTTTTAAATAATCTCTACACCCAAGGTGGGGCTCAAGCTTACAACCCTGAGATGAAGGGTCATACGCTTTTCTGATTTAGCCAGCCAGGCACCCCACGAAGCTAGTATTTCCAAGAGAATGTTTGGGGCACCAGCCTTTCCAAAGGACCAGTCGTTAGAACTCATTTACAGTGACAGATGAACTACTGATGTCTTTTTCTTTTCCATGAATTAGTTTAAATATGCTGACATGCACCTCCCTCATTTTTTCCTGCCCACAAACTTCATTGTAATAAAAATTAGCACTCAAAGCCCTAAGCCACGTATTCTAGATTATGGGGAGGCTTCTGCTTCTCAGAAAACATTCCGGCTATTTAGTTGCTGTGAATTTTGTGTTAAACATTTCTGAAATCCAGGCTCATTTGTTTACTTGGGGTTTAGAGTTCCGAGAAGAGCCTCTTGCCATGTTCTGATCTCTCTGCTCTGTGAAGCCAAGGCCAAGTACTGACTTCCCTCCACCATCCACGACAAGGAGCAGACCTCCTGCCTTCTATTTCATGAGCATGTTTTCTCCTTGGAGATCAAAATGCCTTTAAAAAAATGTTCAGGTGGGAAAACCAAGGCCCAAGGACATCAGAGGTCACCCTTTATGTTGTTCTGTCTCTCTGAAAGTGGGTCTTTTCCCAGGGTGCCTCTCACTTATTTATTTTGGAAAAAACATGAGTTCAGACTGCCATTAGGGAAATTGGTTTCATTTAAAGGTGAATTAAATATTCCCCTCTTCTAAACTGCTGTGGGGAGAGAACAAAGGAAGTATCACATGATGGCGGTTAACACAAAGGTGCTTTTTTTCCTAGTGTAAATGGTAATCGGGTAATAAGAAAGGCAGTTTTGTCAAGACAGCGGGGCATAACCAGCGACAGTAATTTCAAGGACTTGGGAGTGAGCTGTGCGGTTAGGCTTGATTGTGGGTCCCTAAAGCATCGGGCTGGAGTCAGTTCCTAACATCACTGAGCTTCAGCTTCTACCTTCAGAGCAGGGCGATTCTGCATGTCAAATCCTGAATTTAAATGAACGTGAAGCTCTGTTGGCGAAACCTCATTCCTGTTTGCAGCCACAGCTGGGCGGCCACCAGAGAGTTTTCAGGCTAGACATGTTTTTCCCCAACATCTGTCAGCTTAGCTAAATCAGAGCTCCAAATGAACAGTGTAATACCCAAGATCATTATCTGGATTTGTGACACTCCCTCCCTCTTTTCCCTGGAGGATTTAGGATTCAAAATGAAAAACAACATTTGTAAGGGATCAGGAAAGGGAGGATTTTCATCTTTATTATTATTACTACTACTAATAATACATTTTCATTAACATGGTTTTAATGGTATGAAACAAGAGAAATGAAACATTTCCCTCCAAGTCAGCACATTCCCCAGTGCCTTTTGCATGGGGTACTGTATCTTCGACTCATTCAATCCAAGATAAGCCTATTAATTAAGCTTACGTCTACAGGTGCCGTCTACACAGATGCAATTTTCTGCTCTGAGCTAACTGAAAACTTGCAGATGGGCTCTGGGTTCAGCACTTTTTTTCACAACATGCAAAAGAGGCGGTGTGTGCTCCAGGTAGAAGGAGAGAGTTAATCCACTAATCAAGCCAACAAATATTTATTGAGTGCCTACTTGATACTCAGCTAGGTTCTAGTGCTAGAAGGGATGCATGATGAGAAAACTTATACCTTTAATGAGGAAACATGACTCACATTCCAAGCAGCATGGCTGTGGACAGAACGCAGCATATGGAATCAGGCAGACCTGGCTTAGAAATCTAGTTCCACAGCTTAAAAGTGCCATGACCTTGAAATTTTTATTTCATATTGTAGGCACCTAGTTTCTTTTGATTAAAACAGGATATTAATGCCTTTAAGATTGTTGTAAGCATTAGTAATAACTTTGTAAAGCATCTGTCCCATCAGAGACACTCCAAAAATATTATTATAAGGTGGAATTTTTTACATATATATTCTAATTCAGTTACAGTTATGCAGAGATAGATAGGCAAATCCTCAGAGTAAGGAGAGAGTAGTGCCAGCCAGAATAGATGGGTAAATACTGAGCATAGCTAAGGGAGCACTTAGGAATGACAGAATCAAGGACTCTTACTAGAAGGAATCATACCAGTTATCTGGTAACTGACTCATTGTACCAATCAGAAACAGAGGCTCAGATAAGCTGACTTGCCAGGTTAGTAAATAAATTGGGAGCAGAGGCCACATTGGACTTGACATGTGACCCTGCTTTTGGAACTTCTGCTGTGTGATATGATGGTTCCCAAGCCTGGAGGAGCAGTTGGGTATCTTGTGAGCTTTTTAAAAAAGATAGGCTTTCAAGAGAGTCAGATTTATGAGGGATGAAGAGAGGCCCAGGAAGGTGTTTTTGCCGTGTGTCCTGGCTTGCAGACCTGCTGGTGGTAGGCCTAAGGCACAGCAAGATGGGAGCCGTCAGCCCAGTTCTTTCTCTCTCCTGCTATGGGAAAGCCAGCCTGGACATGCTTGGTCTTCTAATAGGTCTGTCTCTCTCTCTTTTTAAGATTTTATTTATTTATTTACTTGACAGAGAGAGAGAGAGAGAGAGAGCAAGCACAAGCCAGGATGGGGGTGGGGGAGAGGAAGAGGGACAAGCAGACTCTGTGCTCAGCATGGAACGCCATGTGGGGCTCAATCCCAGGACACTTAGATCATGACCATAGTGCAAGTCAAGAGCTGGATAACCAGCTGGCTAAGACACCCAGGTGCCCCTCATTTGTCTCTTGAAGGGGTAGCACTGGCTGAGATTCTGGCATCCCCATTGCTCATAGTCACTCTGTCATACCAGCTCAGCACAGGCTGGGACTGAAGTTGGGATAGGGTCTGGCCAGGAGGTGAGGGGAGGTCTAACAGGAATGGTGGCGGGAAGGCAGGACCATGAGATGAACTCAGCTTGGGAGCCCTTTCCTGAGGGAAGGAAAGGGAGGCCAGGTCACATGGCTAGAAAAGGGCTCCAGCCTAGTGAGCTCCATGGGGGGACATCACTTTGTAGCAGAGCACTTGCTAAACTGTGTTCTATGGAACACGAGCCCTTCGAGATGCTCTAAAAGAGATCTCTGCGTACCTAAGTTTGGGAGATGTTCCCTCCCGCATCGTGGAGAATTCATAATGCACATCGAGAGCTCTGAGGAATCTGATTAACTTTACTTAGACTGGAATGTTCCAAATTTTATTTGATCACAGGGCACTTCATAAAAACCCCTATTAACTAATGTTCCACGGAACACATTTTGGAAAACACTGTTATAACAAATGGAGTCATTATGAGTTCTGTGCTCAGTTAGAGAGAACTTTTAGAGGGACTTGGGGAAGTGATCATTAGAAGGAGCACTTAAGAAGAGCAGGAAATGAACTGGAATTTCTCAGCCTAGAGGAGAGAAGCCTTACGCAACACATTTTTAGTTATATGAATTGGTATAATGAGGGCTATGATTGATTGTTCTTCATATTCACGGAGCATCAAGCCAGAAGGAATGGGCTTAAGAGTTAGGCCTAGAGATTTAAGAGGAAGAAAGCGGAAATCTTTCTGAGAAGGGATATAAACTAGAATAGTTTATCTAGGGAAATAACACAATTTTCAGAGTCTCATTAATTTGAAGGAATAAAGTCAGAAAGGGAGCTTAGATAACAAGTCAAGTCCCTTGCATCTTCTTCTCTGTCTTTGGATAGTCAGGGATTTACACACTTACACGGGAGCCGCAGAGCAGCCTCGCAATCTGAACAAAGATCCAGCAGCTCGCAGAACCATAGATTTGAAAAGAACCCAACCTCTGGTCCAGCTTCCTACCAAAGCCGGAAGAATTTCTGCAAGCTCCTGCCCCCCAGCCTTCAGGAATACACTGGAACACCTCCAGTGCCAGAGAAGTCATTACTTTTCTAGGCAGCTCATTTCATTTATGGATAGCTTAAATCGTTAGGCAGTGCTGCCTTACCACAAGCCAAAATATGTTTCATCTCATCTTCTACATTTCAGACCTGGTTATTTGTGGTGGAGCTCCTCAGTGTATCCTTGTTACTTTCCCCCCGTGAGATGGCCATTCAGATGTCCAAAGACATATCATATCTGAACTATGCTTCCCCAAGACAAATAGTCCAACCCTTTCAGCCATTTCGTTTTTCATACAGCTCTAGAAACTTCCCCACTCATCCAGTGAGTAAGGGTTGATCATCATGAACTGCAGCTTTAGATGTGGACAGAGTCTTGCTACAGAAGACAAGCGCTGAAGCTGCTTTGTGAACCGATTAGTGGGGTGAAACGTGGAAACACACGAGAAGTTCCTGCAGCCTCCCATGTCCCCTCTTCCTAGCAGTTAGGCTACTGCTAGTGGGAGCAGGAGAAGAGGTTTCGAGGGGCACCCTCTCAAGGGTAGTGTGTGTGAGGTGTTCTGGGAAGGGTGGGTGGGGGCGACTCACAGAAGCACTCTTCCTGACCCTGCCTGGGACCATCCTGCCCCAGATCTCATGAGGCAGCCTGAAAATAGAAGCTGGATATAATTCATTTGTTCAGTTCTTTCCTGCTCTTCTCCATTTGTGGTGTTTAGCAATCGTGTCACGCAGTTAATGGAAATACTTTCTTTTTTCCTTCGCCTCACACCAACCACTATCAAGTTCTTCCTCATATTGCAATAAATTCTTTGAATCTCCAAGCAGGATTTTACATTTGTCCTTCCTACATTTAATTTTATTTATATGACTGCTTTGATGTTTCTAAAATGGCTTCTTCTGCAGTGCTGAATATTCCTGCTGTCTTGGAATCATCTTCACTTTGTAAAAACAAGCCTTCCCTTTTTTCTGCAAAGCCCTGGCATGGGCCCACCAGAAAAGAATCAGGGGAAGAGAGTTTGGTACCATGCTACTAGAGACTTCTTTGGAGTGAGACACCAGCCCTTTAATCAACTCTTTGGGTTAAAATATTCAGGATGAAAATAAAGTTCATTCACCGAGTAGGGCGATTGTCCTGTGTTATTTCTCCATCTTGTTCACAGAGAAAGAATAGTGACTACTGAAATCAAGATACTTTAGGCAGTAGTTTGAATTTTCCCCATTTGTCTGATATTCATGGGAAGTTGATGGGAGACTGAGTATGTTTTAGCAGACGAACATTGCTGTCTCTGGGTGGTAGTGGTCTTACCCACGCACTCATGGGCGTGTTCATTGTGCAACAAGGAACACTGCCTTTCACAGCATGGAGTTCGCACTGTTGAAGCAGTTTAAGCATCCTTAACCAATTGGCTTTCCTTTCCAGCTGGTCTTTCTTTGCTTTCCCCTCCTGCTTCAATTCTCTTAATAGGCCATACTCCCTAAACTTCTGGCTATTAACATCTTCCTCCTACTTCCTGAACCCTGGACACTTCTTCCACTTCATTTGACTAGACCTTCATCTTAGACCTACCTTCCTCCAGGATGCTAACCTCCGTGTCCCCAGGCTGGATTAGATGTTTTTCCCACGTGTTCCTTCCCACCCCAGGCTTATCCCTGGGGTAGTAGCTGCCGGTCAGGTGTCCTTGCCTGTGGACTTCTTCCACTTGGCTGTTAACTCCTTCAGAGCAGGGACTGTGTCTGGTACATAGCAGGCTCTCAACGTATCAGTTAGAAACTACAGGCTGGGAGTTCATAGGGCACAAAGACAGAGTATTCTGAATGACCTTGAGGTCCTTTGTTGATATTTAGAATCTGGCCTTGAGCACATCATTGTCTTTTGGGGTTTCAGTTTCTTTATCTGTGAAATGAAGATGATCTCTAAGACTCTAGGCTAATGCAAAGAGCATTCAACCGGAAACATGTAGCCCTGACACTGATCTGCAGAGAGATTGGGAAAGACATTTAACCCACTCACTTCTCTGAGTGTCAGTTTCCTTATTGGATAAAGAGGCTGAACTCTGCAGTCAGGAGGGTGGTTTTGGAGACAGGTGGCTGTGGAGCAAATCATTTGGTGCCTCCATTTCCTCATATACAAATTATCCTTCCTTGGCAGCATCCCAGGTGAGGACTAATAGAGGTAACCCCAGTTTAGCTGGGGAAGAGGATAACAATATACTGTGTTAAGTGCATTTGTCCTAGCACTTGATCCTGCCCACAACCTATATAGGTTTTACAAATCTCCATTTTGAAGGAGGAGGAAGTGGTTCAAGGTCACCCTGTAACTGGCAGGACCGGCTTCCCAAGGCGCCTCCTGCCTGTCCCATTTCACCCCGTGGCTCGATTCCTCCTTTGTTCCGTGCTCAGCACTGGGCTCTCCTCCACCTTTCCAAGTCCAGGTCTGGCAGTAGGACCTGCTCCAGCCCCAGGAAGGAGTCCATGCTAACAGGAGCCTCTGTGGTCTGCAGATGGAGCGAGGTCTGGCCGGAGCCTGCTGGCGCGGGTGGCCAAGGCTGGCTTGGAGCCCCGCTCACGCTCTCTCTCCGGAGGGGAGGCAGGGGGGTGGCGGGTGGGGGGGCGCCAGGCACAGAGGCGTCCAGGCGGCGTGCATGGTTTATAAAAAGCCATCAGGAGCACTGTCCTGGGACTGCAGTCATTTATCCGCACTTTTCCCTTGTAAAATGTTACTGACTGTTTTACACCAAGGGCAGTTTATCCTGAATGGGATGTACAGGCATTCAATTCACCTCTACTTTTTGCCAACTCTGCTTTTTTCCACCGCCCCCCCCCCCCCCCCTTGCTTCTGAAAGTAATATGGTCCCGAGAGGGGAAGCCATTTTTTATCTGAGGGAAAAAAAAAAAAAAAAAAAGAGCTGACGGCTTTAAAGAGAAACCTTCCATCATAGGAGAGAACATTTGGTTGGAGAGATAATGCCTTTGTTTTCAAACAAATGGAATCCCGCTTCGGTGGGATTACATTCCTGCGGCCCCGACCCCATCTCCGGTCGGGCGCTAAGAGCACTAGGGCGGCGACGCGCGCCGGCGTTCGGGGGGGGGGGGGGGGAGTACGGAGGGGAGATAGGATCAGGCCCGTTTTTCAAACGGGAAAATGGAAGCCGCAGGAGGTGAAAGCCCTTGTTGAAGAGCGCAGCGAAAGGCTGCCGGGGCAAATTGGGGTTAATAAGGGAGAGCAGAGAGAGGGAGAGCACCTCGGAGCCAGATGTTCCCCCCTCTTCCGCCGCCTCGTCCGCCTCTCCCCCGTTGGTGAGGTGGGTGCTGCTCCGGGCTCCCATTTGTGGACGAGGCGAACGCGTGTCGGTGGCATGGGCGACTGGGTGAGGGTCACACACGTCGTCACCGCAAAGCGGGTCTCCGGCCTAAACCCTCGGAGTCCAGGCCGTCCAGCTGCCGCCGTTAGTACCCGCCGCTGGCCGCGCCCCCGGCTTTCGCGGAGCATCTAAATATAATGGATTGCCGCTGCAGAATGCCGGGATATTTTAATTTATAGAAAAGAATAATGGGGTTCAGGTGAATGCCCTCTTCTGTATATTCTCTTTGGAAGGAGGCTTAGCTTTATTGTCCTTTCACTTCCCGTTAGTTCTAGCTAAAGTGATTCCATAATGACATATAAACCCAAACATGAGTAATTGATGGCAGCCTCAGGAGCTTGAGCAGAATAAAACCAGACCGACTGGAATCTCCAGGGTGAAGAATTAACATTTATTGGTTTAGTGAAATGAATTTATGTCCCAATAAAGCCGGTTACGGACTAGACAGTGATTTAATGAGGTGCCTTCTGTAAAAAGAGCAAATATGCACTTCTGGGTTTGGGTTAGGGTGTAACAGAAATGCCACCTGCTAGACCGGTTTTTCAGATGTGTGCGGAAAAAATCTATGAAATTTCCTTAATCCATGAAATTTGTGTTTAACCCATTCTGCTTCTATAGAGTTTTCTGAAAGTAGAAGGGAAATTGAATCAGCCTCTCTAAAACCACGAACACTACCTTTGTTCATAGCTCCCACCAGATCAGGGGGTCTGAGCACTCCTGGAAGCTGAAAGAATGAAGATTAGGACAAATGAATCAGAACAGAAAAGAAATGCTGAATCTGGATATGCACAACACCCTTTACAGCTAGAAGTTCGTGCTCTGGCTGTGTAGGAGGATGCTAGAAGGCATGGAGAGAATAAAGGTCCGTGGTGCCTTCTCAGGGGTGGGGCAGTGCGTGGAGAAGGATATCCTTGGTAACTGTCCCTTCACTATTGGACAGTCCACATCTGCCGTTATAAGCCAACACCTTCCCTACCTCCTACTGCTCTCTTTGCTTCTTCATTGAGAGAACTGAGGAATTGGTTTTCTTTGATCATAAAACTTGCAGTCCCAAACCCTGAGTCATCTTGACTCTTTTTTCTTGTAGCCCATATCTAATCCCATAGGAATTTCCCTCTCGGGAAATCCCATAAGCTCTACTTTCAAAATAGCTCTAGAATCTGGCCATTTTCCCCTGTGTCCCCTGCCACCATTCCTAGTTCAGCCACCTCCCCTCTCTTTGTCTGGGTAACTTCAGTAGTACCCTAATTGGTCGTCCTGCTTCTCTTCCTGATTCTCCCTCCCAGCCTCCAGACACGCATTTATAATCTGGGCTTAATCCAGTAGCCTTGAGGGGGATGCTTTTAGAATCAAAAGTCAGATGCTGCCTTCTCTTTGCTCCAACCTGCCCGGGATCCCCATCTCCCACAGAGTCATTGTAATGACTTACAGAGCCTTCCATGGACAAGCCCTACCCAGGTGTCCCCACTCTCTGACCTCCACCTGCTACCACGCATTCCTGGAGTTTTGCTGCAGCCTTGTTAGCTTCCTTGCTTTTTCTCTTCTTCTGCCTCAGTGCTTCTGCTTGCATGGCTCTTCTCCCAGATGTCCACGTGGCTGGCTCCTTGATCAATTTTACTGTTTTCCTCACTCTTACCTTCACACGAAGTCCACTCTGACTACCTCGTTTAACGCTGTAACCCCCCCCCCCAAGCCCCACGTGTGCTCCTGATCTTCCATATCCATCTCTGTTTTCCCCAGAGCACCTATTACTTTTTGATATATTGTTTAATTCACTTATTTATTGTGCTTTTGTTTATTTCTGACTCCCGCATTTGAATGTAAGCTCTTCGAGGGCTGTAATCTTCCTGTTCTGCTTACTGCTGCAGCCCAAAAGTCTAGGACAGTGTTTGATTCGTTGGACGTGCTCCGTAAATGCTTGTTCAACGAATGACTGAATGAATGAATAGAAAGTCTGCTGAAAGCCAATCTAAAATCCTTTGAATACTGAGGTGAGAAGAAGGACCAACTCAATTTTGTTTTCACAGTTGGATATTTTTGTAGCCTGGTTTTTCTTATATGTTTGTTTTTAACTCTGGAAAAGAAGATATATTGAATTGGCTTCAAGCCGTATTTTCTATGTCTGTGAAGTTTTGAGATCTCGGGCAAAAGAATTTCAGTTAGATGAAGAGGATTTTTATTTGAGTGATTCCCATTAAATTCTTCTTATTGGAGCATATTAGAAATTTTGAAACTTGAAATTAAGTGGATTAGCATTAGGAAAAGTGTACCCACTTCTAATGTCACCACTGACACTGACAAAATATTTGAGCGCCCACTGGGTGCAGAGCAGTGGAAAAAAACCCCATTAAATGTGTGGCACACACATCTGTGCTGCTGTGAGGCCAGATGTTCTAGTTGTGGGAGTTTTATGTTTCCAGTACTTCTAAACAGGAATGTCAGATTTCGTGCATTTAAATTAACTTTATGAGGAGTGGCTGTTAAGTGTAAAGTGTGGTCAACAGTGAGGAAAGCAGAAAGCCGATTGGTTCAAGCGGAAATATCCTGCAGCACTTGGCATGATTTTTTCTTATTGTATACTTTATCAGGCAAAACATAGACTATAGTTGTCATCCTAATTCACATTTGTGTAGCACTGTGCAGCTTACAAAGCATTTGCTTATAATAGATCATCTCAAGTGTATAGTCTCCGGGAAAAGATTTGCCAAAGCCATTGTCTCTCCCGTTGTAGTCGGTATGTAGAGTTTGGTTCTGTAGCCCCAGAGGCAATCTGTTCAGTGTTGCGTGGGTGAGGAGGAACTCGGGACTGGGGGTGGGGGGTGTGGGGCCCACCAGGCAGCCACACCCATGGTTCTGTAGCCAGAGCGCAGACCTCGCTGCTGGGCTGCCTGCTTTTAAACCCAGGTTTGCCTCTTGCTGTGACTCTTGGTGCTTCCTTTTCCTCATCTGTAAAATGGAGTCAGTGATGGTAGATCCTTAGAGGATTCCTGTAAGAATGGAATGAAATTCTAAGTGGAGAGTGTTGAGAGCAATTCCTGGCATCTGGGAAACCTCCCCCATGGGCCAGCTGTTTGTAGGAGGGCACAGTGAATGGACCTGCTTGTCCTTCAGCTCTCTTTCAGTTTTTTGGTCAGACAGTTGGAAAATTTCTCCTTGGAGTCACTCCTTTGGATACATCATTTTAACAGTGTTAAAGTAGGACCTCAGGAGAATCCAAGGATAGCTGTGGATACTTTCTCCAGAACAACCGGCATAGTCACAGGTGTGTACACTTTTGCTTATAATTTCAGGAGGTTTGTGAATTCCTGAAGTCCAGATCAAGAATCTCAGAGGTGAGAGTATTGTGTTGCCAGAGGCTGAGCTTTGATTATCCCTGGTCGAACCATTGCAGTATGCCCCCCGGCGCCTGTGACCATGCTGGCAGGGGTACTCTGACCTGTCACATCTAGAACCTGGATCACTGGAAGGACAGACTCAGGGGATTCTGCTGCGTCCCCTGAGGGCTTTGTGAGGAGCCACTTGAAGTAGACAGAGGGTACCCAGACAGTGGAACAGGTGTCTGCAGAGACCAGCTTTCTTCACATAATCACTCTCCTGGGACATCCCCTCTTGACACCTTTCGGCTGCCTGGCTGTGCTCTGAAGCCGGGGAGAGCCTGACACTCTCCCCTTTGGCCGCCTCCCTTCCCTCCTGGCACTCAGTCACTTCTCCCCCAGGGGCCTCCTGCGGCTGAGAAGTGCTGGGAGGGAAAGAGTCATTCCTGAGAAAGTGAAGAGCTTCTGAACAGGTCCTAGCAGGGAGAGTGATCTGACAAAGGGAGTTACACCACAGAGGCAGAGCTGTATAATTGGATGTCAATATGTGTATTTCAAAACACAGTCTCCAGGTATCCCAACTTCCCAGGGAGATGAAAAAGAATCTTTCAGTATGAAAGCTTGTTACATCTCAAAGCACGCTCGTGCTTCCCAAGGACAGAGCAAGAAAGTAGAGTCGCGAGAGCTGCTGCGACATCGCATGTCATGGACGCTTTCTCCCGTCACAGTCAGAGAGGCGTTCAGGTTTCTGTTTTGTGTCCCTTCCTCTGCAACTTTCCAAGGACGGGGCCGGTTTGATGGTCAGAGTTTGGCTCGTGGAGACAGTGGCCCCGTACTTTGGGCCCAGATCCACTCCTCGGAGGAAAATGCTGATTCTCCATGTTTTCTCTGCTGCTGGAAGAGGATAATAAAAGCCTTTTTCTCCCCTCTTGGGAACTTGGTGAAGATTAATTAGACGCTGCCTCTGAAGTGTTTTAAACTCTGGCAGAAGAAGGTGCTAAGCATTATTTCTAAAGTTAGCTTCTTTAACCCATTCTGTGTACTAGGGATCTCTATCCATTTAATCGGAATCTGGGTGAATGCCACCCATTCTCCAAAGTAAAATGGCTAATAGGGGGGTGGTGTTCGTGGGTGTCTGATGGTGGAGGTCAATTTCATTCACTCACTTCAAACACAATGCCTTATCATGACCTGAGGGCTTTGGCTGAACGCACCTCAAAGAGACAGCCGATGCAGCCAGGGCCAGAGCAGGCTGGGCTCCTCTGAGACTTCTTGTCTTAGGGCTTGGTAAGAAGGAGAGGGGCCATCATGACCTGGAAGGGGGCAGCCAGAAGTCCCCAAGTGAGAGTTTTTGTCTGGCTTCCTAAAAGGCAGAGGGACAGACTGGAACACCTTGGCTGGGAAAAGTCAACTCTTCCTCACTGTCCAAGCTTAGAAGTCAGCCCAGGGTGGAGCACTTGTACGCTATCCCAGTATGTGGTGAGGCCTGCGGTGAGGACCCTCCCAGGTGGCCTTCCACACTTGCAGAGGAAAGCACAGTCAGACACCTGTTCTGAACAGAGGACAAGGTCTTGAACCAAAAGTTTTCTTTTGTTTGTTCACTTAACACATCATTGATTCAATATCTGTGATGGGTCATATTTCTATATAGGGAAGGTACAGCTGACCAAGGTGGTCAAAGTCTTTATTCCCAAGGAGCTTGCATTCTAGCAGAAGACACAGCTAATGAGGAAACCAATTCTCTAATTTGTCTCTATCTGAATGTAAGCTCTATCTACAAGGGCAGGTTGTGGCTTTTTAAAATCTGTTTTGTTCATTGCTGTGTTGTCAGCACCTAGAGTAAGACCCGAGAGCTGGATATTGGGTGCTCAATAAGCATCTGCTGAATAAATGAATGAGCATGGTCGTTTCAGACATTGGCAAGTACAGTGAAGGAAATGAAGCTGAGCATAGGTGGGAGATGAAGACCGAGAAGTAATCGAGAGTTGGATGTTGTAAGGTTTTGTAGGCTTTGCTAAAAGTTTGGGTGAGAACAAGAGGTTTAAAGCATAGGAAATATGCAATTTACTTTTCATAAAAAAAAAAAAAAACCCAAAACACTCAAGTGCCTTATAACAGTGGGTGGAGGAAAGGTGGCTGGGTCATGATGATGAGTGTGAGAGGTGGGGCAAGGTCTAGGGAGACTCTCCAGCCAGGAGGAGGGGTCTCTGTGTGGCAGTCTTGCTGAGGCCTGCTGAATTTGTCCTGCGTGGCCGTTTTTGCCTTCTGGGTTCCTCCCTCCCCCGCACCATCTTCAGGAAACTTTCAGGGCCATCACTTCCTATTGGTTTTGATAAATGTCGCTGAGACGCCGTATCCTCCTTCATCTATTCCTGCACAATATTTACGTTGCTCTTAGTGCCAGATAACTCGGAAGAGCTTGGGTCCTCTTGCAGGTAAGATACTCACTCTTCCTCCAGGTGAGACACCTGGCTAGGCCCCTCCACTTTGCTCCCCTGTCATCCACCAGTCACAGAGGGGGACTACTGGCAAGAAAAGAAAATGGTTCTTTTACTCGGTTAACTGTAACCTCCCAGGGACCCTCCTGGGCCCTACCAGATGGCTTCGCATACTGTCGGTGGGAGAGAGATATTCTCCAGGAAATGACTGCCAACCAGTTGTCACCTCACAGGGCTGTTATACTTTCTTGACAGCTATGGAGGGCTGTAGACGCTTCCCCCAGCCTAGGCACATCCACCAAAATTGTGTGCTATTTTATTTTTATTGATTTATTTTAATAGTTCCATCTCTAGAACCTCTAGGGGTGCATGGAGACCAGGTTAAGAATCTCTGAAGGAACTAGATCCTATAGGCCACCACTGTCCTGGAGGCAGACACTGATCATTGCCACCGAAATAATCTATCCAAGCCCCACAAAACAGGCTGACACAGACCACAAAAGAACATGACTATAAATGGAGTCACTTACTTCTTCCCTGAGCTTCTGAGCCTTCAACCACAAAATAAGGCTAATAATACCTTAACTCATGATGTTATAATGGACATCAAAGTAATTTTACTCTTGCATATTACCCAAGAATCAAAAGTCCAACTGCCCCTCAGGGTGAGGGTGGGGGCCAGGCAGGTAACATGTATCTCTTAATTGGAACCAGGTGTAAGACAATAGGGAGTGGTGAGGCATGTGGCATATTTGAGACATACGTTTTGTAAAATTCAAGTTTTGTGAAAAGATGCAGAGCTAATCGTGGTAGAAAACATCTGTGGACTGAATTTGGCTTTGGGCCACACATTTTAGATTCCTGAAAAATGTGAAGTAGGTCACTCTATTAGCCGTCCTGTGGGGAGTCCAGATGGGACAACCAAGGCCTGTTTTTTATGTGCCTAGAGGAGAAGGCTGATAATTTAGTGTGGTTTGGAGGGGCTTCTCCTTCAGATAGCTCCCTCTTAGGTCTTCCAGGAACTGAAATCCTAACCATTAGTATACGGGGTGTGTGTGTGTGAAGGGGTGAGGGGGGGGAGCAGTGATGATTAATTAAGGGACTAATGGTTCTCATTAAGATGTAAATATGCTATCTATAATGGAAAGCCTATTGATTCTCTTTTGGCCGTGTAGACTTGAGCATTTTAAGACAGTAATCAAAAACCTCTGTGAACTGTAACTGTACCCTTTAGCTTTCATATTGCACTTTGACTACCTCCTATGTATCAGGAGCCTTACGAGGGGCTGGGCTTACATCCATGAATACAACCTGACCCTGCCTTCAGTGCATTTGACACTAAGGGCCAGGGTGCTGCCTTTTTGTTCGTCACTGGACACCTGTTCCCCCACATTACCCTGAACACAGCGGGAACTTAACAAATTGGTGGGAGCAAGGCATCGCCACAACCCTCTGCAATGTGTGACAGTCGCAGGAAGTGACCTGTAGTGGGGACTGTGGGTGATTTTATCAGATTAGCTCTAGAAGTTAGAGGAAACCAGGGAGAAGGACACAGGTAGAGGGGCCAGGGGTTGGGGGTTGATGAGCGAAGAGAGGATCCTGTTGGGACGGTAGTGAAAAGGGGGAGTCTGGTAAGAGCAGGAATTGGGGCAACCAGCTGGAGCAGAGTGGATGGCAGGATGGTTCTGGGGACCCTGAGGGGTTGGTGGTTGAGAAGGCTTTGTCAGGTGAGCCCCCAGGCCAGGCGGCTAACAGTCATCTAGCCCAGGAGGCCTTCTAGCCCAGGCGACCCTCCCAGGCAAGCAGAGTGACAGAGGCTGGGCATGCAGGTGGCACTGGGCTCTGATGCTGTAGCTGGCCTCCTGAGAAAGTTCCTTGGGTAGGAGTGACAGGCTTTCTCCTGAGCCCAGTGTTCCGAGAATTTCCCAGCACCTACTGAAAAGGGTTATCTCACAATCCTCCCAGAATTAAGTGATAATTTTAATAACTGCAGGCTTTTATGTTGGTAATTCGCCCCTGATAACAGAGCTGTTAACTGCAGCTCTTATCAATGGCTGTTGGGGCAAGACGGTTTGAAGTGAGAGCAATGCTTTGGCGGGGTGGGGGGGGCATGGGGGAGGGAGGGCTGTGTAACTTGGACTCTCTCCCAGGTTTGGCAACTCCCAGGTTTGGCAACTTGAGTTAGTTCAAGGTCAGAACATCCTGTTAGAGCCTGGAGGCCCTGGAGATTTGAGCTTGACTCATATCTGTGGGTAGCATTAGCGGTTTTTCCTGGTTCCCGTCATCCCACTTGGAACCTTTCAGGCTTGTCTCCTGCCATTCCAGCCTTTGGTACAAGGAGCCAGAGTGGTTGCTGTTAGCACATGTTCCTGATGTTTTCACACCTGGAACTACCAACCGATTCCACTTCTCTAGCCTCTGAAAGCCTTGATTTGCTCATTAAAAATGGTGACAGTCATTTCTAACTCCTAAGGTGCTGTGAGGAAATGTGATGTAGTTGAAGGAGCATGGCTTTCGGGGTCAGACAGACAGAGGTTTTAATTTCTTCTCTCCCATTTACCGCATTACTGTGTGGTCTTCGTTATGATTAATTTTTTAAGCGTCTCAGTTTCCCAAGTGGGTAAAATGTATATAAAATCACAGTGACCTTCATTTGGCACACAGAAGGCAATCTTAGTTGATATCATCCTCCCTTTCTTCCTCATCCTTATTTCTCACCTTAAAAGTCTTAGTTCCCTTGTGGATGTGTCCTGGAGGCTCCTCAGGGAGTCTTATCTCTCACTTTCCTTGGGCTCCTGGGATGCTCCTGACCATTTCTACCTTTCTCAGCCTACCCTTTGTTGCAAAATGACCATTCCTCTCTTCTTCATTTTGCTCCCTTAAGAGGTTGGCTTCAATTAGGTGCTGGGAGGAAAGCAATCTAATTAAATTGATTCATATCAATGTGTTAATGAATGGTCCACCTTTAAGGTCTACAGGAATATTTGCATTTTGTAATGGAATTCCTAATCAATGACAGAATCACCCTGGTAGAATTTCTGGGTAGAGGACGAAGGAAAGTGTAGAATTTCAGGCACTGGGGAGAAGACAATGGTGTCAAGGTTTGGAGAGGAGAGCAGTGTTCGAGTCGGTCGACGATGCAGCCTCGTTGCCTGCAGTGCCTTGACCTAAAGCTGTTGCTGGCAGCATGTGAGCAAAGAACACAGCTATTTGAGAGCTAAATCTAGAGAGAGATGCAATCTATCTGCACCCAAGTGCAGTTCCTTCAAAGATCTGAAAGATTAAGATCTGGCCTGCTGTTAAAATTATTGTTTAGAACTTGCATGGCCCATTTTATTTTCAGAGTTCTTTTTATTCATTAATTAGTTATTCATTTATTTAATGCAGTTTTTAATTGTGTGCTTATTCCATCTTGCAAGGTGGAATTATTCAGAGGAACATTTAAAAGAAATTAACAGTATGACAGGGCTTATAATTGTGCTTTAATCTTAAATTAATATCCCTCCTGTTTTCACGTTACCAGGACAATTATCCCGAATGGTACCAGAAGCAGGAAATTATGTATTGCCCTATATATGGCATTCCCTCCCGGAGAGCGCACCATTTATCATGGCTTTTTAATCTCCTCCGTGTGCAATAGAAGATAAAACATCTCAACAATATTTCAGTGTTTGGAGAAGATTAAGGCCCTGCAAACACTCCTGTTTGTTTCACCCAGTTCTTCTGCTGCATCAAACTGGGTCAGAGTTTTGAGGTGGGTTTGGGTAGCTCTCTAGGAATGTGGCTGCTTGTTTGGAGTTTCTGGGAACTCCCAGAACAAGTCTTAATAAGTAACCCTAGCTGGAAAAACTGGAAACATGTTTGTTTCTCTCAGTCTTTCTTTCTCTCGGCACTTCGTTTTTTTTCAGAGCTAGCTATAATGTTCCTGGTGACATTCACGGAGTTAAGAGAGGACAAAGCCAGCAGTTAGATGCTTAGAATGGCTGTAGTCTCCTCTGCCTTTATGGAAGAAAGAGACTCTGATTGTAGGTTGTGGCCCCAAAACAAAAGAGTTGCCCCCACATTGTCTGCTTTTTGGGGAGGCCTGAGAAAGATGCTTTGAGATTCTGGAAAACAGCCAGTTAGAAACTGCTTCAGTCAAGGTTCTCCGGAGAAAAAGGACTGACAGGGTAAACCAATATAAATAGGAACTCTATAAATCAATATTTATATAAATTGACTTATGTGATTGTGGGGGCTCTCTAAGCCAAAATCCAGGCTGAAAGTCGACAGCTGATGTTGCTGTCTTGAGTCTGCAGGTTGGTAGAATTTCTGTTGCATTCCATAGGTAGAATTACTTCTTTTGGGGGGAAAGTCCTCCTCTAACCTTCTTCAACTGATTAGATGAGGCCCACTCGCATTACGGAGCATAATCTGCTTTCCAGGCAAGTCAACTCTTTGTGAGTGTCAATCACATCTAAAAAGTTCCTTCTCAGTAACATACAGGCTAGTGTTTGTTTGACCAAGCAACCAGTCAGCATAGCCCAGCCAAGTTGGCTTGTAAATGTGATCCTCCCAGAGACTGGTGTCCTGATTGCAGAGTCCATGTGCCTTCTTCATGTGATAAGCAATGAACGGCAAAGCTGTCTCTTACCCTGACCATGCCTGGAGAGCTTGCCCAGTTGGGAGTTTCCTCCATCAGCCAGATTCCATCCTTTGGGGAAAAGCTAAGTGTAGCGCGTGGAGGATGGCCACAGTTTCAGTCGGTGCTCCTCAGCCTCTCTTTGGCTCACTTCCCTCTTCTTGCCCCAGGGCTCCTGACTTCCTGCTCAGGAGCACAGGACCTCTTCCACCATGGCATTTTAAAAAAACAAACTAATGACTATATAATATACATATAGAAAAATGCACAAGTCCTAAGACTCCACCTTAGATGGATTTTCACCAATTCTGCCTCCTCATATAAGCATCTGCAGACCAAGAAACAGCATTCCCGCCCCTCAGAAGCCTCCCTTGTGCTACGACCCTGCTGCTACTCCCTGGCTCCACCGGATACCGCTACCCTGACCTCTACCCCACATGTTAGCTTTGCCTTTATTTTGAGTTTTATATAATGGGACAATACAGTATGCCTTTCCCCTTAGTGGAGCTTTGTGTAGAGAAATACCATGATGGGAAGTACTCTGAGTGGGTCTGTCCCCTCCTTCCGTCTGTCCTCACAGCTGGCAAACATGGCTGGTCTGTTACACATGGGGCTTTGTGCCAGAGACTGTGGACACACATAGTTGCCCAACGGACGTTCCAGCACAGCAACCTGGGGGCTCTGTGGGGAACTTAGGAAGGGGCCCTACCTCAGCAATCTCAGAACAGGTTCTAACCCCTCGTCTCTCTTCTCAGAAGGCCCTGTGTAAGTGAGGGCAGCACTCCTGACTTGTCCCAAGGAGACATGGCATGGAGGGTGCTCTCTAGAATTCTCCCTCCCTGACAGAGCCCGGGGAGCCCGGGGCTGGGACCTTCTTTCACTCCCAGAGCAGCAGTTCTAATCTCTTAGCACCCTCCTGGTTCTTTGTGGTTTTTTGATAGACTAGTTGCTGATAAGCACCCTGGTTGATAATGGTTTCCCACCTGACCTCTCTGATGAGGTGTTCCTCTCTTACTGCCATAAGCCACCAAGCCGCTCTGCTTCAGCATGGTGGCCCATGGGGTTCGTTTCCTTCTGTCTCCCTCAGGGGCTGCTTTCCTCCTTCAGGCCCCTAAATAGGATGTTACCCAAGGTCAAATCCTCATACCCCCCACTTTATTACATTGCCCTTGATGACAGACATTAACTCCTTTCATGCCTCCTCCAAGTACCCCTAATGCTTTCCCAGGCCACAGCCTGTGTGTCCACTGGCAACCAGACCATTTTCTGATGGGAAGCTTGCCCATGTCTCCTACTTTTGCTCCTAAGATGTCCTCTTTTTCTCTTTGCCACCCCCCTGCTACTTTCCACAACCCACAATCCTCTCCTTTGTCTTCAAGAAGCCCATGTGGCTGTGCCTTTTTCCCAGCCCCCTCGCTGCATTTCTTCTCTCCTTCTACCATCCATCTGGATAGCTAAAAATGCCCCCCTGCCCTGCCTCATCACTGTCCATCCCCATATTTCCCCGTCACCATCAGATGCATTTTTTAGTTAGCCTTCAACTGCTGCTCAGTGCCTCTGGGACAAAGCCACACTGGTGGGTGGGCACCCCCCACCCTTTGAGACCCGCCCCTGGGATCATGGTTTCTGTGGCATCCTCAGCCACCAGGATGCCCTTTCCCACTCCTGCTATTTTGCTGCTATGCTTTTGTAGGACATAACACTCTAGTACTGGCCATCTGTGAGGAGTCCAGAGATGGTCCAGGAGGGGCCTCTCTTGGCATGTCCCAGTGTCTCCTGTACCTCACTCATCCAGTGACCTGGAGGGTCTCTCCAGCTGCCCCTGCAGGGAGTAGTCTTTCCCTTTCTGAACTTGGCTTCACTTACGGTCCATGTGGCTCTTATTTATGTCAGAATGAATCTTATATCTGAATGTTTAACCTTCCCATGGTTGATGGAATAATATTCCCTACTGCCCACCAAAGATGTCCACGTCCTAACCCCTGCAACCTACAGCTATAAACACATCACACCCAAAGGCTTTAAGCCACATAGTGGAACTGCTAGATGATGATGCCAGTGGCCTTGAACCAGCTTCCTATTGGATTATTAAGTTCCCTTGCACAGTTCTACTTTGGGGGATCATGGAGCCAGGAGATGTGGGTCCACAACTTGCTTTCTCCACCAACTTACTGGGTATCATTAAAGGAGCCTCTTAATCTCCCTGAGCCTGAGATAGGGATTAATAATCTCTTCCCATTTCTCAGGCTGTAACTAGAGGCCATGTGCAGAGATGGGGGTGAGGCCGGACCCTGCCCAGAAATTCAGCAAGTGAGACAGTGGTCTGGAATGTGCCTTGGTTTTTTTGTTTTTTGTTTTTTTTTTTAAATATAAACACAACATTTAAAAGGGATACAACTAGAAGACGCACCACAGCCATCCTGTCACTTTCTACCTCCTGGCTCATGGAGGGTGAGAATATTCCAGTCTAGGTGCTTACCCTGTGTCCATCTTGAGTGTTATTTTAACATTTGCACTTTCCCTTCTCACCAGATGGGCTTTCTCTCTTTATCCCAGTCCTGCTCAGATAGGAGAGCAGAGCCAGAGCTGGCTGCCCACATCTCCTCCAGGACAGTCACTTCTCCCTTTCCCTCCCTTGACTCTCTTTGCTTCACCTCCTGGCGTGATCTGTTCTACCACATCTGCTGTGTGCCCGTTGACCATGGCATTTTACCTTTTTTTTATTTTTTAAATTTTATTTAAATTCAATTAACCAACAAATAGTGTATTACTAGTTCTAGAGTCCAGTGATTTAGCTGTTGCACATAATACCCCGTGCTCATTACATCATATGCCCTCCTTAATGCCCATTGCCCAGTTACCCCAGTCCCCCCCCCGCCAAAACAACCCTCAGTGTGTTGACATTCCCCCTTTGGCTCAGACACTCCTGTGCCCTGCTTGGTGGGATAGGCGAAGGATCTTGGGGGCTCCTGGTTACAATCAGGGCTCTGGTCTTAACTCTGTCACCAGCCAGCTGAGAACTCTCAGCAGCTCACCTCGCCTGTAGGGACTGTCCATTCCACAATGAAAATGAGGGGCCTAAAGTAGAAGAACTTAGAAAATGGGATGACCAAGAATCCCTGCTCAGAATTCTTTAAGGACTGCCATCACCCTCAGGAGGGAGCCCAACCTCCTCACTATGGCTCACAATGCCTTTTGTGGTTTGCTCCCTCTTTACTTTGAGGGCTTCATTCTTAGTAGCCTAAGTCTCTTAATTTCTGACCATAATGAATTACTTGAAGTCCCCAGACATGCCGTATTCTCTCTTAATGCCCCCAGGACTTTGCAGAGGCTGCTCCTCTGTCTTTACCACCTTTCCTGTACCCGGCCCTGACTCTCTTTCTCTTTGATTCTTACTTACTTTTGAGGGGCTCAGCTAAGACTTTTACTTCCTGGGGTAGTCTTTCCAGCCCCACGCTCTCAGATCTGATTAGGGGCTACTTTCTTGCAGGTTGTTAACACGCTGCCTCTCTCTCTTTCTCTTTTGGCATGATTCTGATAGCCTTCTTTTTCGTCTGAATCCTGTCTACTCCTGACAGTCTTCAGGAAGTCCTCTTAAATCTTCTTGAAGGCAAGACATGATTTGTTCACGATGGAATCCCCAGTGTCCAGAACTGCCCTGGCCAATATAGTAGCCATGAGCCCCAAATGGCTATTGAATACTTGAAATGTAGCTACTTTGAACTGAGATGAGCTCCAAGTCCAAAGCACACACTAGATTTAAAGACTCAGTCCAAAAAAAAGAACAATGTGGAATAATTTTACATTCTCATTCATAATTGTTTATATGGATTACTTGTTGGACTGATAAGACTTAGGATATACTGGGTTAAATAAAATGTATTGATAGTAGGGACGCCTGGGTGGCTCAGTTGGTTAAGCAGCTGCCTTTGTCTCAGGTCATGATCCCAGCATCCTGGGATCGAGTCCCACATCGGGCTCCTTGCTCAGCAGGGAGCCTGCTTCTCCCTCTGCCTCTGCCTGCCATTCTGTCTGCCTGTGCTCGCTCTCTCCCCCTCTCTCTCTGATAAATAAATAAAATCTTTAAAAAAAAAACAATAAAACAAAAGCAACAACATAAAAAATGTATTGATAGTAATTTCTTTTTTATTGATATTAATTTCACCTGTTTTTTTATTCCTTTTTTAAAAGAGATTTATTTATTTATTTGAGAGAGAGAGAGAGAGAGAGTGTGTGTGTGTGTGTGTGTGCGCAAATGGGGTGAGGGGTGGGAGAGGGAGAGAAAACCTCAAGCAGACTCTCTGCTGAGTGTGGTGCCTGATGTGGGGCTGGATCTCAGGATCCCTATATCATGACCGGAGCTAGAATCAAGAGTCAGATTCTTAACCAACTGAGCCACCCAGGTGCCCCCTTTTGATTCTTTTGAATGTGGCTACTAGAATATTGAAAATCACATATGAGGCTTACCTTTGTGACTTGCATTGTGTCTATATATTGGACTGTGCTGGTCTACAGTGTATTGCCTGGTGCATCTGTTGGGTGAAAGAGTTGGTAGATGGATCTATAGAAAGACATAGATTCCCCCCTCAGCCACATCTCATGTTGTTCTAAATGCTGGCTTTGCTCTGAGTGTGACCCCACTCCCCTCCTCATGCTCAGTGCATTGAGCTGGGCAGCCTGGCTCTAAGTTGTCTGTAGGCCTGGGTCCCCAAGGGTTGGAACAAACTGGGTGGAAGAACACCTGCCTTAGCCTATGGACCCATTCCTACAGGCACCTTGTGCACCTCCTGCCTATCTCCAGGAATAAAATATTAACTTGACATTCCAGATTGGGAACAGGACAGATGCTCATTTTGAACAATTGCAACACCCTTCAATTGTATCAGGGGTGTGCATTCTCAGTAGCAGAGGGTGAGGACACTTCTCTTACTGGAAATTTCTTGTTTTGTAACCTCTCGATACTGTAATGAAGTAGGATGTATTGGTTATTTTGGAAACTTTCCAAGGCTCTGCAACCTTGGAGAACAAAGAACCTCTTATTAAAGTGTAACTGTAGCTTTTCTTTTTGTCTAAACTCTGATTTTTTTCCTCATCCCGGACTTTGTGAGCTGATTGTAAAACTAGGTTGAAAAGGTGAGTTTAGTGGGCCATGCTTATCACCATCAGGAGTCTTTGAATTTTGATTTTTTTGAGGATTTAGTGGTTTCTTGGAAAAACCTAGAAAGGAGAACACAGTCTAATGAGAACACAGTCTTCTGAGGCTCTAAGGCTCAGACTGGGCACAGAAATTCTTGAGTCTGGCTGACATTCTTAGAACACAATGTGTTTAGGTGTCTACATTCATTGCCAGCATTTACAAAGTGCTTTTTATAGTTTCCAAACTCTACTTGCACCTACAGTATCTCATTTGATCCTTGCATTTATTTGGTACCCTTGTAAACAAATCTCTTCAGTAGAGTTGTCTCTACTTCCTGTCAATTTCTTTCTTCTCTCACTCTGTAAACTTCTTCACATGCTTTCAGCCTCACCCCTCTCTTGCAATTCCTCTCACAAAGGGTCACTCTGACCCACATGTTGCTAAATACCATCATCAATTCTCAGGCTTCTCATGCTGCTTGACCCTTTTGAGTCATTTGACATAGGTAATCACTCTTTCCTTGAAGTTCTTTCTTCCCTTGATTTTAAGGTTTTGCACTTGCCTGGCTTCCTTCTGACCTCACGGGCAGCTCCTTCTCTATTTCCTTGGCTGTTACCTTCACAGCTTTCTGACTTTTAACTTTAGAACCTTCTGGATCTCAGATCTAGAGTGATCTATAATCACTCCACTGATGATTCACTGAGTCTCATGGGTTTAAGTATCATTGCTATGCTAACAATTTCTAAATATTTATCATGGACTTGAGCCTCTCTTCTTAATTCCCAGACTCATCTATCCAGTTATCTACACCACATCACAACTTGGAGGTCTAAAAAACATTTCCAACTTTGCATTCCCAAACATCCCTGAACTTCTTTCCTAAACGTTCTCCTTCTAGTTAATGCCAACTTCATCCTTCCATTTGCTAGGATCAGAGGCCCCAGAGTCAGCCTTGACTCTTCTCTTTCTTTTTTAGCCCACAGCAGATATTTTCATCTCGAACACCATGTGTCACTGCCTCCACTGCTGTCACTGTGGTCCAAACCCTGTCATCTCCTGCCCAGATTCTCTCAGAAGCCTCCAGTACTTTCTCAGCACAGTCTGTTCTCAACACTGCAGTCAGTGATCCTGTTAAAATATGCATCAGACCATGGTGCTCCTCTACTCAAATGGCTCCCACTTACCCAGAGTAGAAGCCAACATCCTTCTAATGGTCTTGAGGCCCAGTGCAGTGTGGCATTCCCTCTGACCCCACCATCTTACTTCCACTTCATTCCCTGCCAGCCTTATGGCCTCCTTGCTGTGTCATTCAATGACACACCCGCCCTGGGGTTTTGCTTTGTTTTTCCCTGGAGTGCTGTCCTCTCAGATAGCCGCATGTCTTTTTCCCTTACCTCCTTTACACAAATGCCTTCTTCCCCCAAAGATCTTCCCTGACTAGTCTGCTTAAACATGCATCCCCTGCCCTGAATTTTTCCTATTTCTTTCCTATGTATTTTTCTCCATAGTACTTAATACCATCAGACATTATAGACATATTAATTATTTATATTTTTCATTGTCTGTCTGATATTAAACCATTCGATCCAGGAAAGGATTTTTATTTTTGTTACTAAATCACCAGGTGCCTAGAACAGTGTCTGACACATAGAACATGATCATTAAAGATTCATAAATAAATGAATAGTCCTATTAAATAAACATTATTATTGTTATTCTTTCCTCCACTCATAGAATTGGGAACTCAGTAACACCAAACATTCACATGCACGCATAGATACCCATTCATACAAATCAAAACTCAACTGAGAACAGGTGGAGCATAATTGATGCACTTGACCCAGACAGTGGTGGGGGGTCTCTGGTGCAAGATTTTGCAGAGACTACTTGTATTTGGTAATAGCTGGTCTAGTCACTAGAGGGTTATAATGAAGCAATACACTCAAAAAATTGAGGTCAATGTTTTATAAATGTTACTTATTTTAAAAAATAATCTTGAAAACTTTCCATTAAATATTAATTTTTCCAACGACATCAAAGTCACCATCATCCCAAGTATAGTAGCAAGCTTTTATAGAAGGAATGTTGAAACTGTAAAATGTCATTATGTAGCAATTGAAGTACAAAATTCTTTTTTCTTTTTAAGATTGTATTAATTTATCTGAGAGAGAGACACAGAGAGTACAAACAGGGGAGGGGCAGAAGGAAAGGGACAAGCCGACTGTCTCCACTGAGTGGGGAGTCTGACATGGGGTTCCATCCCATGACATTGAGCTCATGACCTCAACCGAAATCAGACACTTAATTGACTGAACCACCCAGGTGCCCCAAGGGCAAAATTCTTTTTTTAAAAATTTATTTATTTATTTATTTTAAAGATTTTCTGTATTTGTTTGACAGAGAGAGATCACAAGTAGGCAGAGAGGCAGGCAGAGAGAGGGAGAAGCAGGCTCCCGGCTGAGCAGAGAGCCTGATGTGAGGCTTGATCCCAGGACCGTGAGATCATGACCTGAGCCAAAGGCAGAGGCTTAACCCTCTGAGCCATCCAGGTGCCACCAACCCCCAAGTGCAAAATTCTTAAAAGTAAGATGAAATAAGAAAAGGCTCTGTCCACTCATCATAATATTGCTGGGTCTCTCAGGTTCCAGCAGTGAGTTGCCAATTCCTGCTTGATAGGCACAGGTGACAGCTCCAAGAGCATCTTTTCCATCATGCTGCTGCCAAGTCCATTTGTAGATGATAGGGATTAAAAAATAATGTTTCAGGTATTGGTTGTCTTGGGACTTACCTTCCTGTAGGAAGACTTAACCTCCCCCAGAACTGATGAGATGCCCCCTTTCATAGTCACGGCCAGCTTCATGGGCCCGCATCCTGGGCAGTCCCACAGGGCCCCACACTTAGGAGGGGTTCATGCTGGCTTTGATGCTTTGCTATGACTTAAAATTCTTCATCATTTTTGAGCAAGAGGCTTACATTTTCATTTTTCCCTGTGCCCCATATGGGCCAAATCACTGATAAGTCATGTGTGGGCTAGGTTAGGGTGTGTTAAGTGAGGCCCAGGATGGACAAGCCAACAGCCAGCTTCAATTATGTTTAAATGATCATAGATGAGGTTGAGTTATTTGATAGTTCTGTGATCATATTTGCATAAATTTCCTGCACATGTTTGGCTATTGCTTCATTTTATGATTCATTAAATTTTGTCTATTTAAATAGCAGTTTCAAAATTTGTTTCATTGTGTTCTGATTGTTTTCCAAAACTCATAAATCTAAGTTTAGTGATATGGCATGTAATCCGTGGTAATACATTTTAACATTATGCTGTTCTGGTCTAACAGGGGAAATGCAATATCCAAATTGCCACATTCTTGGTTTTTTTGTTTGTTTGATTTTTGAACAAATTTTCTTGGCCTCTGAAAAGCTGGTTTTTCAAATGTGAAATCTTTGGAATAGTAACTGGATATCTAAAGGACTATAAAAGCTAGATAGGTCATGCCCATTGAGGAAAGAGACCATGTGAATAATATGAACCATGGTCCGCTGGGAAGTAGGTAGGTATGTGGTTTAAAGGGGGCCCTGCTTCTCAGCTCCTTGCCCCCAAAGGAACACTAAACATAGAAATTTATGTGAAAAATCTTGGTTTTCAACCTCTTGAGCTCAAATAAACCCCATGTGACTGCTGTTGTAGAGGTAATTCTTAACATTATTCCTTTACTTTGTCCCAAATAGCTCTGGAAAATATTTCCTTTCTTTCACATGATGAACTTTTTAAGATAAAAAATTACCTATAATTTCATTTTGAGGCTCTTTAGAGAGAATTTTTGTGACATGTAACACTCATGAAGAATTGTTAAATTTGAAATCCAGTGACAGGAACAAACCTTGTTAGCTAACCTCCTGTCAGTGGGAATAGCCAGTTGGTACAACTTCTGATGTTTCAGTAACCTCCAGAAGCTTCTCCATTACAGTTAACAATTCTGGATGCTTTGCCGTAACACTGTGCAACAGAGGTATAATGTAGGCCACACATGTAATTAAAATTTTTCTAGAAGCCACATTAAAAAAAGAGGTGAAATTAATTTTAATAAAATATTTTATTTAACTCAGTATATCTAAAATATTACCACTTCAACATGTGATCCACATAAAAATTACTAATGAGATATTTTACATTCTTTTCTTTCATACAAAAAGTCTTTGAAATCCAGCATGTATTTTATCCTTAGAACAGATCTTGGTTCAGACTAGCCACATTTCAATGTCTTGAGAGACGCCTGCGGCCAGTGGCTACCATGTTGGACAGCTCAGGTGTGACATGTCCTGCTGTGCTTAAGTGCCCAAAGTCACTCAGCTAAGAAGCTGGCAGATCCAGTTGTTTTGCTCAGTATTTGGACTCTTAGTCCTTCTCGCTCTGTTGACTTATCCCCAAGTGCAGAATTCCTAGCCTGGACTTGGCATTTATAGGGTTTGAAAAGATTCAGGCCAGGGAAGTAATGGAAACAAACACACAAACAAGAATTGAAAGATATGACTAAATCTGAAAATTCTTTAGTGGTTGCAGTAGTCACATATAGAATTTCCAGGTACAGCTCTTTTCAGGTGTAGGAAGAATTTGACTCTTTCTCACAGTGACAGACGTATGAAGCTAGACAGACACAACTGACTATAGATAGTGGGGAAGCCTGATCTCGTAACTCACATCTGTAACTTGGATGGGAGGCAAGCTTCTGCCATGGGACAGATAAGCAAGAGGAGGAAGCACCGACACCCCTGGTGAAAACCAACTCACCTGGCCTTTGAGGGATGGAGGGTGGGTGAGTGACTTAAACAATATCCAGTAGCAAACTCAGGTGTTGCTATGGGGATGCAGTGAGGGGATGCCTTAATGCAGTGGTCACAAAATGGCAAGAAGAATTTAGGGGGAAGTCCATGGTCCTAGGTCTACTTGGACAGAGACTCTCCTGTGGAGTCCAGAGATAAGCCTGAGGCCATCCACCATGGTGAAGGTTGGCGTATCCTGAGTCCACACTAGGAAAGTACTCTGAGGGAAGTACTCTGAGCACACCTGTGGCTCATTAGTCTAAACTTTCTTTGTGAAAAACATAAAGTGCCTTATTACTGAAAAGTCAGTACATTATATGTTACCTTCCGACATGTCTTTGCTGGTGGTGCTTTTCAGCATTTGTACAGAGCCTTGCACTAGCTTGGATCTGCATTTTGTCAACGTTGTTGATTTTCCTGTGGGTTGAATACATAAGTTTTTAGTTGAAAATCCCATAATTTGTGGTTTGAGTCTTCTAAACCATTGTGGGATGGCCAAAGCTAGTTAATTTCTGATATACAATATGCTTATGGAGTTGGAATGTCGATTTGGGGTTTTGGGTCAAGCTGAGGAACAGTATGAGGAACTCTTATCTGAGGATGAATTGTAGGGCTGCTTAAATGGACTGCAGAGGCCTGGGTGTAATTGCGACCCTGGAGAGAACTGAGGTTGCCTAAGTTCTTCCACTTGCGCAGTTGTTCTTGCTGAGAACCCATTTTCTTTTCCTTAACAGTCATTGAAAAAATTAATATTTTCTCCAATAATAACTTAAGAATTTCCTCCACAACTCTTTTTCGTAGGAGAGGGGGTGGAGGGCAGAAGGAGAGGGAGAGACTGAATCCCAAGCAAGCTTCACACCTAGCACAGAGTCTGATGTGGGGCTGGATCTCACGACCCTGAGATCATGACCTGATATGAAATCAAGGGTGGGACACTCAACTGACTGAGCCACCCTCCTTTATAATTTTTATTAAGTCAATCTGTTCATTCACTCATTCATCCATTCATTCATTCACTCACATATTTATGAAATATATTTTTCCAGTGAGCAAATATTTATCTACCACCAAGTGCCAAGCACTGAGCTACATTTTTAGGTTCAAAACCAACAAGGTCTTCATCTCCATCCTTAAGAAGCTCACCATCTGGTAAGCTTTCCCCCATTGCTGCTTGGATTTGGTCGCCATGGTCTATGCAGTTGTTCTGCAGTTTTGTGTTCAATTTGTTATTATTTCTAGAATATTTTTTAATGTGGCCTGCCTTCACAGCGGGCTTAGACATTGTCATTAGCAAAAGTTATGTGCTTTTCTCTTACTTGATAACTCTTCATAGGGCCTGATGCTTGACACAGAGTGGGCCTACTACACATTGTTAATGAGGGCCCACTACACATTGCTAACCTTCTTTCTGGGGTACATGAGTGGTGTCAGTTGATTATTGTTTTTACACATGATTACTGGAATTGCTAATAGAGCTTTGAGGGCTTTGGGGGACAGAGTCAGCAGACATGAAAATGGTCACCCCAACACAATCTCTTTAATCAGTCTATGAAATAAACATGACTTCTATCATCTTTTGTAGACAGATACCCTAAAGACACTCTCTTCTGAAAGTACCACAGTTATGCTTGGCATTGGTTTTTAGTGACAAGGGAATTAAATTAAGGCTATATTTATATGGACATCTTTCCTGTTTGTTGCAACTGTTCAAGAAGTACAGCTTTAGGGATTTCCCCTAATGAAGTGCATAAACAGTAACTTTGCTTCAAGCTGTCAGTGAGGAATGCTCTGTTACTCAAGTGAATTTCAGTGACCCTCTTACTCTAGAGAGAACCCAGTGTCAGAACAAATTTTTATAAATAATACACTGTTTGCTTTGCAGTGTTGATAATTTTCTCCTGTCTTTGAGGCTGTCACATAACCAGGAGGCTTGTTTTTTCTTAGGACAAAGATATTTGCAGAGGAACTGATCAAACTATTATTATTAATAATCTCATTATTGAGGCATCACCAATTCTTTTGTGCACTTGAGGCTACCACATAGATTAAAGTTTTATTCTGAGAACTGGAGGCACACGGGAACAAAGCAGCTTAAGAGCACCGTGTGGGGGGTAGAGGGTTCTTTTCTGGCTGGGGCACATTTGTGTTCAGGAGAATTGCTGCCTCATTCCTGTGTGAACGTAACCCCTCTGGAAAGGGGTCTCCTAAAGGATTGGTCATAGAAGCCCCTAAAGGTAGCCATGGCTACAGACTATTATTGTTAATGAGGGATTTTTTTTTCTTTTTCTTTTTTTTTTTTTTTTTCCTGGCAAGGGCACCGACATGCTCCTTGATAAAAGGGAAAAGGAAAGCTCATTATAGCCACAGACAGAGGTTACCGGCAAATGAGAAGAGATTTTGCCCTTTGCTATGATGGGGATCTGGAGGAAGAGAGGAAATGCGATGGCAGGGAGAGGAAGGCTCTCCTCCTATAACTGCGGTTGTAGCTTTCAGTCTCAAGACAACGCATTTGGCGTGCCAGTGTTCATTCTCCTTGCTTCTCCTGTTTTGGACTGGGCAGCGAATGGCTAGAACAGTAAGCCAAAGAGACCGAGGCTGAATTGCTTCCCGTAGGGACCAGTGATGTTTGCAGCTTTTATCCTGCCCCAGGAGGCTCTGTCCAGGTGGCGAGAGCAGCCTTCAGTAGTAGGTTCCAGATAAAATATAGGACATCCGGTTAAATTTGAATGTTAAATAAAGAACATCCTTTTATTTTAGTATAAGTATGTCCCAAATATTACATGGGATATACTTGTATTAAGAAATGATTCACTATTTATCTGAAATTCAAATTGGACTGGGTGTCCTGTATCTTTATTTGTTAAATCTGGTAACTCTACATAGGGCAGAATATGAGAGGCGGGGGCTACGAAATACTCCCCCAACCCCTTAACTGTTGGCCATGGATTCCCTGTCCATGACCTCAATCTCCACTGCAGATGCCCTTTGGAGCAGATAATGTAGGGGAAGTGCTATTTCCAGAGAGCCTCAGAAAAGGCTCCCGTGCTTTCTAGTTCTACTCGAACTGCCTCTGATCACCACATCCATGTGATTACGGGAGTAAGAGTAGCTTGTGAAGTCATCCTGTGTAACTCAAGTGAGGTGTTTCGGTGGGGAGGCAGCAATGGCAGCCTGGATGGCTGGGTCCTAAAGTTGGGGAGACTGATTTAGGTGGGACATCTGTTCAGCCCCCTGAGGCAAGGGGCAATGTGGGGCCCCAGATGCAGGATGTGGCCCCAGTGGCCTTGGGTGCACCACAAAGAGAGAGACTTCATTTCCCCTTCTCTCCTATACTCCTTCCCTCACTCTTCATTCATTCATTCATTCATTCATTCATTCATTCATATTTTTCTTGCCCTTCCCCTCCTCTGAGTATCTGAATCATGTACTACAGGTTTAAGGCTCTGTTTTTCACATTAACATCTGAGATTTTATGTGGTGAAAGAACCCTTCAGACCAGGTTTTCCAAAGCATTCCTGAGGCAGGCTGAGGAAGAAAGTGGGGAAGGGGACTTCTTTCCCTGCTCTGCACCCAACAATCTTACATAAGGAGCCAGGTTTTAGGAAATTACAGATAAAACCCCCAAAACATAAAATACAACATTTGTATAGTGTTTCAGAGCTTATCAGCAACTTCTCATATAATATTTCATTTAATTCTAACAATTTAGGAATTGTTACAACACTAGAGGGGCTAAGTGATTTGCCTAAGGCCACTAACTAATGAGTGAGAAAGCCGATTTTTAGTATTCAGGCCAACACTTTTTTACTCTACGGGGAGGAAGGCAGATTTTCCAAATGGAGCCTGAAGGTGATTCGCTCTTTCTCGGTTTCATGATGAACATGCCTTGATCAGCAGGCCAGATAGTCTAGACCAGTGGAGGTCAGTTGGATAGAGACTTTTGGAGAACTACTCACCATGAACCCCCCTGACGGGTCTGGGCAACTTCCTGTTCAGAGACTTTCTCCTTCCTCTAGCTCACCATGGTAAGTGCTCGGCAGTGTGGAGCCCTCACTGAGCATCCAGGGTGAAAACACTGCTGACCTCTCCCTCTGTGGGAGGTTTTTGAGAAAAAATTGTCCAGAAGCAGGCTCTATAAGGGGGCCATCAGAGACAGCTTGGGGAGTAGTAGCTAAAGAGGGAGTTCCCCTGGGGAGATTCACAGTCTCTGAACTAGGTTCCCTAACTTTCTCTGGGAAACATCATTCAGTAAAATGGGAGGTGGGGGCGGGGGCCAGGGGAAAAATTAGAAACAGCTTCTGGGCAAAGGACTGAAGCTTGTTTTTCCCGCCTGGGACCTTTAAGCTCTAATTCATCCATAAAGATTGCTTTGAACCCATCTCTTTCAAGGAAGTTACAAGTTGGAAACCAGATATTGGGCATCAAAAAAACACATTTGAGTTAATATTTGACAGGAGATACCTAGGTCTATAGGCAGCTGCCAGAGTGGGGCTCAGTGACAAGGTGTGAAAGTGGCTCAGGTTCCTGGGTGTCCTGACCCTTCTGGGGTGGTCACATGCTCCCTGGCGGCTTCCTATTCCTGGAAACTATATGTGGGGAAATCCCCACTGGGCATTATAAGAAGCCCCTGGGCTCTGCAGAAGCCAGGGGCTCCAGTTAAGAGCACAAGATGACGTCAGGCCTCCTCTGCCTCCTAACCCTTCCATTCGTCCTTGGCCGGACCCCAGGGGATTTGGAGCCCCTGATCCCAAGCACCCCCTCCAGTCCTTTCCCCAACTCTGTGTTGAGATCCGGCTTCAACAACAGCTTTGGTCCCAGCCTTGGCTCCGTGTCTCAGGTGAGGATGCCCCACAGTCCAAGAGCTGTGTTCATTCCCTTCTTCTTGCTTTTTGGGGATCTGAATATAATTTCATGGATGGCCAGTCCCGAGTACTCTAACAGATTTAGAGCTCCCTTTGTTACCTGCTGGTGCCCTGGAAATGAATGAAAACCTGGGTAAAAGAATGAAATTGTTTGCCAGGGAGATGACATCTTGGTTCTTCCACTGGGGGCTTTAGGGAAAGAATCCAAACTTGAAAGAGGTTCTCAAACTTGGCTGCAACTTAGAATCAGAGGTTGGGGGTGAGGGTGAGACGGGGACTCTAAAAATAGAGATGTCCAGGTTCTATCCTAGATGAGAACTCTTAGGGAAGGGGCCCTGCCAACAGAAGATACAGAAAAGTTACTCTGGTTTGCTGCCCACTGGGGACCCTGAGGACCATGGAGAATAGCCCCGAGGGAGTGAGAGCTACAGTGCTCCAGCTGGAGCCCTGAAGGTTTCTCTGAACCTAGTTTGTGGAGGAGGTGGATGACAGAAGTAGGGAAGGTCTTTAGGAAAGTGCTCTTATGTGTGGATATGTTCCCAGAAGAGTATTAAGTCTCTTCGATGTTCCCCATAGGGAATCATAAAAGCCATTTCCAAAACAACAGCAGTAACAATAAATAGGCAAAACAAAACATACAACAACAGCAAGAACCAAAGAATGTGCTGGAAAGGGACTGTCCCAACTAGGCCGCATTACTAGGCTGTGTCCTGAGCCTCATTCCTTGGGAGCTGAGCCCTCTTTGTATCGTCTTTGAGTTGCTGGGAAGAGGCAGGGAGCTGTGAGACTTTGGGGTCGGGAGGCACATTTCCTCATTCCAGCTCATGTGGGCTCTGGGCCACTGTAGGAGCCCTGCTCTGTAAGACCCAGGCTTTCCTTGCTGCGGTGTGCCCTGGGATGGAGGAGCCTTAACTTCCCCAAAGGCTGTTCCTGTGCACTTTTATGATCTTTATTCACAGGTCAGGTTGCTGCTGACATGCTTGAGTCTGAATGGAAGGATCATTGGGAAAATGGGAGGAGAAGGCTTTTCTGAAATTTCCTTTTTGCCATCAGAGCAAAGGCAAAAGCAGTGCAATGCAGGGGTGTCTGGGTGGCCTGGTGCATTAAGCACCCAACTCTTGATTTCAGCTCAGTTCATGATCTTAGGGTCATGGGATGGGGTCCCTCATTCTTTTGGGGCTCCTCACTCAGTGGGGAGTCTGCTTGTCCCTCTCCCTCTGCCTTTCCTCCTGTGCACACGCGCTTTCTCTCTCTCAAATAAATAATAAATCTTAAGAATAAAAGAACAATGTGGGCAAAGGAAACTTGTTGATTAATGAATGGTTTGGGTAGGGCCCAGATAGAAACTGCCACAGCAATGTTCACTGAGTGCCTAATAAATGATGGGGCTCGCTTAGTACATAATATCATAGGATGTGTTATCTTATTTAATGCGCAGAGATACGTAAAATTAATGGTCTCATTTTAGAGATGTAGAGACAGAGGCTTAAAGAGGTGACATCAATGGTGTAAAGTCACTAAGCCAACAGATTACATAGCTCAGACTTAGTCTGCCCATCCTCTTCCCCATCTTTCCCTAGGCAGCCTTCTAGGTTTTGGGGCAGTGGAGAGTAGAGATAAAAGCTTATTTTGAAGAGGAGAATAGTTTGGGAATCACAGATATGCCCAGATAGTCTTCATAGCCAGAAATCAGATGCATTGTTTTATTCCATGATGCTAACAAGTAACTTCTGGGGACAATTCGAACTGGCTGACTTTGAAGAAAGAAGTTAATGATAAATAATTTATTTTGAAGCCTTCATCATCTATCAGAAACCAGCAGTTGGGGATGATGACCAGTTAAAATAAAAGAAAATAAAATATAGGTCAAGAACCCAGGAAATCCAGTATGTCTGTTGTCTGGTAAAAAGATAACTATTTAAAAGTAGATAAGGACTAGTAGTTAAATTGTACTTAGAGGTTTTAATTTCCTTCCTGGTTTACTTATCTCCCTCTGGTGAGTCAGTATTACTACCCCAACTTCTTTTTTATAGCAGGCTAGGTGTCACTTCTACTATAAACCCAATTTTCTAGGGCTGGCTGTCAGCTTGATGAGCTCTTTGGAAAATGGTGGAAAACCCCTTTATAACTGTCATTGAGCAAGTTCCAAACGTATCATTTTCTGTACTTTGAAAATGTTGAGTACCATTATTTTATGCCTTGAATCTTTACAGGCACTTAGACCTGGCTGCTAATTAGAGCCAATTGCAACCTTAAATCACAAATGTGAGTCACACCTTCAGCTCCAGCACTCTGAGCGAGCGCTCCACATGCCTCAGATATCCTCCTACAAAGAAGGAGCTGATATCAGGGTCCTCATTTCACAGACAAGAGAAGGCGCCATGCTTTGTTCTACACCGTGACTGGCAGAGTCAGAACACGAAGTCGTGTGCTTTTGTCATCAGGCTAAGGAGCTTGAGTTTGTTGAAAAGAGGACAGGAAGGCTCTCTTGTGACAATGGGCCCGATTCACTGGGCAGGAATTGGGTCTTAACTTGTCTCCCTAATGCCACGGCCTGGAGAGCTGTAGACACCAGTAAATGTTAATTGAACACATGCTGCATGAGACCCCATCAGTGTGAGGTGTCTTATAAGGTACAGAGGGTCCTATTTGTCCCCCACAAGGGAGATTGCAGACCCTCTCAAAGGCCAAGGGGACAAGAGCATGTTTGTGTCTCCCCTTCTTCCTGTTACACTCACGTAGAGTTTAAGCATTCGCTGCAAAGAGAGAGACCCGTCACCATTAGCTTCATTGTCTTTGAATGTGAGGAGCAGAAATATCTCTAATGGGAGACACTGATCAAACTTATGGACCATTTTGATGTCAGCTGCGCACGCTGGGCTGATGATAAGCAGGTTGGAAGCTGGGGAGTCCAGAGTGCTTGGACAGAGATGTTCAATAGAAGACAGTGGAATGGCTGTCAGCAGGGCTCATAATTATTTGCCTGCCTTTCAGGTGAACTTCAGGACTCAAAGTTGTTAGCTGGTGGTTTCTAGTTGATTGTCGAGAGACTGTTTTGATGATCTCCACTATTTTCTGATTTGACAGGGCTTTTCAGTGAACTCTAAGAGTGGTTCAACCCTGTCTTGTGCGGCTAATTAACCTCCCCTTGTCAAAATGCAACACAAGACATTTTTTTGAGGGTAGACAGTTGGTATAATAAGCTGGTTTTTTTGGAAGTTCACGCTATGTTGGTCCTCCTGTAAAAGCCTTGGTGTGCTTGAATGGGAGTCTTTCTAGTTTCGGTGGGAGTGATAAAGCTGCTTCCAAGGGAAGCTGGTCTGGCAGACTTCTGGGGTCGCTCGTCCAGGCCTTCTTCATCCTGGGCAAATACCCAGCCCTGGGTTCAGCATAAACCTGCTTGTCTCTCCTCCTAACTCCCCAATTCCTGTGGGTTTGGGACATGATTGGCAAAGGGAATTGAGACCAATGTCAAGAATTTACTTGGAATCTATATGTATATAAACATTGTGTGTGTGTGTGTGTGTGTGTGTGTGTTTGCTCATCCTAAAGAAGATTAGGTTAAATTGATAAGCGATTTAGTTGCAAAAAAGTCTGAATTAATTGGTCCAGAGGTCACTGACAGAATACGTCTTGATTATGGAAGCATCTAGATCCAGCTTGTTTGGAAATCACGGAGGTTGATACATACTAAATGCACAGAACACCCCGTCCCAGCTGCAGCCAGCTGACCTCCTAAACTTTGAGAGGTACGGCCTCATCTCTTCAATTTCTGTGAGCCATTGCTCTGCCCTTGGTAGTTTCAGAGACATTTCAGTCTCAGGTCCACAGGTGAGCTTTGGCCTGGCCATCAGATGAGATCATTGTAAAGCTCAGGCAGTCGGCTGCCAAGAGTTCCTCTGGAAGGCAACAGTTGTAATAAAAAAAAAAAAAAATGTTAATCTTGCTGGGATCCCCTTGGGGAAGTTCAAAGGGGACAAAGGAAAAACAGGATCTTTCAAACCTGTCATTTTAAAATATGCAGCGGCACCAAAGTGTGAGCCTGAATATCTTAAAGAAACATCAAATATTTTAAAATGACTTTTCTGCAAGTGGTAAGCTGGAAAACTTAATTTTTTTTTGCACAAAACCTTCAAACTCCCACATTATTCAGTCTTTTAAAAATGGCTGGTTTGTTTCCATTTTGAAGCATGTTAATTATGTAACTCCTGGGTGAAGAGAGGATGTGAATTTTCACTGTATATTTTCTCTGTAACCCGTATCCATGATGGTTTTCCATATCCATGATATGGTTTTCCCATTCCATTCATTGGAAGGCATTGGGTTGGGGTTAGGGAAAAGAAAATGGGTGCATGGAAAGAAAGGGAAAGTGACATTGAGTGATCACCTACCTCATGCCACGGACTTGGTTTACATTACGTAGTCACTGTTGGGGATGTCACTGTGAAGCTGGTTATCTCTATTAGACAGCTGAGGAAAGCAAGAGGACTTACAGAGGGTTCGTGTCCACTAGGTGGTAGAATCGGAATTCAAATGTAGGTTGCCCATCAGTTCCTTCTCTCCCTTTCCTTATGTGGGAACAGTAATAGTTTTCTTGAAGCCTCCTCAAGAAAGGAGAATCTTCCTCTAGGTAGAGGAGTCTGACAGTGGCTTAGCCTGGCTGGTGGAGATGTGGCAGAACTAAGTATAATCACTGCCTGGGGAACATGGCAGTTTTAGCTTATGTCTCTGATCCTCTTCATTCATTCATTCATTTATTAAATATTTATTTATTTTAGAGAGAGAGTGAGCGTGAATGGGGAGAAGGGCAGACAGGTAGAGGGAGAGGGAGAGAGAGAATCTTAAGCAGACTCTCCACTGAGCATGAGCCCAGAGGGGCTCGATCTAACCCTGAGATCAGGGTTCTGTGATCAAGACCTGAGCTGAAATCAAGAGGCAGCCGCTTACCCGACTGCACCACCCAGGCACTCCGATTCAATTCATTTATGTATTGGACTCCACTTGCTTACCTCTGAGCACTCTTGACAGGCCAATTTCTGTCACTCCCGTTCCCAAAAAGCTCATTTCCCAGCTTATTACTGATGCTGAATTTATTCCCGTTTACAGTCGCTTTCCAATTTCGCCGGCTTCGAGGATGACCGTGGCACCTGCCAGTGCTCCGTGACCCTTCCAGACACCGCCTTTCCCGTGCAGAGAGTGGAACGCTTGGAAGTCACGGCTCACGTTCTCTCCCAGAAGTTCGAGAAAGAGCTTTCTAAAGTAAGCGTTGCTTTTCTTCCTCTTCCAACCAAATCTTGATAGGAATAAACCAACCAACAAAACAAAACCCTTTTTATTGGGACTGGATAAGCAGCCTTCTTCATGGTGTCCAAACCAGCACGCTCGCCTCCTGTGGTGGCGTTAGCATTTCCTTTACCGTATGCCTGCGGAGCTCTTTAGAGCAGGAGAAATGAGGACACAGGAGGAAAATGGGCTGGAGACTGTGAATGCCACGGATAAACTCACCTCAGTATTTTGCACGTGTGGTTGGAAAGAAGCCCTGAGCTCTCCCTGTGAAACCCAACCCTGCAATTTTTATGTGGTTGTTGGTTCTGTTGTTTCTTCTTCCTTTTGGTCTTCTTCCTCGTCTTTCTTCCAGCTTTGCCTTGTCTTTCCTTCCCCTTCCCTGGTCCATCTTTTCTAATCTTTCTCCCTTTCCTTCCTATTTTTTTTTTTTTTTTTAATCTTTGTTTACTTTTGGAAAGCTCCCACCTCCTTTTTTTTCCTCTTCCTTCTCCTCTTCCCCTCTTGGAAGCTTGTCCTCTTACCTTCCCATCTTTCTCCCTCTTTTCCTTTCTCTTTTTCTGATTTTCTCTTTCCAGTTCACTCTCTTCCCTCCCTTCTTCTGTCTCTCCTTCTAACTCTCTCTGTCTCTGTGTGTCTCTTTCTTATTCTCTCTCTTGTGTGTTATCTATCCTCTGTTGTCTCAGCTGGAACATTACATTAGATGTGTCTAGCATTAGACCGAAATAGAAGAGTTCTCTGGGAATTTGAGTCAGTTCTAAGAGGTCATGCAGCCTTGGGAAAAACCCTGACTCCAACCCCCCCTCCCCCATTACAACTTTTCTCTAGCCTGAGGAAGTCATCCCACAGGGTTTGCCTTTCTCTGAGCCGGCTGGAGCAATGTGACCTGGCATTCCAGTTTTGACCCCTTCTCCATTTTTAGTCAAGTTAAAAATCAATTAGAAAGGCTCCCATTTTCTGCACAGGTGAAGTCCAAGCTAGGCTATAATCACATTATACATTATTTAATACAACTCCATTAATTTACAAGGAGCTCTGGCTTTCCTACAAGATTCCAAATAAGTTTCCCTGAGAAATTTCAACGTAGCTCCCTTAACATCTAGCACAGTTATCCTTTCAGACAAAAATTATGATGAGGCTGAGACCCTGCTTTCAACCTGAATTGGTAGATAAATATTCTGTGTTTGAATGAATGTCCAGGAAAATGTGTTTGACTACACTAGGAACCTAGCTTCTTAAGAAATAAAATGTCCTTGAATTAATCAGCAGAAAAGGCACAGCACTAAATTATAAATTCCAGTCATTAATATTCATAGCCTTATTCCAGCATAATCAAGTACAGATAAGAAGTTATGCATAAAAACATAACAAGTGGAAGAAAATCCTAAGTAAAGATCTTTTCAGTTAGAGTCATTTGCTTTGAAATAGTGGAAGCTGCTGATTTGCATGTCTTCTTTGCTGGCAGGACCGTGAAGGGCAGTTTGGAACCCCATGCTGCTCCGGGAAGTGTGCGACCTGCTAGGGTGCAGAGTATGGGGACATTTCATTCCAGTCCTGTAAAGGGGGCAGGTGGCATCTGCCTTGCTAATAATTGGCTGGAAGGAAGTGCAGAGTAGGTGGGAGAACTTTTAAGTCTGAAAGCATAAGTAGCTGGACCTCAAGAAATCCGCGATTGCGGCCTAAGAAAGGAATTGACTTCCCTGTTGAGATTTGCATCCTAAGTTCTGCATGACGGATGATGGTAACAACAGTAAGAACTGCTGCCTCTTGTGCTTTTCCAGAGGCTTCTGGGTCTGCTCTACTCTCAAGAGACTCATTAAGGCAGATGGGTCAGTGTTCTTCCCATTTCAGAGATGGAAAAATGGAGGTTCATAAAGGTCAAGAGATGTAAATGGACAGGTCATCCCTCTCTTGGCTGGGTGAGGCAGCTCAGAAATTTGGGTCAGCAGAATCATCCCAGCTCCTTTTCTCTGGGCCGTGCCGTTACCAGCCTCCGAGAAGAGATGCGGGAAGTCAGTCATGCCTTCAATCCAGACTTATCTCTTCAGCAGAGGGCTTTTGAATTTGCAGGTGAATTATTACAGCTGTCCCTAAGTCGTCTTGAAAATCACCGTTTACCTGGAGGCCTGGAGGGAATGCCCGACTGGAAGCGCTGGCAGAAGGGGGTTTTGACTGCTTTGCATTGATGCATTATCTGTCAGTACACAGGGAAGACGGCGCTGCCTCTGCATAAGATGCTGAAAGCATTTTACACTCTTCTGTTGTTTATGATATGTCCTCTTGTGCTGGTACTCAAGACGGGGTGACACAAAAGGCAGCTCAGGATTTTCTTTCTACAGCCTTTGGGGCAATTTATTTAATAGGACACATTCGCTAGTGGATTCTCATGCGCAAGAAGGTTGAGGCAGTCTGGGAGACATTTAGGCAACTTAAAACGAACAACATTGATTGATTGAACAATGTCTTGTGTGGTGAAATATAAATAAAAAGGTCAGATGGAAAAAAACCCTGAAATCACTGTTTCTCTAATAATTGCTGCAGTTTATAGACATCCAGCAAGTGAGGCCCCCTTTAAAAAAAAAAAAAGACTTTATTATTTTTAAGTAATCTCTGTACCCAGTGTTGGGCTTGAACTTACAACCCTGAGATCGAGAGTTGCATGCTGTACTGACTGAGCCAGCCAGGTGCCCCTAAGTGAGGCTCTTAATATGCATTATCTCTACTCTTTCCAATATTCTTGTAAGCTTGATATCTTTACCTCCAGTTTATAGGATGGAATGTAGGCTTAGAGAAATTAAGTGATTTGCCTACTAAGTACTGAAGGCAGATTTGAGTTTAGGTGGCTCTAGCTCCAAGGTATCTCATATGTCTTCACCATCCACTCAAGCTCAACTAACTTTGTTAAAGATATATTAAAATAATGGTATGTTGCCAACTACATTTATTTATTTCAAATAATCTGGCCATAATTGTGACCACAGGTTTTGAGGCAGAAACATGAGCCAGACAGATTCTTTAGTCTAATAGCTGGCTGTGTGACATCCCTATCTATTATGAGACGACATTTACTGTGCAGAACAACAGACATCCTAAAGTGAACCCCCCCCCCAAAAGTTCAATTCTTAGAACTGACCAATGATGTAGTATATGCATCACAAACAAAAAAGCATGGAAGCTTGGAATGTTAGGTTGGTGGTCTGAGGGCAAGCACAGATGATCTTTAGCTCAGACTTGTAGTGATGAGGAGCTTGCAGTAAAGATGTTGACACACGGAGGTGTCCTCTTAGGCCTAGATCTGTAGTCTTGCTGCTTATCTCTGGGCAAGTCGGGTTGCTTCTGCTGACATTGCACTTCCAGGGAGAACTGGATGCTCTCAGAATTGCCCATTGTCAACGCTAGAGAGGCATATATGTAAAGGAGAGTTTGTGTGAACAATCTACTGAAGTCAAGAAAGTCCTCAAATTCCCTCCTGCCTTCTAAAAAATGTTTTTAGAGAGTGCACGCACGTGCCCAAGCGGTAGGGGGGTGGCAGGGAAGGAGAGGCAGAAGGAGAGGGAGAGAGAATCTCAAGCAGGCTCGGGCTCCATGCTCAGCATGGAGCTGGGCCGGGAACTTAATCTCACCATGCTGAGATCAGGACCTGAGCCAAAATCAAGAGTCAGATGCTTACCCAACTGAGCTATCCAGGTGCCGCTCCCTCCTGCCTTCTTAGAACTCCGTGGAAGATTCTGATTTTCCTAAACATCAACCATCTTTCCTTTAAATATCAGCAGAAGGAACCTCAAATTTTCTCCCAAAAAGATCTGTAGAGACCTCATTTTGTGGCTTAACAAGGGGAGGCATGCCACGCATTCTCATAGGTGGCAAACTCTAGGTTATGCCTTGGTTTTCAGCGAGAATCTAGGAGAGCCACATTTTATTTAGCAGAGATGACAGTTGGATCACTCGTTTCTGTAGAACAACAGCTGTGATGTGCCACCAACATGTTCCAGGAAAGCAGAGGGTGTTTCATGTGTTCCAAGAGCTGGCAAGGCCAAATGCCAACAAGAATACTCATTTCGCAAACTTCCATTTCTGCAGTGGATTGGTGCTTTATTATTATTATTACTATTATTATTATCACAGGCAAGGTTTTATGCTTGATTTTTATAGAAATTAAAACCTGGCTACCTTGTATTTGCATTTATACTTTTGAGAGGGGGTACTCGTTAGGAGATATATATATATATATATATATATATATATATATTTTTTTTTTTTTTTTCCTAACCTCCTTATCCACCAAAATGTCACCAGCCTTATCAGCCTCTGAGTGATGGCACAGCGGATGTCAGTGAGCATCAGTTGCCCAAGGAAATACACTCGCAGTGCCAAGGGCTGCGTTTTCAACTTTCATTAAAATCCTCTTTGCCTGAAGCCGTAGCCCTTGAGGTCTGTGGCCTATGAGTCTGCTCTAATTTGCACAGTGGGGTTAAGTGGAAGGGCTAAAATGACAGAAGTTAGGGCTGCCTTTGGTATTAGGAAGATTATAGGCCAACATCTGGCTCAGAATTCATCCAGGCCCCACGGATCAGCTACTTGACATTAGCACAGTTTGGGGAAAAGTATCACTTATGTTCATATTTTTAAAAAGAATGTAAAACTAGCAACTTTTAATGAGCAGGTCCTTAAAAAAAGGCAAGGCATTTCTTTCAGAAATCAGATACAAAAAAGAACCACCAAATGTGTTTATTGGAAAATCCATTTGGAGATTCCAATTATACACTAAACCACAAGGGAATTTTTGCAAGTATTTTAACTTAACGATCAGACATTCAAATATATGCGACAAACGTGTAAAGGTCTGATTGCAATAATCAGTTCTTGGAATAAATGTAGGTGCGTTTAATGGAATGTGCACTTGACAGTTGCATATACACTCATGTATTATAGAGTAAAGTTGGGTCTTTATGCCACTTTGTGAAAGGTAGAGGGGCTCAAAACTCAATGCATGTGGCAGTGAGAGAAGGAATTCTACTTAGTGCATTTCTCCCTCTTCTAGAAAATATTTAAATTTAGAGCAGTGTTTCTAGATGGAGGGAGGGGGTTGTTGTTGGTGGTGATTTTGCTCCCAGGGAACATTAACAATGTCTGGAACATTTTTGGTTGTCACAGCTGAATGGTCTATGGGTGTTACTGGCATCTAGCGGCCAGGAAGCTGCACCTCCCCAACCCCTGACGAAAGAATGGTCAGCCTAAAATATCAACAATGCTGAGGTTGGGAAACCCTGATTTAGACACAGTGTATGCATTGAGGGCCTGGTTGAAACCAATTTAGTCTGGAGACCTAATATCTTCAAACATTAAAATGGAAATTAAAATATACTTGTGCATGATGACTCTGAAGCTAAATTATATTTGGTCTAGGCTAGTGCAAAATCCACCCCACCAATTGTAATAAATTTTTTTTGTTTGTTTGCTTTAGGTAGACTAAAAAAACCCTACTCAAATATATTTTTGATCCATTTCTTTACCAAAAAAGGAAAAGAAAAAGATTGTCAGCAATCAGATAGTCCCCAGGAGCTTGGCAGTGGAGGAAGACTGCATGGTATCACTTTGGGAATTGACTTAGCTTTTTTTTTTTTTTTTTTAGAGATTTTATTTATTTATTTGGCAGAGAGGGATCACAAGTAGATAGAGAGGTAGGCGGCGGGGGGGGGGCAGGCTCCCTGCTGAGCAGAGAGCCCGATGCAGGACTCGATCCCAGGACTCCGAGATCATGACCTGAGCTGAAGGCAGCGGCTTAACCCACTGAGCCACCCAGGCGCCCTTGACTTAGCTTTTTGATTCCCTTTTAGGTGAGGGAGTATGTCCAGTTAATCAGCGTGTATGAAAAGAAGCTCTCCAACCTAACCATCCGAGTAGAGATCATGGAAAAGGATACCATTTCTTACACCGAACTGGACTTCGAGCTGATCAAGATAGAAGTGAAGGAGATGGAGAAACTGATCACACAGCTGAAGGGCAGCGTTGTTGGAAGTACAACTGTGGTCAACCAGCTGGAAGTGGAGGTAAGGCGTGAGCCCCTTTCTGAGAGCTTTAATAATAAGTTCTCCTCAGTGGGCAGGTGCTGGGACCAGGTCACAGCTCTCTTCTGACTTCCAGTTCTGCACTTTTGCCTGACCACATGGCATGTTCCGTGTTCTGCTTTCCGTGGACATCTGTCTTTGAACCTAAGTTCAGCGTGATGGGACCATATTCACTGAGGAGCAGGTGTCATCCAGTCGTCCTGCCCCAGAACCAAGTGGCCTTTAAACGTCTCTAGGAAGGAGATGCTATAATTCTGAACAACTCCATGGCCAGGTTAGATCAGGTGCCTTCTCTGTTCTGGATGTATGCTCATGGGCCTAGAAAACCACAGTTTACCTGATTTTGGAATTGCTTGGTCTATTTCTCCTCTTGAATGATCATGTGATCCTTGATCCCTCTTGGAACCCTTCTTCACATACTGGCAACCCTCCTTAAAGGAGTCTCTTGTGAGTATGTTTTGGTGAAGCCTTTATTCTCCATGGATAAAGACCATCGCGTTAATGTTTTGGCTGAGTAATTCACATCAGTGAAAATTTACTAGAGCGGTCATGACATGAGCTACAATTGAGAATTCTAGTTACATATTTCAGACTTGAAGATTTCTCTGGCGCTCACCATTCATTAGAAACTTAATTATAATACAACATGAGTAAACACGAGTTTATAGGGAAGGTTATTAGAAACGAACTTTAATGGACCTCTGTGGATGCTTAGACTGAGCCTGTGCTCTATTATTAAATCTGTTAAAATCTTTGCCATTTTCTTCTTGTCACACACATCTGCCTGAGATGTGACAGGCGTTCACGCTAAACCATAAAATGTATTCTTCCAAATGAAACCATTCAGGAGAATCTCGGGTGTATTCTCTAGCAATGTTTCACTAAGTGACAAATTCCGCCCTGGAATGTTTATGAAAGAAATTGCACAATAATATAAAGTCGCTCTGAATTTTTATTTCCTTAGATAAGGAATATGACTCTCCTGGTAGAGAAGCTGGAGACGCTAGACAAAAACAACGTCCTTGCCATTCGCCGGGAAATCCTGGCTCTCAAGACCAGGCTGAAGGAATGCGAAGCCTCTAAAGGTGAAAATGTTCCTGCCGCCCCGCCTCCTCCTGCCCCTGGTAAGCATGAGTTGAGCCTGGCCCAGTTAGGAGCTAAGAGCGGGGCGGAGCAGGGATCTGGGATGGCAGTGGGGAAGAGAGGACGGGCTGGTGGCGGCTCTGAGCTTCCTCTTCCGTGCTTGGAAATCTCTCCTTAAGTAGCTCCACTTGCCATCACGTTCTGGGGCTCACCGGAAAAGCACCAACAATGAGTTGATTTAAGACAAGAGCCACACATTCCACGTGTCCGCTTTATGTTTGCTAATGAGAAAACCATCTCTGTGGTGATGGAGCTGTCGTCGGCGGGGCTGGGTGAGAGCTTCTGGAATCTGCGTGGCATCTGTGCCGTGCTGTGTGATTGGCTCCTGTGGCTGATGACCTGGGGTATGCCTTCCTCCTCTCCTTCCCTCCCTGCTTCCATCTCTTTATTTTTCCTTTATGCTTTCCTTAAATCCACCTGCTGTTTAGCATGTCTTGGGATTGAGGGAGGCCTTAGGACTTGCAGGTGTGGCGGGCCATCCCTCCCGGACGTGAGTTCCCAGAGGGTGGGGATGGCCTCTCAGTCTCTAATGATTATCCTTGGGGTTAGGTGGAGCCTAGAAAGGGTGCTCTGTAATACTTCCAGGAATGGAGGCCATAGAGTGTAGGGGTCAGGAGTATGGCTCTAGGACCCCAAAGACCTGAGCTTCCCAGCTATAAGATCTTTCATCTCATCACTGATAAAACGGGAGGAGCATACCACCTTGCAGGGTAGTCATGGGGCTTAATGAAACCAGTCTTGGGAAGCATGGAGCTCTACGACGGGCACTTATGCCTTGGAATGGGTTACCATGATTAATGATGATAATCGAAGTGGAAACCTTGCTGGGGACAGGAGTGGTGCGGGTCCTGGGGTGCTTTGGCACACCCTCCAGGGGAGCGGAAGCCTGCCTCTCGGCCCCTCAGCTACAGCCCTGGCCTGGAGAAGCCCGCTCTGCGGGTCATGAGCGCCTCTGCCTGGAAGGGGCCTGTACCTTCTTATCCCGTCATCATCCAGCTCTTGTCCTTTTCATTAATTCCTCTTCCCACTACCTGTTTCCTCTTAGGCTGTGTGTTTCTGGGTCCCCATCAATGTCACTGGTTTCTTTAAGGCTTTCTGAGACACGGCCATTGTCATAAGCCTCTTGGTGGTGTTCAGGAGACCGATGCTTCCCTCTGCTTTGCTGTAGGTCTGTCACAGTAGGACGTACAGAGGAGGTTCAGGACGAAGGCCGAGCCTCGGCCTCCTTAACAAGCTACGGTTAAATTCGGTCTGGGATCAGCCGTCTCAGTGTGTGCTGAAAATGGGAGCTTATTCTGCGGGGCCACGCAGCGCTCGGTGAGGCCAGGGGCAAAGCAGCGACAAACCCTAATAACACCTGAGCAAGGCTTTCTCCCTTTCACCCTTCCGTCCCGTCCTGCCCTTCCTTCCTTCCTCCCTCCGTCTTCCGTTCTTTCCTCTCCCGTCTTCCGGCTTCCTTTCTCCCCCTTCTTTCTTCTCCCCCCCTTCTCTCTTTCTTTCCCTCCCTT
>NC_081571.1:32856663-33016990 GCF_022355385.1 Mustela nigripes
CTTCCTTCCTTCCTTCCTTCCTTCCTTCCTTCCTTCCTTCCTTCCTTCCTTTTTCTCCACAGCAGATTTTCCTCATGGCATAGATGTTTCCAGCACAGTTTTCTCTGTATTCCTTAGAGTGAAGACATTTTAGAACGGAAAGGGACATTCAGAGCAACCTGGCTCAGGTCCCTCGTGTCTCCGGAAGAGGGGACTTAGGTGGTGAGGATGCTGCTTTGCCGAGGCCACACAGGTGGTTAGCGGCAGAACTGAGGCGGACATGTAGTGCCCCTTGCTCTGTCGCCATCAAAGGACCTAACGTGTCCAATGGCACTAACTCAAGGGTGGCAGTGGGAGACAAAGTACACTGTTTGGTATATCTAAGGAGGACAGCGAGTGAGTCTGTTAGATTATTTTTGTTAGATTTTTTTTTTTCTAGAACTTTCCCCTAGGTCCTCACACTTAGACTTTTGTGGGCCATCCCAGCCCAGCGGTGTTGTTTAAGCAAATTGGACCCAGATTTCTTCTCACTTTCCCACAACCTTGGTAGTACCTGGATCTCAGCCAAGCCACTTGGCCCTCCTCCAGCTTTGTTCATATCATATTTATGATGTTTATATTAAACTGACTTTTTGTCATGTTTTCAAATCAATTTCTTTTTACTTGCTCTCTTTCTGTTTAGATTGGTTGATAATGCAGAATTGGAAACTCCCTAGGCACCACAAAGTTGTGAGCCTGTGGAGACTTTAATTAAAGTTACTCACTATTATGGGACTTTAAAATCTGGCCTGTCTGCTTTTTTTCACTGCAGAGTTGCACAGAACAAAAGGCTGCGCGCAAATCGCAGCTATAAAGCAACTCCGAGTTCTCTGGGCCCCTCCCCTGCAGTCGCCGCGTGCTTCCCCCATGGTCAGCTCGACTTAGAACCAGCACATGGAGTTAGGGCTCGATAAAACATGCTTTCTATTCGGTTTATGCCGCAAATGCCATCCTTTTCTGCTTCATTTCATAGAACTTTCTAATCTAAAATAATTGGCCTTCTGCTCATTAGCTTTTTTTTCCCTGAAAACAACTGACTCTTTTTCTGATCTCCTCCTGACTCTAAATGATGGAAGATAGGCAAATGTACGCACTCCCTCTGGGGTGGACCGTCATCGTGCTTGGCAGTGACACCGCGTTCTGTGCTGACCCATAGAGGCGCTCCGTGAATGGTTGATGGAGGATATGGGGTGACCTGCTCAAATCCCAAGCCTTAGGAGAAGCAGAGTGTTGGGTTGTATATATCCAATAATTCAGAGTTAATTTGGTCTTAATTATTTTATGATTATGACCAGGTTAATTACCTAAAATGATCACAAGTGAATTGTATTCTCCTCTTCACTCAACACTCAGTTGTCCAGATTGGAGATTGCACTCACAGATTCCAGATTAAGTTTCCTCTGCATATAGTCTTTGGTGTAGTGAATTGTATTCTCCTCTTCACTCAACACTCAGTTGTCCAGATCGGAGATTGCACTCACAGATTCCAGATTAAGTTTCCTCTGCATATAGTCTTTGGTATAAAGAAAAATGCTACGAACCATAAGACTTTTTTTTTTTTTTTTGGTAGTAAAAATTTTAATCAGATAAACTAAAATTTCTTTATGGGTTGTAATTCTGGAGTTTGGCACCGAGCTGCTAACTTTTTTTTACCCAGCCTTCAAAATTGGGCAAGAAATTTGAATTCCCATTTGTTGATGCAAATTAAAAACTCTCTGCTACCTCACACACACAAATACAACCATGAAGCTTTAAAAAAAAGCCAAGTCAGGGAATGTGACAGTCTTACCTTGTGGCTTCCCAGGGTATTTTCAGAATACCATGGCCAGATCTAATGAATTACGTGAGGAGGAGATTACCAACCAAGGCTACCCTTGTGTGGAGGGTTCCTTGTATTATGTTCTGTGGAGTGGATACAAGGCTTTTTGAAAAACCAAGATATGTAGCAGAGTAGAAGTCTGGGGTTTTATAAATACAGTAAGCTGGGTTTGGGAGATTTGACCAGTCTTTCCTTCCCTTATTTCACAATCCTAATTTGGTGCCCCTGCATGGCTGGTCCTGTTTGGGGAACCAGGGTTATCAGGATGGCTCCAGAAACCTCCAGAAACCAGTCTGTAGAAAGGGAGACAGGCAGGTGAACCTTCAGTTCCAGTGTCGTGTGATTATAATGCTGATGGTTACCAGTTATTGACTTACCGTACACGAGTTCTCACTCTTCTTATCAGTTACAGAGGAGGTATTAGGGTTTGTTTGTTTCTTTTTAACACAAGGAAGCTAATGCTCAGAAGGTTATATATAACCAGTAAGTACTGGAGTCGGGATTTGACTTGGAATCTATCTGCCAATATTTCACTCTACCAGGCTGCCTTCCATAGATGGTCTGATAGCGAGGTGCACCTGTGATTCCCAGAGTAACAGGAAAGTTCTGACAACTCACCAACCTGATTAACACCAGGTTATCTTGGCTTCCTTGCTTGTGGGGTAGCTGAAAGGGTGTTTTTACTCTTGTTTCTGTGGCATGTTCTTTTCTACCAGAAAATGCAGAATAATTCATTGGTCTCTTACATTCTTGGTTTATGGGTGGGCATGGGTGGTTGTCCCAGGGTCAGGGGAAACTTGTGATGGTTGAGGAAGGGAATGAAGTACCCCTAAGGCCTTAAAATGAAGTGGGGGGGAGGGTAAGAGTTAGGGAGGGTTGGGAAAAGCTTGGCATAGATGGGGTGAAGACAGTGGAGGCTCCTGCTGGGCTGGATGAGCAGTGGGCATCCCGCTGGCTGTCAGTTTCAGTAGTGTTTCCAGGATGGCTTGCTGCCAGGAGTCGAGGAAGCCCACCATGGCCTTTTCTCTGGTCTGTCACTGCTGTGGTCACATCTGTAGCATTGGCAGCGCTGCTCAGTTCTCCTCTCTTTTTCCACTTCCTTTGACCATAGCCAGAGCCCTAAAAATGGTCCAGAAGACATCGAGAAGAGGGGTATGACAAAGGACAGGAGAGTGTTTAGGAATGGTTGGAGGGGCACCTGGGTGGCACAGTGGGTTAAAGCCTCTTCCTTCGGCTCTGGTAATGGTCTCAGGGTCCTGGGATCAAGCCCTGCATCGGGCTTTCTGCTCAGCGGGAATCCTGCTTCTGTCTCTCTCTGCCAGCCTTTCTGCCTGCTTGTGATCTCTGTCTGTCAGATAAATAAATAAAATCTTAAAAAAAAAAAAAAAGAATGTTTAGGAATGGTTGGAAAGTAAGAAACAGAGATTGTGGTTTTAAGAGTTTTGGGATTTATACCAGGTACAATTTTTGATTTCCTGGTCGGTGTGGAAGATGATGAACCATTATTATTATTATTATTAATGGCAGTAGAAGTAGTCATTTTTTAAAAGATTTACTCATTTATTTGACAGACCGAGATCACAAGTAGGCAGAGAGGCAGGCAGAGACAGAGGAGGAAGCAGGCTCCCTGCTGAGCTGAGAGCCCGATTCATGGCTCGATCCCAGGACCCTGGGATCATGACCTGAGCCGAAGGCAGAGGCTTTAACCCACTGAGCCACCCAGGTGCCCCAGAAGTAGTCATTTTTAAAAGAAGTTTATTTTGGTTCCTTTATATCTAAGGATTTCCACATCCAAGGCAGAACAGTTTATGATCTTTAACCCCTTGCTAATGCTTGGATATGTTTATGTATGGTAACTTTCCCTTAAGTATTTTGTTGCTATTGTTTTGGGATACTTTCTTTCCAGGAAAGCAAGATTCAATTAAGCAAACAATTCCTAAGTCTTCCAACCTGCAAGAAAAAACATGATTTTCTTTCATTTCCTCAGAGTGAAATGTAGTTAAATAAATAAGTTCTTGGGAAGACATTTTAACTAGAAAATTCAGTTTGTAGCATATGGAAACTCAAACAGTTTTTGTTATCATTAAACTGAACACACCGCTAACTTTATTTTAATAATTCATGCATTGTTTCATAAACAAAAGCAAACAAGCATTCATCTGAGAGATCACTTTTAGGAGAAGAAATAATAATTTATAATTTTATTTATTATTTCTTTGGTAGAGAGCAATCTCTTGGCTGAACACACGTTGCTTTTTTATTTATGAAATGGTGCATGCATTATTAAAATAAACCTGCGACTGTGTTCTGCTTAATGATATGCAAAATTTTTTGAGGTTGGGTACAGAATGGTTTCATTTCTCTACCTGTTGTATGGTTGGCTGGCTTTCCCACCAACTGCGGATTTATGAGAGCATTTAAGGAGCATATATGTAATTCTGGGACCAAAAAGCCCCAGCAGATTGGAAAAGTAAAAGCAGGGTTTCTAGTAATGGTTTCACCTCTGAGCAGACCTTGAGTAAGGAGGGGAGAAGGGGGGGACATTTAGCAAGGAGAGAAATGGGTCTTTCCATATCGGTCAGAGGCACAGACTTACAGGCAAAGCTTTGCTCCCCCTTCATCAGCCCTTCTCCCCGCCCCCCTGTGATAAATCAGGTAATTCTTTGGAGCTCTGCTTTTGGTTCCAGCTCCCACCATGTGCTCTCCACGGCTCCCTGATTCCCTCCCAGCATTCAAAGCCAGATCGAGTGATTCAGGCTCTGTTCCTCCTTCCCTCACCTGCTCTGCTCCAGGCAGTCGGATGAGGGAAAATGACCTCGAATGTACTTGAAGTTGAATTTTCTTTGTCATCCCAGAAACAATGTTACCTGTTCGTAAAGGGTATTTATTAAGATCCCAGAAACTGCGTGTTCAACTCTGGATAGTTATTATAAAAATCCTGGAGGGATTTTATTTTGTTTTTGTAGCTCAGAAACAGTTTGGCTTGGTAGGCATCACAGAGTGCAGTGTGAAAGCCCAGTTGCCCAGCCCGGGTCGCTCGCTGGTGTTATAGGGAAGGCAGATTTAGGGCCCCAGTGAGTCCGGTCCCACGGCGGTGTCCGACGGAGAAAGGTGAAGTCCTTGCCTGGCATTCTGTGGCCCAGTAGGATATGTGGTATGAACAGCAAACCTGCCTTACCACTCAGCAAGATGTTGCCACTATGTAGTGGGTTCTGCCTTGGGCACAGAGCAGGCGATATTGCCCCAAAATTACTTCCACGGCTTCTCAAGGCTGAAATCCCGCCATGACAGGACGATCGTTTTTGTGTCTTTAGAGCCCAAACTTCCTCTTCTGAGATTGGCTTGGGGGAACACTGGCATCCCCTGTAGTTATGTACTCCCTGGGGTTCCAGGGAGGGGCAGAAAGGTGAAGGGCATGGGCACTTGCCCAAGACAGTCTCCTCCTTTATCACAATTGTCCTTGATCCTGGGGGCATAGAAGGCTTTATGGGAAAAAAAGGTAGGGTCTGGGATGACCTTGCTTTCTTGATTGCTCTGTAAGAAAGATGTAATTTAAAAAAAAAAATTGCAAAATGCTTTCTGATAGAAGACAATCTACTAAATCCATCAAGTCCTCCTTTCGTCTTTCTGGGCCCTCAAACCTTTTTAGTACAGCTCTTGGCCGCTTCAGCATCCCCATTTCCAAACTGAAAGCCCGCTCATGGGAACAGAAGGCGGTTTTCTCCAGAGCCCACAGCGGGTTTGTGTTGAGACCGACACCGAGAGGGTTTTGGCTCTTCTCCCTCAGAACCACTGTCATCACTCAACCTTGACAAGAAGAATCTTTATGGATTCCTTTTGTTCTTAGGGTATGAAACCATTTGTGTCTTATTCGTTTTTCTCTAAGAATGCCCTTTCCTGTTCTTGTTTGTACAGGGAGCTGTGGGCACGGCGGTGTGGCGAATATCAGCAAGCCAAGTGTTGTTCAGCTCAACTGGAGAGGGTTTTCCTATAAGTATGGTGCCTGGGGTCGGGATTACTCTCCCCAGCATCCAGAAGGGGGGCTGTACTGGGTGGCCCCTTTGAATACAGATGGGAGACTTCTGGAGTATTACAGACTCCACAATACACTGGATGATTTGCTCTTGTACACAAATGCCCGAGATCAGCGGCTCGTCTATGGCCAAGGTGCTGGTATCGTGGTTTATAACAACTACATGTACGTCAACTGGTACAACACCAGAAACATTGCCAAAATTAACCTGAATAACAACAGGGCTGAAGTGACTCAGACTCTCCCCGATGCTGCCTATAATAACCGCTTTTCGTATGCTAATGTTGATTGGCAAGATATTGACTTGGCTGTGGATGAGAATGGCTTGTGGGTGATTTATTCAACTGAAGCCAGCACCGGTAACATGGTGATTAGTCAGCTCAACGACACCACACTCGTGGTGCTGAACACTTGGTACACCAGGCAGTATAAGCCATCTGTCTCCAATGCCTTCATGGTATGTGGGGTTCTGTATGCCACCCGCACTCTGAACACCAGAGAAGAAGAGATTTTCTACTACTATGACACAAACACAGGCAAAGAGGGCAGGCTAGGTATTACCTTGCGTAAGGTGCAGGAAAGAATCCAGAGCATTAACTATCACCCTTTTGAGCAGAAACTTTTTGTCTATAATGATGGTTACCTTCTGAATTATGATCTGATCTTTAACCGGGAACCCAAGTAAATGGGTGAGGTTGAGAGAGGCAGAGAATGTTCTTTAAAAAAAAAAAAAAATGGTCTTTTTCACTTATTTAGCTATCTGCAGGGGGATTTGGAAGTGTGTTTGCTTAGTAGTGATATTTGGGAGAATAGTTCTATCACGCTGGAGTCTTGGGATATTTGCCCTGGTCTGATGAGCTCTTTTGAAAGCTGTCTGCCTCCAGAGGTACATTTCCCTACTGGAAAGAAGTTCATTCCAGGGTGGTTGCGAGTGGGGAGGTATAGGGGTAGTGTGGGTCCCAGGAAGGTGTCAGTAGTCCAGGCAGCATCTGGAAAGGAAGGAACTCGAAGAGAACTCTGCCTGGCTTTTGGGGATTCTTTGTCCCAACATGTCTCAATGATCAGTTCTGCCCCATGTAGCCAGGCTAATTCATCCGTACTTGGAAGAAACCTGGGCTCACTTAGGCAGATGGATACCTGGAGCTCCTTGAGGGATCGAATCTCCATCTTTGTTTTTCTTCCTAACACCTGGAACGACGTTTTATATAGAGCAGATTATAAAACAACGTTTTATATAGAGCATGCTTATATTATATCTGTAAAACACTTAGAGTTTTCTAAAGAAAGGCTCTTTTATGCATTAGGTTGAACACTGTAAATCAGTCCCAGCTGGACCTACAGATGAGGCTCTAGATTTTTCTCTGCTCCCTCTGTCCACCTAGGTCAGAGTCAGGAGAGCCTTCCTACCTCATAACTTCATTCCAAAGGCAGCTCAGAAGATTAGAACCAAACTTCCCAGTTGATTCCCACCACCCCCATCCCCCACTCTCCCCATTCCCTACTTCCTGCTTTTTATGAAAATTAACCATTTTTTTATGGCATGGATATAAGAAAAACAAAATCATGGTTTTTTGTCTCTTCATGAAGTTTCATTTCCATGACTCTAAGACTGTAGGAAGATCACATGGCAGATGAAATAATAGCATATGTGGTTATATCCGAAAGCCCTTGGAGCATATGTGACACTTGTATTAAGTCATATCAATTGTTCCATGCAATTTTTGTCTTTGTTTAAGCCTGGAAGCTGTGAGAAAATGAAGTTTTCTGAGGAAGAAATATTAAAAAAGAACAAACACTGATAGTATCTAGCAAACCAGTGCAGTTTGAGAACCTTCCAGGTGTCTGTGCTTCTGTGCATTTGGGTGGGTTTATCATCCAGTCTTGGTCGCTTTCCTTCGATGTTCACGAGTCCAGTCTATCCTTCAATGCTGTAATCATCCCCTTTTGATAAACGATTAAAGTGTATTTTGGTAAAAATGTTGTCTTTTGTGTTGTTTTAAACTCTTCTGTTTTTATTATGATAAAACCCCTACTAGGGTAGTCTCTACCTTGCTGTGAGATGCAGTGTGGCTGCCTAGAGACAGCAATGCCCAGGAGATCACACACCTTACAGCAAAGAGCATCAGGAGCTTTTAAAGGAGTCCAGAGGCAGGGCTGGCTCTTTAGTTTTCATTTTCCTTTAAAATCTGTTCTTTCTGGCAGCTATTTTTTGTATGAGACTGCACTCTTTTCTTTTGGGATATGACCTTATGTACTTATTAATTTGCATGACTGATCTGATTATTTCCAATGTTAGACTGTATTTGTGTGGCTTATGTTCCTTTTCCAACTGAGCTATTAACATGGGTCAGAAGCCTCCAGATCTTCCCCAAACAGAAGGTCTTGGACAGAAAGCAAAGGGACTAACGGGGCTGTACTAGAGAGATAGATACCTTTACCAAAGAGAATGCATAGGGGGACAGGTGACCTAGAGCTGGAACGATAGACAGACGAGGCTAGTGTAGTTAGTCTTACAGTAACGCTCATTGCTAATGCATGCCACACTTCTTGAGGTAGGCGGGAGCTGCGTATTTAGTATTTTCAGCGGTATTATTATGTATTTTCCAGGCTGACCATAGAGACAGGTATGGCCTTCAAAATGCAACGAGATACGAAGATAAAGACGGGTATGTCATGTGAGATACAAGTTAAAACAGTGATGTTATATTAATCTGGCTCTGGGCAGTTTTCCAGATGAACATTTCTATCACATACACAGTCTGACCTCTGAAGATGTGGGAAAGAAGGCAGGAAGCCAAGGTAACCCTAACAATCAGAGTCATTCCAGTGGCTACAGAAGCACTTGCCTGAAATTTCCCTTCAGAACCTCCTTCCCATTGGACACAGCCCTGTCAGCCTGCCATGGCTGCCTATGGGATGTCTCCTGACTGGGAAGGTCGAACAACTAGCTGAGGGGTTCAGCTTCCGGGGTTTACTGCAATGCAGTTACACAATGAAAATGTTAGCTCAGGATTCGTCAGCTAGTGCCCTTGGTGTGGGGGGAATTGTGTGTATATATTTTAATCAGCTTTACTGAGATGCAATTTATGTGAGGTAAAATCTGCCAATTTTAAGTGTCTGCTTAAATGACGTTTGGCAGACACATACAGTTGTATAAAGGCTACCACGATTAGAATATAAGACATTTCCAGCATCCTCCCAAAGTGCTCTTGTGCCCTTCTGTAGTCATTTCTACCCTCATTTCCCAGACCCTGCGAACCACTGATCCGTTTTCTCCCTCCATGGGATCATACAATAGGCAGCCCTTTTGAGTCTGGCTTCTTCAGGTTTCCTCCTGAAAAAGAGAACTCGTGGACTCAAATTACCCCAGTGGGTAACTGAGCGTTAACGGGTCCTCTCAGGGTTCCCTCCATTTTTATTATTTTGGGGGAGGTGGAGAGGGAGAGATGTAGAGAGTGGAGGTGACCTCCCGCATTGCAAGGATTCTCTCATGACCTGGAATTGCCGTGGTGGAGGCCTAGCTCTGGGTGTCAGTCAAGCCTACAGACCTGGCAGTGCTGGTCAAACCTGAAACTTCCCTTGGCCCAGCCTTATTCAAGGTCCGTTCTCTAGTCTCTCTCCCCGAGCCGCAAGATCTCTACCCAGATCAGTCCTGATACCGATTAAAGATGCACAGGGTTAAGAGCACAGGATTCAGGGGTCAAGCAAAACAGGTTTTGGCTCATGGTTCTGCTGCTGACAAGTGCTATGGCTTTGGGCAGTTTCCTTAATTTTTCTGAGACTCAATGTCATTCTCTGTATAATGGAATAAAACCACCTACCTCCGGGTCCTTTTGGGTGAATTAAATGATATTAAATATAGAAAGTGTTTAGTACAGTTTTTGGCACATGCTCTGCCCTCAACAAAGAGCTATTATCCTGGTTTCTCATTTTGAGTCTTAGGTTCAGAGTGGTCATTGGGTTGACAAGATACAAAGCTAATTGGGGTCAGAGTTTACATCTTCTCCTCTATGTGGACTTGTTGTGAGTAGCAACTCTTTAAGTGGGTGCCATTTCTGTCACAAAAGAGTTCCAAAGGCAGGAGCACCCCCTCTTTGTCCTCAACTCCATGACGGGCCTTCCGAGCCGATGTTTATTGTGTTGTGACACCAAAACACAGACATGAACAGCAGAGACTAAGGCTCCTTTCCTTGTCTGTTGAGCCGCTGCAGACCTAAATGAAGACTGGCTTCCATCAAGGCTGGGACCAAAATAGGTGCAGAGATTCTCCTGGCTTTGCTGTACTCAACAAGAACATCAATCTTCTCAGAGCAGGGACGGGTGTTTATTTTGTATTCTATTTTTAGTACAGTGTATTTCTCCCAGGGTTTGTTTACATTGCCAGCCTGAAGAATGTGTTCTCCCTCTCTTCCCGCTTCGTGCACCACTGAAAGGGAAATGGCAGGGGATGGAGCAATGGTGGCCATGTAGCTGCCTTTAGGATGACGTAGGGAGGTTCTGGGCCTGAGTCCCCAGTCATCTCAAACAGATGTCACACCATGGGGAATGATTAGCCTCCCCTGCTCCAGAATGTTCTGAAACAACAAAAGGGTGAATTGTGACACATCAGAAAATAAAAAAGGCAGGCCCATTTCTAAGGCACGACTCCCAGCCAGTGGAACAGACCAGCTGGCCCGGCTCATCGATGAGAGATGCTATTTGAGTTGTCATTTCCGTTGCCAGGCCTCACATCTGTAGCTTGGGATGCGCCCACTTGTCTCTGGGATCTGCATCTGCTCCTGGAGCTCATTCAAAGGGAATGGCTCTTGGAATCAAGGTCCATTGTGGAGAAAGATGGCCTTTCCTCTATCCAGTGAAGAGATTTCTCCTTGGGTGCCGCCTCTGGACATCTTGGAACCTGGAAGGTTGGTTTCTCAGGCCCCCACCCCCTATGGATTCTGAAAGAAAAACCTATGGTGTGTTTGGGGGCTTCTCCATGGTTTTCCTGGAGCTCAGTGTGTGTGGCAGGTGCAGGACGATAAGGATCGAATGATGGGCCTGGGTTGATAAGACATCAGAGGAATTTCATTCCTAAAGCTCTACCCAAGAACTTTAAAATGACTCCAAATCTCTCTTTTTTAGGTAGGTTCTGCCAGCTCACGTGTTATTTTTGGTTGTGGTCTATAATGTGTTTATGTATTATCAATGATTTACTCTTTTATGTTGGGAGCTCTTATCTGTCAGTTCAGTGCAGAAACAGAAACAACTTCTTTTAACTGGGGGGCTGCTAACTGCCCTATTAGATAAACCTCACAGCCCCGGTGACTTATCTTCAGTGACCACTGCTACCAACCATCTTATGCTCAGTCACTGTGTCTGTAACCCCTTCCTTATATCTAACACCTTTCTCTCCCCCTCACACACTGGGTGTGGTTTTGTCTGGTGCCACTGTGATGGCCAAGAGCTTCCCTTCCAAATGGTGATGCAGAGACCCAGGCTCATTCTCTTCCATCCTGTGGCTCCACTGTCTCCACAAGGAGCCTTCAAGGTCATTGTGCTTGTCTGTGTTGGACAAATAGAAAGGAAAAGAGCATGGAGATTTTGAGGTGCTGGCTGTTGAGCTCAGATCTGAAAGTGGTTGCCCAACTGTGATGGGTCACAATCCATGAACTTAGGGTCACACCCAACACTAAGGAAGGCTAGGAGACATCTCCTCTGGTTGGGCACACAGGAGAAAAGAAAATGGGTTGGTGAACAGCCAGCCAGTCTGCTTGCCTCTCTAGGGATTGCAAGAAGAAGAAGATGTAATATAGAGAGAGAGTGCTCGCAAAATCCCTGGAGAGGCTGGAGGTATGGCACCAGAGGCTGTCAGTTAGCATCTAGCTTAGAGGTTGCATATCTAGAAATCAAGAAACCTCATCTGCTACTACCACTGGTGTCATCTTTGCACCTCTCCAAACTGGTTACCCACCATTGGAATGTGGAATCCATCTGCTGCCAACTCTCCTCTACTGGTGCCCACTTGCCCACTAGCACACTTGCCAAGTCTTCCACCTTTTGGAGCTTGCATAAGTGGGTTTTGTTCACTGGACTAAATGCACCCAGAAATGTGGCTCTCCTGGAGGCTGGGAGATGCAGTTTCAATCTTCTTTCTATGGGACACAGGGAAGAGGATAGGAGTTGGAAACGGATACCAGTGCCAATACTGTCTCGGGCACAGCAAACTCATTGGGTGACTGCTGCTTTCACCATTGCTACCGTTCCCATTTTGTCTCTGCTGACTGCTTCTTTTAGCATGTCCTTTATCTCCTAGTCAAATCACTGAGTTTTGGTGGTTTTTTTTTTTTTTTTCTTGTTGTTGTTGTTGTTTTTTGTCTTTTTTTCCCCCTCACTCTCAATGGTGACTCTGCCGGATGCTGCCATCATGGGAGAGTTTCTCCTCCCACAGTGGTCAGTCTGGATGAGTTCTCAAAGGGGAGCTGGCTTTCACAAGTTTATAGTTCTCTGTCAGACTCCATCGGAGGCGTTGGAAGGGTACCAACATCAAAGGCGAGCCCATCTTAGGGATCCGCTACTGTCCTATGGAAGGCTCAGGCTCCTCCATCCCTTTATGAAGATGAGAACAAGAATTGTTTCCATTTGTAGAACCAGCTAGGAACTTGCAGAATTTGGGGCATGCCTCGTCTCTCATTTTCCCCTCGGCTGATATTTCCCTCTACTAACTTAGGGGGTCCCTGGCCAACAGGCTGACTTTGGGGGGTGATGCTTTACTCAGAACTCTTGAGGGGACGGTGCATCTAGGAACACCCCTCCCCCCACCCCAAGGGCCATCACCAGGCTCTGATCTGCTCCTGAAGAGCAACCTGGTAAGGACAGCAACGTGGTGCTCCTTTCCAACAAGATCTCAGCTTGTGGGTTTTCTCAGAGCCATCCTGGGTGGGGCTGCCCCACAATGAGTCCCACAGCCCCGTGGAGACCATCTGCTGCTTGCTGGAGTCTGGGTGGCAGATTTTCTAGAAGGATCTCAGAAGTCAATGAGTGAAGGCAGACCTGCCCTGGAGAGGAGGCATTCTGGCAGCGGAAGCTCAGGGAATTAGTTTGGAAAAGAAAGTTTTATAATAACAGTGTTGTAGTTCCTGCTGAATAAAACATTCACAGGGCTTTTCTTCTCCCAGCAGAAAAATAAAATACTCTGGTGGCAAGAGAACAGTTGTTGTTGTTTTTAAATGTTGTTTTTAATAAAAATCAGATGCTAGCAGTCATTTGACCTCTATACCACTCTCCTGCCTGATCATGGACTGGGCATCCTATGGTGGCACAGGGGACACCATGTCCTAGGGTGACACTGAGGCACTCTCATTGCAGCAGATGCGGAAGCAGCCATTCGGGTGAATGGGGCATGAGCCCAGAGAAGGTATAGCCAGCTGCACACAGACCAGTAAAGACGGTTGTTACACATCTGGTAGGTAGTTCCACAGCGACACAGCTAATGGTGCTGGTATTTAAATGGTCGTCAGTAGACTCTGGATTCTGTGCACCCAATTAAGAAGATTCCGGAAGCTCTCTCTTGGTGCCTCTCTACTCTCATTTGGCTGCACACCCGCCAGCGGCAGCGCTCTGCAGGGCTGTCTCCATCGCTTTCAGGGAGATGGGAGATTCTGGAGTGGGGCATCTCAGGGGTGACCTTCTCAGGGGTGCTGCTTCCCTTGGTCCTCTCGGGCCTGGGCGAGAAGCCAGCCTGACACCTTTTGCTTTCTCAGCGTTTGGCTCCCATTAACCCCGACTTGAGGAAGCTTAGAGCCGGTTAATCCTCAGGATTCAGTATTCCTGAGGGCCAGGTTATTTGCTTTAAACCCTTTGGCAAGTGAAGCAAGGGGAGGTGGTTTTTCTTCTAAATAGACCTCCCCTGACTGGGAGGCAGCTGGCTTCCCCCCTGTGTCTTCTGTAGGATTCCCAGGTCTGGCCACGGAGAGCAGCCACTCCCAGACCTTAGGGATTTATTCCCAGTTGTAATGCCAATATCTCTGGCCAGGAAAATTTATTCAGAAAGGTTTGTTTTTAACACCTTGCCTGAGAAGGTTGAAGGGTGAAAGCTGCTCCTAGAGGCTTTGAGGTGGGACCAAGTGTAGAAGAGGGATGTCTCTGACAGTTCCCTTGAAACCAGCGTCACTCCACCACCTCCTAATAGACTCCAGGCTGCACAGGAAGGAGCCACGATCCAGACCCTACTGTGGAGACTTTCATTCTACCCATACATTTGCTTTGGCATGGGTCAGTCCCGTGTGTGCTTACTGTCCTGGTGTGATTCTCCACAGTGGGCCCCCCTCTGCTCTCAGAAGGTTCAACATTTGCCCCCTCTCTGTAGGCACATCATGCAGGATGATGCACTGTGTTTCCTTTCTTTTGTTGAATCTCTTAATTGTCTTTCTTGTTTTGGGGGAAACAGCAAGGAGATGTTCTTGTGATGTGCTTTGAAGGTTGGGGTTCGGAGCTGATGGCCAAGAATTCTTGAGATGCAGAAAAGTGTTTTTTATGAAAGCACAGGGTTGTGAGAAGCAATTGATTGTGTACATCGGAGCTGGGGGGAACGTAAAGACATAGGGAAGTTTCCAGAAGGACTTTCCTGTGCTGAAGGACTCACCAGCTCTTAGAGGCCTGGCTATTGTCAAGATAAGGTGGTTTTTCCCTCTAGCAAAGCGTTAACATTGAGATAGCTGGGAGTTTCCTGGAGGAACATCAAGCGCTTCAAGCGCTTGTCCGTGGGCCACCGGTTATAAGGACATTTAATTTTTGCTCAGACTCCTCCCTGCCTTTGTTCTCCACATCGCTTCTATTTTTACACAGCAACTTAGTGACAGCCAGAAACAGGAGCTGATTGGGGGAAAGCCAAGGCAAGCCTGAAAGAAGTCGAGCTGCTCAAAAATGCAGAGCAGAGTGCCCCACTGGGTCTGTGGTTCCTCCTCAGGCCTCTGACACTCCCTGTGACCACGTGACCGCTGCCCCGAGGCCATGGGGGAGAAGCTTTGCGAAGCTGCTGTGGTGGGCTGGTCTACTGCCGGCCCAGTGGCCCAAACGGAACTCATTGGGGTATCATGTGCTGAAGAGGTGGCGGTGGGGTAGGGGTAGTTTGTGAGACCCCGGGGCTAGGTCACAGTCACATAGGCTTCCAGTTCCAGAAAGTCAAGGCTGGTAACTCGGCCTGGCTGCCCTTACAGGGAGGATTCTTGGAATCAGGAAAGATGGCCAAGGACAGGTTTGGGTGGTTCGCTCTGCTGGACTGACCTGCGTTCAGATCCCAGAGTGTTTGGAGATTTGTATACACACACTCTGTTTCCCTGTCTTTGTCTCTCTGTGTCTGTCTGTCTGTCTGTCTGTCTCTCTCTCTCTCTCTCTCACACACACACACATACACGCACACACTTCCATCCACAGTGTTTACTGTGTAGCAGGCACTCAACATATGGATGGGAGGTGACCGTGTGGCCCAGTGGAACCAGATCTGGTTTGGGTTCTGGTCCCCCCAGCTCAGTGATTTACTAGTTGTGTTAGCCTGGCCAGGTTTCATAAACTTTCTGAGTCTCAGTCTCCTTAGCTCTCCTTAACCATGAAGTGTGGTATCTGTGAAGACTGGCTGGTCCAATACCTCCCAGTCCCTAGCGCCAGGTCTGAACGATGGCGTCAATCAAGAAATGGTCGTCACCGGTTTCTCCTCATCCTCATTTCAGCTGTAGTTTTAAGATCCTTTAAGTTGAGCAGGGAAGGCTTGCAGAAGAGGAAAAAACTCTCTCCTGGCAAGGCTATGTGCCCATGGGCGAGATTTTCTCAATGTCTGTTCTCATATTCCTTCCTGAAAGCTTCTAGCTCTGCCTCAACTCAGCTAACTGCATATACTCCACGGGACCTGCAAGTGCCTGGCCCCTGGCCAGCTAGAGGTGTAGTTGCTGTTACTGGTTGACCAGGGGCCATGCACCTCGGAGATGGGTTTTTGTTCTTCGAGGTTCCTGTGGGTGGGCCCTATGGAGATGTAGCATGGGTGTTCGTCTCTCAGACACTGCCAAGGGCCCTCTCCTCTTTTCCTTTCCTGCTGTCCCCAAACAATAAGAGGGTAACGGGATCCAGTCCCCAGAAAACAGCGTGCTCTTGGCCTGTTTCTATGGTGCATCATCTGTGTTTGGCCTTGACTCTCCTGTGTTCTGCGCTGTGAGCAGAATACCAAGTGGCATGGAGGAGAAGCAAGCCAGGCACTGGCGGCCCAGGGTGTGCATTGTCAGGGGGAATATCATGCTACGTGCACAGAAAATAACTTCCTTTTCTCCATTTCATAAATTAGCTCAGCGATCCCTGAGATTATGAACCTTTATTCCCATAGACAGTGCTTTCAAAGGAAAAAGAGAAACAACAACAGTAACAAAGGACTCAGAATGCAGTTCTCTCGGCAGTTCCAGGAAAGGGAGCAGGGGTGGGAATACGGTCTAGAAATCCTTCCAGCACCCTCAAGCTCTCCATCTTCCCCGATCCCCACTTTTTCTCCCAGCCTAACCCCCCACTTTGTCTGCTTTATCACAAGAAGCTTGGATGAAGGCTTCTGCTCTCAGCGGGGGCTGCCGGGCTGCGGAGAAGTGAAGGGGTCCTCTTTCCAAGAGGAGGAAGGTCTTGCAAAATGCTGGATTCCTGTGCCTGGTAGTCAGCTTACCAGGCTTCTCAGAGAGAGGTTTATCTTCTGTCATAGAATTTGCCATGGAAGCAATGACAGTCTTGTCATAGAAGCAGTGGTGATCAGAGCAAGAAATGAACCAATACATCATCTGGACTGACTCCTGTGTCATATAGATAGGAAACTGAGACCCAGAGAGGGTAAGTGACTCACCTGAGGTCCTCACACAGCTGACACGGGGGCTGGGCCTAGGGCCCTGGTGAGCAGTCATGCTTCTGCCAAGGAGCACACTTGGGGTTCCCAGTGGATCTCTTTCCCATCTCATTTTATTCCCAAATACAAAACCCATTCCTGTTTGTTCCTAATCTACTTGTAAACTCTAATGACTAGTTCTAGTGTTAAATACTTCACATAATTTACTTAATTAGCTAGTTGCTAACAATGTAAAGTAATTTTCATTGACCTTTTATAATCTGTGTTTCTTCCCCAGAAAAGAAGTTCCAGGCATCAGTGTTTTGGGGCCACTGGCATAAACAGTGAACGGCTTGGTGTAAAACCAGAGTCTTGTTGCTGAAGGCCTGCTTCCCTCCACTAAACACCCTATATCTCCTTATAAAGTAAAGGGTAGAGGGGAAAAGGGGACATTTTTGGAATTAAGAGCATTATGCACACCTATATATTTACTAATCATGGAGGCCAGTTAATGTTCTATGTTTGGGAGATTGGGACCCTGGGGGCCTAACTTCGAGTCTCATCTCTACCCTGTTCTAGCTGGATGACTTTGAGTGAAGACCCATCTCCAAGACTCTGCTTCTTTACCCGTAGTATGGGTTTGATACCTGTGCCTGTTCTGTGGAGTCGTTATAAGGATAAAGTGAGTTGATATATGCACCAAGTTTCTAATACTGTATGTGGCACACAGTAGGTCTTCAACAAGTGCAACTTATTATTATTGCTCATAAGCATTTAGAGAAATATTTGAAGGTTCATGAAAGTATGAAGAAGGAAAGCCTCACTTTCCTCCCTCGGTTTGCTGCTTTCCCACTGTGGGATCATCATGGTATCATGAGTATGTATAATTTAGCAGGCTGCTTTCTCCATTTAGCATTCTTTTGTGAACATCTCCTCTTATTCTTCAAACACAGGATTTTTAATGTCTACAAAGTATTTCATAAATTGACATACCATAATTTATTTAACTATGTCCCTATTGTTGCAATTCAGTTTGTTTTCCCCGTTTTTTCCCCCTTTGTAAATATTTTGGCACATAGGTCTTTGCCTGCACGTTTGATCATTTTCTTAGGATAGATTCCTAGAAGCAAAATTATTGGGTCAAAACATAAACATATGTCAGAATCTTGATTCAAACTGTGAGCTGCTTTGCAGAAAGAAGCCATGCTTTACTCTGTAAAGCTCGTTCTCCAAAGCTGCTCACGTCAGGATTTGCCACTGGGCTATTTGTGTGGTAGGGGAAGTCGAATACTTAACACCCTCAGACAGTTGAAGGGTAATGTCCTCTTCCTTCTCTTCCTGGGCTGCACATAGGACCACTGGTAATGTCCCTGATTCGGGAATCCTTCAGAATCTCCTCCTCGGGAAGCCTCAGCTCTCGCTGGTTTGGAGACTCACACAAACCTGAGCGGACCTCACAAGCTCAGCCAACCTCATTCAGTTTTCTGATAAGGGGAATGGCATCCGTCATCATGCCCATCTTTAAGCTTTCAGAACAGTTGAGTCTATAGGCTCTTTGCTAGTATATTGCTTGGGGATAATACCCCTTAAATGTTAGAAAGTTACTGCTTAAAGGTACCCTCTATATCCTTGACCAGTCTGGTCCCATTAAGTGGTCTTCAAGAACATGTCTTCTCTCCACAGTGTGCGGGTGGTGACCACCTTGTAGGGGTGCTTTGCCAATACCTCTCTGGGTCCAGCATAGGGAATGCTCGCCACATGGCTTAGGCAGTGCTAAGCTGCTCCTCAAGCTTCTCTTCCTTGAATCCAGAATCTTCACCTTTTCTGGATTCACCCTCTCTAACCCCCCAGTTCTGGGCTCCCATTCTTCATGCTTCGGGTGCTGTGTACATACCTACTTGGTCCCTCTGCGGCCAAAGTCTTCCTCCTCCAGTCTGTCCTACACACAGCCACCAGATTAGTCTTGCCTAGACATAGTTTTGAGGCTGTCCTCCTCACTGCGAACCAGATTAAGTGCACTCTTGAGGCTGTCCATTGTGTAGACTCTGTTTCCTGGTTACCCCATAATACTTCCCAGCCAAAGAGCCATTACTCAATGTTCCCGGAAAGGACCCAATCTTTGTCAGATTCATTATTTTCCTTTTGCTTAATTGCCCTCCTTGCTCCTGTATCTCTCTTGAAATTTCATCTGTCATTGCCCATCCTAAGTACCTATATGCGAAGGATGTCTTAACCCCCGTCCCCAGAATGAAAGCTCACCCATCACAAACACCTATGCACATCACTTCCCTTTTCTCAGTCCTCCATAATACAATATTTTCTAATCTTCTCCTTGTCCAAATCTTGGTAGATAATAAAGAAGACCTACCTTCATTATCTGTTATTATCAAATCCTCCCTTTGTATCCATCTCTGTAGATAGTAAACTCCTGGAAGAATGAACAGCGCTCACCTCTTTTCTGTACCCATTACATCACCCCACAGAATGTTTGGGACGTGGTGGACACTCAGGTCCTGAGACGGAAGTTCTCCAACACAGTCTCCCTCTTGTGCTGCCACAGAATGGGAGCAACACAGCTGCTTGGATTTATTGCTTTTCCCAGGAGAGGCAATTACAGCGCTTTATCTTTCCCTTTGGCTTTCAGCCAGTGGCTCTGCACCTAGTTTCTAATTTTCTTTGTGTTTGAAGGGATGTTCTGCCTACTCAGTCAAAGCAAAATGGTGTTAGAGTTGCTGCTGTTTATTGAAAGACTACTATGTGCTGGACACGCGTGTTTTCCATAGGGGAGCTCATTCATTACTTTCCACAAAAATCTTATAAATTAGGTATTATTATCCTGCTCTTTGACGAGAAAATGGAAGCTCAGAGAGGTTAAAAAATCCTACACCCAAATCACTAACGTAGTAGGTTAGAGTTTGAGCTAAGAGTTGAAGCCAGATCTATGGGCCCAAGTCCCTTTCATGATGTCCCAGCAGAAAAGGATGAGTGGAGTGGGGCAGATGTGAGGCTCTGGCTCAACTTTCCTAGGATCTGAGAGCCTGGGGCTTTGTACTGGGGAGTATGTGTGTTTCCACTGAAGCTTGGTTCTGCTAGTCATGCTGAGCTCCTGGCACCACCTTGTCTTGTTGCAGCAGCACCTATAAGAGGGCAGGGAGGTGGAGCGAGGGCATTGCTTGGGTCTGAGTGTCCTTGGTGCCCCGGAGGTCTATAACTCTACACTTACTCTGTCTCCTCCAGAGATCTCCAGAGCTCCCAGACCTATCACTGAATCAATGGCAAAATATACTCTTGGCATTGAATTATGGGGAATCTGATAGTTTATTGTACTCTCCTGGTCATCTGTTTGCTGGGGGGAAAGCAGTTGAAAATGGGTATAATGTATGCTGATATTAAGACAGTCTCAAATGTCTTCCTTTAGGTATCAAAACTGGTATGTTGTGATAATTCAATGCTAATTTTTAACTCTGAAAAATAGCATCCAAGCATAGTACTTGGATGCTACAGTAAAGCAATTATTTAATAGACATTAATTGAATATGTGAATGAATGAATGAATTCAGGAATACAGAAATAAATGAATGGTATTTTAAGATTTGTTTTGCATAGCAAACAAACGGAAATAGTGGGGAAGATGGTATTTTCCAATTATTAGTAGCATGCCTTTGGGTAACTGATTCTGATACTCTGTTTTGTCATGTGTAAAGTGGTGATGTTAATATCCACTGACAAGATCTGTGAAAAGTCTGAAATTTGGGGGCACCTGGGTGGCTTAGTGGGTTAAGCCTCTGCCTTCAGCTCAGGTCATGATCTCAGGGTCCTGGGATCAAGCCCCACATCTGGCTCTCTGCTAAGTGGGGAGCCTGCCCCCCCCCAGCTGCCTCTCTGCCTACTCGTGATCTCTCTCTCTCCCTCTCTCTCTCTCTCTGTCAAATAAATAAATAAATAAATAATCTTAAAAAAAAAAAAGTCTGAAATTTTGCCTTCCTTCCATCTAACATGTTAGCCTGTCATGGTTTCAGAAAGGCTGGGAGACAACATGGACTTTATTACTCAAGACACAGCAAAGCATGAGCATCACTGTATTTGTATAACTTCTCCTTGCAGGTGGCTCAGATGGATACCTGTGCACTTGGGGAGCTGTGTCCTAGGAGAGTGACCCCAGGCATAGGGATCCTGAGTTTATAATAAGCAGTTAGTGTGCCTGCCCCTTCCTCTGGAGGGTGATACTATCTCTACCTCTCCAGGCCATTTGCTATTCAGGGGTTCTTGAGAAGATATTCTGGACTAAAGAAAGCCATAGCTTTGTTGGGAAGACATGTATGTAGAAATGCAGGAGATCCAGGAAGAATCATCTCCCAGCACCATCTCATGGATCTTTTTTATGAGGATGAAATGAACTAATGTAACATGTCAGTCAAGATGGTTCAGGTTATATTGCAGTAACAAATGACTTCCCAACTTTCAGTGTCTTGAACTTCCAAAGATGTACTTCTTGCGAATGCCACTCACTCATGGGGATTAGTGGGAGCTCTCTTCTAGGTCTTCCTTACTCTGGGTCCTAGGCTGAAGGAGACTTCATCATGTGGCACATTGACATGGCAGGGGGAAATCGAGTGTGCAAAATGGCATGCTGGCTGTTAACGCTACAATCCTGCAAGGAACATGCGTTTCTTCTCTCACATGTCTTTGTCCAAACCAAGTCATGTGACTAAACCTAATTTCAAGGGAGAAGGGAAGTGTGCCCAGAAGACGACCTAAAATACTTATTGGTGGCTAGCACGAAATACCGTTAGAGAAATGCAAAGTCCTACACAAAGCGTGGCATACAAAAAATTGTAGCTTCCTTCTTTCTTTCCACTCCTGAAGCCATGAGTTTGGGCACGGTCAGAAGTGTGGGTCTTTGGTCCGGAGGAAACTCATAGTGATCATGGATTCAGATTGTTCTCTGGCCACTTGTGGCAGTGGTTAAGAAAATTTGCAGAATTTCCAGGGTAAAGTTGTGTGCCCAAGCTTATAAATCAAATTAATCCATATTAATTACTAACATGCATTCAAGTTCACAAGTCTGTTGGTCAACATGAAAAAAGAAGAAACAAAATTTCTCTCAATCCCCAATTACTGCACAGAGATAATAACTAGATTGAGAAAGGATAAAATTTTGATTTGTTTTTGTTCACAAAGCAATGCAATCACAGATTCAATAGCTGAAATACTTCCTGATCTGAACTTGTGCCCCGCACCCCCTCCCCACGCCCAGTCCTTAACGGAAATCACTGAATGTCATAGAATGAAATAAACATTAAGGATCATCACAGCCTCCATGCTTTAGAGTTAAAAAATGTCAGAGGGGTATTCATATCTTCAATAAATATTCATTAAGCTCCCTTATGCCCCCATCGATCAGGCTCTGTGTGAAGGATCTGAGTATAGTGTAGGAAACAAAACACAGTTCCTGACTCCATGGAGCTTAGAGTCTAGAGGGAAAGAAAGATCACAATAACAGGACCACTTATTCATAGCTTGCTTACTAGGGACTGTGCACCGGGCTGTGTGATCTGTCTGCATCTCATAAAAGTCTCAACAGCCTGTGGTGGTTTATTCTCACAATAACTGCTCAGAGTGGCTGGAAGCAGAGCTTTGGCCCCCTGTGGTCAAAGCTCAGCTGTTGGACATATTCTGTGGGTACCAGAGTTTTTAGGACAGAATTACAGATGTATCCACACCTAGACCTTGTCACTAAGCTGTAGCCGAAGAACCATCCTCATTCACAGGCTTGGATTCCCCCTCTCCAGCCTGTGCCTTCTTTTTGTTCACATTCTCCATCAATGACTGAGTGACTAGGAGAACTCAAGGCACATCAATCAGGCGCCAGGCAATGCGCATGTACAGTTATCTTCCTACAATTATCTGCAAAGGTAGGAATGACTCTGATCACTCTACAGATGAAAGGGAGGATCCGAATGTGAGCAGACACTTGTCTCTTATTTCAGGACTCAAAACTGGGCGAGGTAGTCAGGACTCAACCAAGGCATCTGAGCCAGGACCCTTCCCAGGGTCATGACGCTGTGTTTCCTCACTGCTGACAGGTCTGACCAGGGGATGCTCATATAACCACGGCTCCTGCCAGACATCCCTAAGTCCCCCTGCAATCATGCCGGGTTATGAGATCCAGGCTGGTCGAGCACAAGCAGACTCAATCAGGGAGCCCCTGCCTCTCCTCTCTGCAGTAGTAAAACTTGCAGCTTTTACTTGTCTACTCTAACGAACTCAGCAAACGTTGATTAAGCAGCTTCAACATGGCAGGCCCTGAGGCTAACAGGGTGAGCCGACACAGCCCTGGTCTCCAAGGGCTGAAAATCGAGGGTATAAAAGAAACTTAGAACCACAGCAAGTTATAATGCAAGTAGATTTAACCCAGGATTATATCAAATAAAGTGCAACAGGACAACAAGGAGAGAGAAACTCCTACTAGGCAATCTAGGAAGGCTTTGCGGGGAGGTGTGCTTTATCAGGGCCTTGAAGATTAAGTAAGACTCAAGGGCTAGAGGCCAGGCAGTGAGGAAGATGGAGGGAAAGGGTGAGTGTGAAGGAGCCAATCTTGCAGCAAGAAGGAGCAGATTCTCCTAGAAACTGGTAAGGGGGGCTTGGGGAGGATTGCTTTTCCAGAACTCACAAAAGCTGACCCATTTTCACAGAGGCCCCAGGGAGGAGCAACTTATGGGGTGGGGAGGCACAGTCAGAGGGGCTGCTTCCGGGGTGAGCTGAGAAGAAAGAATACTCTGGATACTTGGAAAGTCTTATCTGAAAGGGAGCCATCTGGTGCTTAGCACCAAGCAAATTTTTTCTCCAGGCATCTGGGCTTTGTGAGGGTGGGGGGGACCTACGGTGGCTCCCTGGGCTGATGAAGGGCTGCATCTCATGCCTGAAGCCTGACTGGTCCCAGCCTCCGCACCTCTGCACAGAGCTGTCCCCACAGTGAGCTGATGAGCTGACAGCTGTCTCTTTAGGAGCCCTTTGGGTCTGCCCCCCCCCCCCCCCGCGCGCGCTTTGGGAGAAGAGCGGTAGGATTTTAATCCTGGCCACCTACATCTGGGAAAAACAATCCAAATGTTAGCCCATCTGGAGGGAGAGCGAATTCATATCTTCTGCAGCCTGTATCCCTTGATTTTCATCTCTGGATCTTTAAATCTCATTATGAAGCCAGAACAAACCCCCCTGCAAGCCTGTCTCCTACCCTGCAGGCAGCCTTTCGACATCTCTTTGTGCAAGGTCTTCTGATGCTCCTCCTCCCTAACAGAGCTCCTTTCAGCTGGGTGTGGCACAGCTCTTCAAACAGTGGAACAAAGCCTTGCTCCACCCCCACGAGGGAAGAGACAGTCATAACTTGCCTTCCTCCTGCAGGAGAGGCGACAAAGCCAGAATAGTGCAGTAACTTGGTCACAGCCCCAGCTCCTCCGGCCTCTGTAAAGCAAGAGTTTGGCCACAACGCCCCTGCGCTCACATGCTTCTGTAAGAGCAGACTCAGGTGTTCCAATATGAACTTGTACATTTCCCAGTAAACCGGACCCTCCTCCTGTGTGCCCTGTTGGGGAAAAGGCAACAAGTTGACTACCCAAGCTAGGAACTTTCAACTCAACCAGGCTTTAGAGAATTCATGGGTCTCTTAATGCTGACGCCTCTGTTACTCCTTCTTCAGTTCTCCGTAACTTCTTATGGCCACCCTGCTTGCCTGGATGACTACCACGGCTTGCGCTCTGCAGTCCTCTTTCCACTGTGTTTCCTTTCTAGTCCACCCTCCAGGCTGCTGTCAGAATAATCTTTCTAAAATACACTTAGTTAGGTCATGCCTCTGCTCCAAACACTTGTCCTGCAGGGTTAAGGTTTAAACTCCTTAGCTTGACTTAGAAGCTCCATGTTACATGCTCCACCTCACCTGTGCAACCTAGTTTTCTACCTGTGCCCCTCGCTATTGCACTTAACTGGCCATCTAGAACCACTTCCGGTTCTCTGCATCTGACGATGCGTCATGCCTCTGCACACGCTCCGTGCACTATTCTGATTCTCTGGCTGCTATCAAGACCCAGCTCAAGAGCGGTCTCCACTGTGAACACCAGAGGAAGCTGGGAGATCACAAAATGTACCATATTGTATCTTCTTTGGGTTTCCGTTAGAGCGTGTAGTAGGAAATCAGACATTATTTGTGTACTTGTCTCTGGCCCTGAGTCACCTGTGTATTCCTTCGTAGCTAGTGCTGTGTCTTAGTTCTCTTGGCATTGCTGATATCCAGTAGAGTGCTTTGCAAAGAGTCAGTCAATAATTTGCTGAGTCAGGAGCATCATCCCATCTGTTCATGGAAAAGGTAGAACTAACAGGGAAACTGAGGCCAAAGATGGTTAAGAAGTTTTTCCAGACTCGTGCTGTGAGGTTAAGTAGCAATGCAATGACTAAACCCAAGGCTTCTTGTTTCTAGGTCATTACACTTCCCTAGCTCCTCAAACCAACAAATCGAGCAAGACTTTCGGGGAAAGTTTGCATTTCTCTACATGTCACAGATAACATTCGTTCATATATTCAACATTCACTCACATTTTTAACAAGACAGGAAGGTCTCGTTTCCTGTGAGAAACGTTCTACTGGAAACAGGTAGAAAGACAGATAACGAAGGACATAAATAAGATATGAGTCGAGCAGGCAGGAGTTGGAGCAGGTAGAAGCATGGAAGCTATCATAGGGGGACAGAGTTCTATTCTAAGAGCAGTTATTGGCTTCTAAAAGCAGAGAGTTTGACAGCTGCGGGGACAAGAGTTTGGGACAGAGTGACCCAGGGAGGGGGATTATTGCTCTGCTCCGCAAGGACAAGAGAGTGGCTTGGACAAGAGTGTGAGAGTACTTGTAGGCAAAAGTGGACTGACTTGAAGTTTGCTTCTAAGGAAGACTGAATTTGCAGTGGATTGGTTGTGGCTGAAGTCTTTGGTCTGGAAGAATGGTTATTAGCCATTGCTCTCATTTATCTGCATGAAGTTGATGATGACAGAAGCAGTTAGGATTCTTGAGTCATCAAAAGATTTTAGCATTTGGTCGTCACAAGTTATTTCTGAGGAGAAACCCCACAATATTTTATTATGTGGATAATCTTATCAAAGCCCTCCTTTGGGGGTCAGACTTTTTTTGTACCTTTTAAGTCCAAGGACAATGGCGATAGGACCCTGGTTGGGACCATTCTGGGCTTGTGTGTGGCCTCTGTGCCTTGCAAGCTTTGACATGATGGCAGAAGAAGAGCATAAGATTTGAAGCTGTGTAGTGCCTGTTTCAAGCTGTGTGACCTTGGGAAAGATTTTTAACCCCCAAGCCTTATTTGTCTTATCTGTAAAATGGATATCAAGAATACATGAGTGGAAGAGTCTGTGTGAAAATTTAATGACCTAGGTAAAGTACTTAGTAGGCACTTAGTGTCTTTGGTCCTCTCCAGAACCAGTAAGTGGGGAAGGAGGAAGCTCAGGGAAAAGAGGGAACATTCTTCTCGTTTCCTCATACTGACCTGGGTCCTGATGTTATTACCCCCAGAACAAGAATCTTCGTATTCCTAGTAGGTGTTCACCTACTTTAGGGAAGAAAGCATTGTATGGGGTGCAAGTATTCTTTTAACCCACTAGTAGCTTCTACTTTTCTCTGTCCCAAGTGATGGTTGAGTAATGACATGTTGAGTAATGCCAGCATGATGAAGATATCCATTTTCAGCCAAATACTGTGGCATTTGGTGTTTTTGATTCTGGGGCTGAGGGTTAGATGGAAAACATAAGAGGAGATTCCTGTGAGGAGCCTTCTCTTACTGACTGACACATGAATGTGTGGTTTTGGGTTGGTGAGTAGAGAGGGGCACCTCTGTGGGCAGGTGTGGGCGCTTCTGACATATGTCATTCCTGGCAAATCACTCACTTGGAGACAAGGTAGTCTTCAGACAGGGATTGAGAACTTAGAAGGGGGCCTTCATCCAGCATGATGGGGAATTTTCGGATTTTCTCAGGGCTCTGCTTTCTTTGGTAAGGACTTGGAGGGGTCTAAAGGAGGGATCACAAGTTGGTATAACTTGGGCAGAAGGGCAGTCAGGCAGGGAGGCCTTCCCATTGAGGCTGCATATTAAAGATGATAAACTACATTGTGTAAATCAGATGATCTGATTTTTTGTTAATTTATTTTATTTTATTTTGAGATAGAGAGATTGAGCAGAGGGGCAAAGGCAGAGGGAGAAGGAGTGGGAAAGAATTGTAAGTAGGCTCCACACCGAGTGTGGAACCTGATTTAGAACTCAATCTCATCCTTAAATCATGACCTGAGCCAAAATCGGGTGTCTGATGCTTAACTGACAAAGCCACCTGAGTGCCCCTGTTGATTTATCTTTTTGATCCCTTCACCATTAGTGTACTCTTCCAAAAAAGCTGTGGCCAGGTGTCTGCTTGGTCATAATGGGGCTGGTGGAGGCTACAGTGCATGGACTGGAGGACAAAGGGGAAGGACAGGCCCCTGAGAGCACTGGGGCTGGCAGTGGATAGCACCCTAAGACCCCAAGGAGAAGGCCAACCTCAGGGCCCAGGCCTCCCTCCTCCCACGTGGATTTCCTCTTCATTGCTAGCTAAAGGCCAGTGGAATTCTAATGCTCTGTAGGCAGCATTCATCCTTCTTTTAGCTTCCTTTTCCAGAATTTTGCCAAAGACTATTGTCAAGATAGTTAATCAACCATTTCAATTCTTAATTCCATTAGGAAAATTGAAGAGAAAACTACATGAAATGGGAAAGAAACCAAGAAGACTGAAATTGAGTGAGCATTTACCATGTATTTTTACATATTTTACTTATTTCCTTTTTTTAAAAAAACTACCTTATTTTAGTATGACTGATATTTAAAAAGCCTTACATATTTAATGTATATAACTCCATGAGTTTGGGGATACATATACATCTGGGAAACTATCACTGCAATCAAGGCCATAAAAATCTTCCAGAGTTCCCTTCTGCCCCTTAATTATCATCATCATCATCATCATCATCATTATTATTTGTGGTGAGCACACTTTTAGCTTACAATTACTGTATGTACTACTGTCACTATCTAATTGATGAGGAAAGCGAGGTTTAGAGAGGGCCAGAACCACACCCCAAGGCTCAAGAGCTGGGGAAAGCAGAGCCATGCCCCCACCCTCAGGCAGGACAGTCCCCAGTGAGCGTGCTCCTTGGCTCTGCCAGGCGGAAGAGTGTAGTGAGGCTTGCAGTCCTGCTGGAGACACTGGAGGAGTGTGGGTTCCCCAGGGTTCAATGCCTGCAGGCATTGCTGCCCAGGAAAGAGCTAGAAAGTTTCCCTTTCTGTGGCAACCTGGCATTTGCCTGAGAGGAGAGGGCTGAGGCCTGGGATGTTCTTGTGCTCTTTGAATTGGTAAAGGGGGCATCTTCCCTACCAAGAGGGGTCACTGTGGACCAAAGTGACCACATCATCTGCCCAACTGATGAGCCTACAGAAGACCTAGAGCCTGAGTGACATGGTATCCAAGAGATCCCCTTCGGGAGCTGCTAAAAATGTCCCTTAACCATAGGATTTACCTTATGGATTTATTTTTATTAATAAAAAATTCAAATAACTGAATGGAGTGTTAGCTATGTGACTTTCATTTTGAATGGAAATTGTGTAGCTAAATCAGGCAGCAAGATGTCCTTCAGTTCTTTGTGTGTGTGTGTCGGGTCGGGGGGGCGGTGTGGCAGTAGGGGTAGACATGATTTGATTTGATGTCACTATGAATATTTTTAGAGACCTTTAGAATACTCTGTAATTATACTATCTATACTTCAGGTCTAGTGTTATTGTTCAGTTGACAAAATACTTGCTGCTAATTACAATAAACAAAGGATTTCATTTCTCTCAAGGAAAAAAAAAGAGGATTCTATAGATTCTCTTTGCTTAAAGCAGCCCAAAATACCTACTGGGATTTTTTTTTTTTAATGGCTAAGACTGGCATACCAAGACAATTTTTATCCCAATTACATTAGTATAGTTTGCAAACAAGGAAGCCTTTCTTCACACTTTCTGTCTGATATAGTGGCAGAGAGATTAGAGGGGGGTTGTGTAAAAAGCTTAAACTGAAGCCTGGGTTTTTTTGTGGCTAAATCGCAATGCTTACTCCAGCATTGTTCCCTTCTGGTTTTGGTGTGCCATGTGGACAAAAATCTCCGGATTTTTCTGTGAGGACTTGAGAAAGGAATTGAGATGTGCAGCCTCCCATTTCAGATAACAGAGGAAGGGAAGGAAGAAAGCACAGGCCACCTTGCCAGTCTGTGTGGGTTTGAGGGCTGAGTTCTTCAGGCAGGAGAGAAGTGGTAGAGTGGTCAAAAACGAGGCTCTGGTTCTGGTGGAATTTTATTTCATTTTTTTTAAGTTTATTAAGTTTTTTATGTTAATTCCAGTGTAGTTAACATACAGTGTTTTATTAGTTTTGGGTGTATAATACGGTGATTCAGCACTTCCATACTTACTCAGTGCTCCTCATGATAATGTGTTCTTAATTTCCTTCACCTATTTCCCCCAGCCCCCACCACCACCCCTCTGCTAACCATCAGTTTGTTCTCTAGAGCAAGAGTCTGTTTGTTGGTTTGTCTCTCTCCTTCTCTTCCCCTTTGCTCATTTGTTTTGTTTCTTAAATCCACATAGGAGTGAGATCATAGGATATTTGTCTTTCTCCGACTGACTTATTTCACTTAGCATTATACTCTCCAGCTCTAGCCACATTTTTGCAAGTGACAACATTTCATTCTTTATGATGGCTGAGTAAGATCCATATATATATACACACACACATATATATGTATATACATATATATACACACACCCCCACTATATATGTGATATAGTATTATATATGTGACATATATACATAATGTGATATTTTGATATATATGTGATTGATATATATATGTGTGTTTGTATATATATGTGTGTGTGTCTGTGTGTATATATATGTGTGTGTCTGTGTGTATATATATACACACATATATATGTATATATATATATATATATGCCACTTCTTTATCCATTCATCAATCAATAGACACAGGCTGCTTCCATAATTTGGTTACTGTAAATAATGCTGCAATAAACATAGGGATGCATGAATCCCTTTGAATTAATGTGTTTTTGTATTTTGGGGTAAACACCCAGTACTGTGAATCCTAGGGCAGCTGTATTTCTGTTTGAGGAAACTCCATACTCTCTCCCACAGTGGCTGCACCAGCCTGCATTCCCACCAGCAGCGCACAGAGGTTTCTTTTTCTCCGCAACCTCGCCAACACTTGTGTTTCTTGCGTTTTTGATTTTAGATATTCTGAGGTGTGCGGTGATAAATTTTTGCAGTTTTGATTTACATTTCTCCAGGGGAATTTTCGTTCTGCCGTATACTGTGTGACCGGTGGCAGATTCCCTCCCGTCTCTGAGCCGCATATACAAAATGGAAAGAATGACAGCACCTCCCTGATAGCATTGTTGTAAGTGGATAGAAAGCCCTTAGCACAGCATTTATACCGGTAGTGTTTATATGTAGCTGCCCATTATTTTAAAAATGTGCTCAATAAATATGTGTTGAATGAATGAAGAATATTTGTTCTGATCACAGGATGCTTCAGGCAGCGTTTTCAATTTTAAGTTTCGCTGCGAAGAAAGCCTAATGAAGTGCCAGCCTCCCCCAGGAACCTTGTAACTTGTTTGTCTCTCACAAGGAAGGCTGCTGATCTTCCTGTTGAACCGTGGCCGTCTGCACTCTGCAGCAACAGCAGCCGGCAACCTTCCTGCAGCTGCAGTGGAAGGAGGACTGGCTGGGCTGATGCCCGGCTGGCCAAGGGTGCTGCTCCGCGCTCTGGAGGGTACACAGCTAATGCTTATTCCACTCTCGCCCCACGCCAGGTACTGCTCTAAGCACCTTTCGCTCAGAGCCACCATGCTCCCATCAGACACTGTTGCCCTTCCCATTTGACAGAGGATAAATCTGGGGGACAGAGAGGTCCTGTTAGGAAGTCTGCTGACACCCCACAGCCTGTGATTGACAGAACGGGGATCCCGGCACCCGCCTTCTGATTCCAGTGTTCCCCTGCCCATGGTGCTCTGGGGCCTCCCGGGAGCCTGTAAATCCGAGGGTGCCTGGAATAACATTTATGTTATGGGTTGGCAACAGGACGTTGGTTCTCTGATCTACAGATGCCCTGCGGAGAAATAAACCCAGGGTCGATCACCCTCCTGGTGCCTGGAGCTGGCCTGGCTTCAGTTTCCTGGGCGTGTGTGTGTGCATGCATGTGTCATGTATGCGAATGCACACACATGCACCCACCCTTGTTTGTGGGTCTTCAGAATTCCACGGGGCAGGGACAGGCAAGTTAGAAATAGGAGGAGGACCCCAGGAGGACACTGTCTAACTGAATTAAGGAATTTTGAAGACAAGGGAAGAAATGGATTTCCAAATACTTGGTGCTTGCTGGCGGGCACTCATAGATTCATCTTCTTCCCATTTAACCTTAACCATTTTTTCAAGCCTGCCTATCTGGGCTGAAGGTGAAGTCAAAGTCTTCCCTAACTGTCTGCCTCCCCTAGGAGTGCTCTCCCCGCTTTAGGCGAGGACGGCTAATAGTCACAGCGAGTTTACTGGCAGAGAGACTCCGGCCTGTGCCTGGGTCTATACCGTCCTGCCTTTCCTCTCCAGGGAGTACAGGGCTGTGTAAATCAGCGGCAAGGAGGGCTTAGCAATTAAGGAACCTGACACCTAGGTGATTGCTCCATCCCCAGGGGTTTCCAAACCTTCCTGAGCCATGAATCTCTGTTCAGTGTAAATCCCAGACCCCTGTGTGTGAGGCAGCTGAAAGGGGAGCTGCTCTGGCAGAAGCTGCGGGTCCCAGAGACCTGCCTCCTCTCCCACGATGACACTCTGAGGGAGAAGAAAGAGTTTGAAAGCCCAGTGGGCAGCTCTCTATTCCCTTTTACAGCTCTGAAGACCAGCTTGTCTCTCTAATGCCCTCCATCGTCTGGGTGTCTGTGACCCACTGTGACAGTGGGCAGAGCGGGAGTGTAGGCAGGATCAAAAGGGCATTGCTGAGGGGCCTGACTTAACACTCATCCTGCTCCATTCTTCCCTAAAAATCCATGAGGGGAGAGGTGGTGGTAGTGAAAGCATGTAGAAAGTAGAGTAGTTTAGGGGCTGGGAACGTGGACTGTGGAGTCGGACTGCCTGGGCACATAGTCCAGCTCTTCTACTTACTAGCTCTGTGACCCTGGGCAAGTTTCTTGGCCTCTCTGTGCCTTAGTTTTCTCATCTGTAAGATAGGGATTAAATAATAGCCAACTATCTCATTGGGTGGTTGTGAGACTTAACGGAATTAATGTGTATGATGTACCTAGAGCAGTTCCTAGCATATGTTCATGTGTTAAAGTGCTCAATACTTGTTAGCCATTATTATTTAAATAATCATTCCTTTCCTCCCACAAGTGAATCCAATATATCCTAAGGAATAAATGATAGACGTTCTGACAAGTAGGCTTTTTTTTTTTTTTTTTTTTTTTTTTTAGGGGAGGAAGAATAAAAAAGCAGTATCAGAAGGAAAAGAGTTTCGTGGAGGGCAGTAAAGCCACAGAAAGGAAATCCCACAGTCTGTAGGAGACATGAACCGCCGAATACAAATATACCAGACTAGTCACTATGGGATCTTGAACAATTTATGAAAGAGGGCTGTTTGGGCGCCTCGCTGGCTCAGTTAGTAGAGCATTCAACTCTTGATCTCTGGATTGCGAGTTCTAGCCCCAGGCTGGAGATAGAGATTACTTAAAGAGAGAGAGAGAGGGAGAGAGAGAGAGAGAGAGAGATAGTGAGAGAAATGGGGCTATACCTTATTAGAACCTAAGGAAACCCCAAACTCATTGGAATTTTATGTAAGAGTTTTGTTTTATGAACCAGCAGTACCTCACCCAACCATTTTATGGTAAGCCATTTTCCTCTTTTTCTCTTTTGGAGTTGGACTCCCTTTTATTATATGAGATGCTAAGATATTTTGAGCTATTTCAGGCCTGTAGCCCTGCTCCAGGTGCTGGGCCAGGAGAGTGTCACAGATTCTGGCCAGAAGACTTCCTGAGGGGTTGAAGGAGGCTGCAGGGCAGAAATGCCAGCTTTCTCGGGAAATCACTAGCCTGCTAAATATAGCGGTGATTATGCAGTTACTCCGTTGACTTTTTTTTCTAATCACAGTTTACTGGAGGCCTTAACCTTTAGAATTCTTAACAGCAGGAGGCTGGAAAAGCTGTTCTGGTGTCCTCTCACAATAAACATCTTTGAAGAGTAATTAAGGCAACATATTGTTACCTTGGTTCCACAGAACCGAGCCTAGAGTACAGAGGGTCAGAAAATAAACAGACTTCAGGTGAGCTGAAGCAAAGACAAGGGTAGGCCCACCAACCTGGAGTCTAAGGGTGGAAGCATCTAAAGGAGCTGGGTTAAAGGATGCCATCCATTAATTCTTCAATTTTTTTCAAAGCTGAGAGCAACGAGGGTTAAGTTCAACATAAAAGTAACACTGCCTAGTGTTAGAAGCAAAGGACATTTTGGGCATATGTAATCATAAGATATATATAACCATACACAGGGCAATTGTAAGACGGAAATACAGGCCATCAGGAGTCATTATGATTGAGGACTGATAAATGATCTGCAAGGAAGGTATGACCTTTTGACAATATCTTTCCCTCTTGTTCCTCCCAGTTTTGACTAGACAGTACTTTGATTCTGGAGCCCAGTGGCCAAATGTTTTAATTTGGTGAGGCCACTTGGAGAGAGCTATATCTAGACATATAGTTTTATTGGCACTGACTCTGGTGATCAGTTTGGTCCTGGCCTTGCAAAGGAGAGGCCTAGGGCCAAAGTTCATCCTGAGTCAGTAATGAACCCTCAGAGGAACAAAAGAATAGGAGGGGTGCTGGATTTTTAGAGAAAGCAGGAAGGATGTAGGAAGGTAATACTGCCCCCCTCTAAATTCCAGGGTTACTGGAAAAGATCAGGATAATTTGGAAGGTGCTCAAAGCTGTTCTGAGGCTCCCCTGAAAACTCACAGTTTCTAATTCTTATTTTTTAATTTAAAATATGTGTTGAGATTCCAGGCACTGTTTTGAATACTGAAGGATGGGGAGCAGAGAAACAAAAATACACATACACATTCCCTAACCTTAGCATAACCCTAATGAGCAGGATAGCTGATGTGTACAGAAGTAACACACAGCAGCTGTGGGGCAAGTGAGTTCATTTTGAAATCACCCAGGCTGTGTTTCCAAACTGAGGCACCGGGGACAGGTCCCCCTTTGAAATCCCTCTGTGGCTACATGGCCCATGTTGACTTTTTTGCCTGTGTCTCAAGCAAGAGGACAGGATGACAGAGGGACTGTTGTTAAGTCTCCTCTCTCTCTCTCTTTTTAAATGTTTGGGAAATTCTATTTGGGTCTGGAGAACTTTAATATTTGTAATAATCCGTGGTATTTTTGGCCATAGTGCCTGAAAAAATGAGCTTGTCAGCATCTTTATTCTTATCCCTTTCGGGGAAGAGGGCTAGAGAGGCACAGAAGGGCCATCAGAAGCCCAGCTGCCCATTTACCCCCTCTCGGCAATTGCTCCTGAGCCAAGGCTGCGGCTCGGGTAATTAGAGTCAGAATCCTGATGGAGGGACTTTGTTCAAAGTTCAGTCACAGTCTGGGTTGGAGAACTCTGCATGCCCACTTCCCTTGTTAATAGCTTTGCCGACCTTCTCCAAAGAAAAAGTCATTAGAATGTTGAGTTATGATCTGTTTCTTGTAAAATTGTGCCAGTCCCCCATTTATAGCCCTGTATTTCAACCAGTTCTAATTACTTCTTAGAATATACTTCTTCCAGTCCTTGGAGAATATTTCAAGCCCTTATCCAAGCAATCAAGCATACTTCTTGGTTTGCAAGCTGAGTGTGACCCAATGCATGCAAGTCCCAATGAAAGACCCCTCCCCCCCCCTTCCCAGCAGCTCTACAATCCTAATGTCCAGGGCTCTCCAGGGCTCCAAAGAGCCAGTATCATTTGGTTTCCTCACCTTGGAAGATAAGATGATCCTTCATGGAGGATAGTGTGTTTGGAAGCTAATGAGGAAAAGCAAAAAATTCTTGGTTTTTTGTTTTTTTGTTTTTTTTTTTTTTGGCAAGAATTTTCTACATCTCCCCAGGGAGGGTCTTTCCTTCCCTCTCATTGCTGAACATCATTTGAAGTCACTGGCCATTCTCTTCTTCCACCTCTGGAAAGTAGGCTGGGTCAGTTTAGAATCCACTGTGGGGTCCTGGGTAATGGAGTCCTTGTATGGTTTTGCTTTATCTCTATGAAATTCCCACAAGGTTAGAAAAAAAGAGAGAGAGAGAGAGAGAGAGAGAGACCCCATTGGCTTATGAAGTCAAGAGCTCCTTGGTGCATCTCAAACTTGGCTAAGTCCAGTGGAAGTTCTCTCTTACCCACCTTTTTAAATATATTCGTTAGCTTCTATCTTTTCAGACAATTTAAGCAACTCAAAGATTTTGGAGGTCTCTGTTCATTTTATGCTTTGAATGGGAGTAAAATCAGCAGCAGTGCTGAGAGGAAACATTTTTATAGACTTTCTAAATCTCCCCACTGCTGAGAAGAGTTTAAAAAAAAAGAAAGAAGCATTTCTCTTGTCTCTTTATTTCTAATCACTTTTTCCTTCTAACGGGACTGAAGCACCATGAGAAATGGCTCTCTTTTATGGCAAGGACTCATTTGCCCATAACGAACACTGAGTACAAAAGCAAATTAAAAAAAAAAAAAAAAAAAGAACCAACCCTATGCTTAGAGAGACCATTAGGAACGATTTGACATTTATTGAACAACAGATGGCGATTAAAAGCATAAAAGCTAGATTGCCTTGCTAGAAACAAAGGGTAGTTCTACTGAGGAAGTCTAACGTTTCAATTAAAATACCTCTCAATGTCAATTAAATCATATGAAGATAAGTCTGAAAATGGTTTCTAGCTGCACTATAATCAATAGTGCAGTTAAAATCCTCATCAAGAAGCACCCAAGTTTTTAGTTTGACAGCTTGCTAAAAGATTAGCCAAAGCTTCAGGAAACCATTTCCTTCAGTGTAGGGTTCAAAAGGTAAACATTTAACCAGGAGTGCTTCCTACGTATTAAACAGATTTATTTCAACCATGAGAAAGAAGCCTCACTGCCTTTGCTTTGTTTCAAATCGCAACCACATTTTGTATGGATTAGGCATTAGTGAAGGGTGGAAAAATAACCCCATTATTTCCACAGCAAGGATCTCACTTTAATGATGTTCATATTCATTTGGGAAACAGCAAGTTGGAGTGGAGAGAGAAGTGGCCTGGTAATGAGACAGACCTTGGTTTGAAACCTGGATCAGTCACCTTACGAGGGTATCTTCAGTGATCAGAATTTCTTTTCTCATTTGTAAATTTCTCATTTCTCATTTATAATATTGTCACTGCCATATGACCTTTCCTGGATTGCCTGATGCAGTCTAAGTTCTCAGAGAATGTGGGCTTCTACCCTTAGCTCTCTTTTGGAAGAAACTTATGATAGAGAATCTACTCTAGCAGCTCTTACCAAAACTGGGTTCAGCAAGGCAGCGGTTTTGCTAACATTACATGTCAAAAGGTCAGTGCATGCTAGTGTTAGCATAGGCAGTTAGGTTTAAGCAGGATACCTGGAGGCGAGCATTGTGGAAGTCATGGCTGGCTACTGGGAAGATCAGAGGCTGGTCCTGGCAACATTCTGGATGCGGCTGGATCTAACCAGACTGACCCAAGATGGCGGATGCTATTCTAGGAAACCTCTGACCAAATTAGGAAGAAAATGCTTGGAAACCGTGCTTTCTGCCCCGAGTAATAAATATTCCACCCTCTAGTTAACAGCTATTAAGAAAAGATAGAAATCCAACCCCCAGGGCACACAGTGTATGCTCCTACACTCTCTCTTTCTCTCACTCAATCCTTCTTATATCTCAAGGGTGTAATTTAGTTTTCAATAAACTTTCTTGCTTGTGTGACTCAGCTGCTGTGCTGCATGCCTGTCATTAAATTCATTCTCGTGACAAGACCAAGAACCTTCAGCAACTTCTTCTGGTCTCACTGAGTTGAGGCGCCAGGACCAGGGGACTTCACAGTTCATCCAGCAACACAACGGGTTGAATTGTTTTCCCCTAAAATCTATATGTTGAAATCTTAACCTGCAGTACCTCAGAAAGTGACTCTTTGAAGATAGGGTTGTTGTAGATGTAATTAGTCAATTAAGATAAGGTCATACTGTCTTAGGGGGAACCTTCATCCTATGTGACTAGTGTCTTTATTTTTTTTTTAAGATTTTATTTATTTATTTGTCAGAGAGAGAGAGGGAGAGAGAGCGAGCACAGGCAGACAGAATGGCAGGCAGAGGCAGAGGGAGAAGCAGGCTCCCTGCCAAGCAAGGAGCCCGATGTGGGACTCGATCCCAGGACACTGGAATCATGACCTGAGCCGAAGGCAGCTGCTTAACCAACTGAACCACCCAGGCGTCCCCTATGTGACTAGTGTCTTTAAAGAAAAGGAAAATAGGGAGGCAGTCACTCACACAGGGAGAATGACATGTGAACGTGAAGGCAGAAGTTAGGGTGATTCTACAAGTCAAGGAATGTCAAAGATTTCCAGCAGACCTCTAGAAGCTAGAAGAGAGGCTTGGAACAGATTCTCCCTCACAGCCTCCAAGGAACCAACCCGTAAACATGCCTTGATTTCAGACTTACAGCTTCCAAAACTGTGAGACAATAATTTCTGTTATTGAAACCACCAGTTTGGGGTGCCTTCTTATAGCCGCCCTAGCAAACTGATAGACTATGTCAAATACACTTGGTAAACGTTGGTAGAGGATCCTGCTTTTGATGTTTCATAAAGCAGTTTACTCAAGTCAGGTCTCTGCTACTGGGAATTGTCTCTACTTTACTTAATCCAGTGTTTCCCAAACATTTGGCCATGGAAGACATTCCCATGGCATACATTTTTATTCACATGCTACTTACATATTTTGGCACCGCTTTGACAAACAATATTCTGGAATGCTTTGACTTGAACCCCATCTCACAACTTACATCACCCCGTTCTTTCACTTCAGTCCCTGAGCTGGCACTCCAGGTCCTGCTACCTCACCAGCCACAACCAGTCACTTATGCAGGGGCTCAGCACCACTCCAGAATGGTGCTGGCTTGTCATCAGCGTCCCTAAGCAACTCTCCCCCCTTTGCTCCACTTCTGCTCTCCACCTGTGAAGTGGTTTTTTTTTTTTTTAATATTTTATTTATTTATTTGACAGAAAGAGAGAGATCACAAGTAGGCAGAGAGGCAGGCAGAGAGAGAGGGGGAAGCAGGCTCCCCGCTGAGCAGAGAGCCCGATGTAGGGCTCAATCCCAGGACCCTGAGATCATGACCTGAGCCAAAGGCAGAGGCTTAACCCACTGAGCCACCCAGGTGCCCCTAGGTGTTGTTTGAGGAAGTGGTGGAATGGAGTTAAATGATGGATTTGGATCCTTGAAATGTAATACATTTCAAGCTGAGTCTCCACTGCTGCTCAGTAATCCTTATTTTCTTGTATTGTTTCTCTCGTGCTTGCATGCCTCCGTTTATGCATGCCCTCATTCATCACCTGCCGAGTGTCCCACCAGGAAGCCAATGCTTGTACCAGTCACTGGGTAGGTACGCAAGTAGGGGCAGGCATTGATGAATTGCTTCCCTCAAATGTGGATGGTCTAGCAGAGGAGGTAAATGAATGCTAGGAGAGGAAAAGTATTTAGGTAAGTACCATCATCTGAAGCAGCAAAGGGAATACAGAGCCAACAATCGCTTGCCAGGCAGGGGTGGAAGAGTGTATTTCAGGCAGAAGGAATAGCCAGAGGATTCAGAAAACTTCAAGTCCTGGACAGCTGTTCGGTTACTAGTTGGGGGGAAGAGGATGTGAAGCTAGGAAGGAGACAGGGCTAAGAATGTTTCCTGCTAAGGCATTTGCAGTTGATTTCATAGGGAAGGACAAGCCATTGATTTGATACGTGTAGGGATCAGATTTTCATTTAAGTAAGATCACTATGGGATTATACATGGTTTTCATTTTCTTCTTTGACCTTTTTGGTATTTTCAGGATTCTTTGCTTCAGTTTTGGTGTTGCATGAATGTATTTTCATCAAAAGGATTAAAAAACTCAGACATATACAGACAGAATCCTGGCTTTCCTTACCACTTTCCCCACCAACTTACATTAATTTTTAAAAAAGTTTGGTTTATTCTTTCAGTCCCTTGTTTACCTTGCTATGCATTTGTGTGTATGTGTGTGTGTACACACATATGTATGTGTGTACACACATATGTATGTGTGTACACACATATACATGCGTGTTCATATACATGTGTGTGACTCAAATTTGTTGGTTACAAGTTAGATACAACCATGCAATGCCTCTGTCTAATGACTTGTGTTTGCACACTGCAACTCTTTCCACACATGGGTTATTTCAGTCTTTATGATGATTTCATAGTATTCCATAGAATAGATGCAATTTAATAGATGTTAACCACTCCCTCATTGAAGGGAATTGCTGTAAGAAGCAGTACTTCAAGGGTATTTTGTACATGAATTTCTGTGCACAGGTGCAGGTGTTTTCTTAAGACTCTTACAAGTACAATTGTTGGGTCAAAGAGTATATAGCATTTAAAATTGTGAGAAATACTGTCAAATGACTTGCAAAATTCACTTTTTTACATTTTTTCACTGAATGAAATTACCACTATTTTGTATTTCTTCCCATTTCTGAGACCAAAATTTCATTTAAAAATACTTGTCTTCCTTATTACTAATGAAGCTGAGGATCTTTTCTTATGTACATTTTCTATTTGTATTTCTTAGTCTGTAAATTGACAGTGTTAATCCTTTGCCCACTTAAAAAAATTGGGACTCTCATTTTTATCTTATTAATTTGTGGAGTCTTTTAATATGTGATATTTAAAATTTCTTCCAATTTGGGACTTAACTTTTATCTTTGTTTATTTTCACTTTTATTATAAGGAAATTTAAAATTTATAGGAAATAAGACCTGACAATTTATTCATCTATGACTTCTAGGTATTGTGTCTTACTTAGGAAAGATTTTTCTACACTAGACTAATTTTTAAATTATGTTTTACTTTTGGTGCTTTTATGGTTTGCAGAGTATAGTATTTTTGCACATGATATGATATTGGGATGTAAGTTTTTTGTTTTTTGTTTATTCCAAAGGCTAACCAATGTCCCAATGCCATGTATAGAATAATAAATTACTATTATAATCAGAAATAATATTTTAAATATGGATATTAATTTGGTGCCATTACACAGGCTTGATTAGAAGGCAGTAAGGAGATGAAAAGAAAAAGGACTTAGTTGTCAAAATATAGCTTGGACCGCCCCCCCCCCCCCCAAGGTTTGTTACTAGAAGGAAAATTTCCAGGTAAGGAAGTCTGGTAGCTTAAAGTGGGAAAGTGGCTTTGGTAGTAATACAGGTGACTGAGAGAACAGGACACAAAATTGAGAGATCTTCAGGAAGAGAATAAGTAGGGATTTGTAACTGACTGACTAAAGTAGAGGAGAGGGATCCTATGTGATTCTCAGGTTTCCAATCTGTGTGACCTTGAATACTAAGAAATGTCCTGGACAGGAGAATAGACTGAACACAATAAAACATGCTTCACCATCTAAATTAATAAAATTGCTGGGTAGAACATTTAAAAGTTAAAAGTTAAAATGCACACTAAAAGCTACGAGGCTGTCCAATGTTAAAAATAAAACGGGAACTCAGAGTGTGAGTAGGAAGTAAAGCCATGTTGCTCAGGGAGGCCTGGAGCCTGCTTGAGGGGCTATGCTGTGAACAGTATCTTGGGGATAAAGGTTAAGTCCACAGACCCCGAGTGGGGCTGGGAGGTCCCAGAAATTGAATGCCCTGTGTGAGACTTTGGTCTGGAAAAGTGTTTCAGTTCCTTGTAAGGAAAAATAATAATCACACCAGAGGGGGCCACAGCCTGAGATACACTGCTGCCTCAGGCCAAGGGTGGAAGCCATCTTACTAGGTCAATGCCAAGATAGCTCCCAAAGACACAGAGCCTTGTGTGGAGCAGGATCTCTGAGACCACAAGCTCAAACACCGGTTTGGGACTGGTCAAGCCCACCGTGCCTGAGCAGAGAAACTGTAAAATTAGCCAACAGGGAGGCTAAGAAGTGAGAAAAATAGGGACAGACAGATAGATGCAGATAGATGGATGAGTTCCACACCTCAGCTCTCCGTAGAACAGATGCAGAATATCCAGGATAATGAGAAATCCTAAAAGTCGATGGAGGGGAAGAGTAAAGAGGTAAACCACAATCTCCAATAATAATATGGGCAGCATACTTCTTAGCAGTGATAGCTGCCATAAGGCAGTGGGATAGATTTTTGAAGTCCCAAAGGCAAATAATTGGGGATTTAAAAATTTATAATGAGTAGGATATCTTGTGCTTTGTATTTTTTTGGGTCAGGCTTGTTTTAATCTATTTAAAAAATTAAATAGAGGAGTGAACGTAAGAATGAAGCATTTTACACCTGTTAGCACTTAGAAAGGTTACTGTCCCCAGGAACACGGGACAGGTCACGCTCACCAAAAATGATTGCTAAATGAGAGACTTTAGTTTGAAGAAAAATGTATTCAGAAGGAAGAAGCAGAATGCAAGTGGCAAAGGGAACAAATAAATTATGGTTATAAATCTAAATGAGAATTGACATTACAATCAATGAGAATAATAACAACATTGTTCATTATATGTGCTAAAAACAAAATGATCCCTAAAAAATCAAACAAACAGAGCACAACAGCAAGGGAATGATTCTGAAGAGAGTTAAATGATACAGGTCCTAGTTTAGTTTAGAAGAATGACAGCTATGTGTATGAACCTTAGCCTTTAATAGAAAAACTTAAATTTACCTATACATGTATAGCTTTGTGTATATTATAATTATATGTATTAATGATATATATTTAGGAAAAATTTAGGTGTAGTGAATAAAGCAACAAACATAGTTTAAAATGCTAAATGAGTAAAGGAAAATCAAAGAAATGAAGAAAGTGTGATTAATTCACAGAAACTAGGACAAGAACATACATGAAGGAAAGTGAAAGCACAGCAAATAGAGAACATGGGAGGAATCTGTGAGCAGAGAGACCCCAGAGAATGACTTAGGCTGGGCACTTGATTCATTCCTGAGGGGACAGCCACACCAGTGGGAGAAAGCTAATCCTACAAAGTACAGGACGTTGAGACAGGTGAATTTCTTCAAGGAAAGCAAATGAGAATTTGGTCACTATTTCACACCACACACAAATTCCAGAGAAAAATGTGAAAAATGAAACTCTAGGACATCAAGGAGCAACAGAAACAACAAAAAAGGAAGAGAGAAAGAAAGAAAGACAGACAGACTCTAGGAAATGAGAAGAAATCACTGGGAAAACACATAAAAACAAAACAAAACAAAACAAAACAAAAAAACAGAAAATAATTGAAAAAATGTGAACTCAAGATAAAAAGTTATTTTTTCAAAAGTTCAAAAAAAACGTTCTATTAAGGAAAAGCTAGATAAATTTGACTCCATAGGGCAAAATGCTGTATAAATGAAGTCTAAAAACAACCTTTGGACTAAGAGGGGCTATTTTCTGTGTACATGAGAAAGGACCAGTGTCTAGAATAAATTTAAAAATCCCTATAAATGAATAAGAAAAAGACAAACAGAATGTAGAAAAAAATGTCAAGGGATAGAAAAAGCAAGTCACAAGATATGGATGAATAATAAATATACAACATTCGAAAAGTTTTCCATTTCACTAGTTATTTGTAAAATGCAAATTAAGATTGGGAACAACATGTCTACCTTCTGCGTGGAAAAAGTAAAGTCTGACACCGTCACAAATTGGTAAGCCTGTGGAAAAAGGTACCCAGTAAACCAACTGAAAGAAAAATATACCCAATGTTCAAACTGGTGCTTTATTTTTCCTTTCTGTTTGTTTTGTTCACTGTGTACCAGTCCTGGTACAGGACACAGGCGAGGGGCAGAGCGCATGACATGATTTTTTTGAATGAACAAATGAATCCACCCAAACAAATCAGGTATCCTCTCTCCCTCTGTTTATGGATTGAATGTTTGTCTGCCTCCCAAGTTCAGAGGTTGGAACTTTATCCCTCAAATGTAATGCTTTCAGCAGGCAGGGCCATTGGGACTCATTAGGATTTGATGAGGTCATGAGAGTGGGGTCCTCCTGAGTGGAATTAGGGCCCTTCTAGGAAGAGACCTCAGAGAGTTTGCTTCCCCTCTCTGCTCTCCTCCACCTTGTGAGGATAAAACAAGCAGCTGAGGGTCTGCAACGTGGATGAAGGCTCTCACCAGAACGCAACCATGCTGCCACCATGATCTCAGCCTTCTTTCCTCCAGAGCTGAGAGAAAATTAATGTCTGTTGTTTGTAAGCCACCATAGTCTACCATACTCTGTTATAGAAGACTGAACAGAATAAGACACCTTCCTTGATACTTCATTTCATTTTGTTTATATCTTTTTATGGCCCTTCCATTATTTTGCCTCTGTTAGAGTCATTTGTTAATGTGTCTACTCATCTTATTTTAGTCTCTGTTTTCATCCTTCCAATGGCAAAATTTTTGAAGGCCGGCACAATTTTATTTGTGACTTTTCTATAACTCACAGCATACTACCTTGAGTGTAATGGGTACTCAATAAATATGTGATAGGTTTAACTCAGTAAAGGTAAAAATCATGTCATCTTCTCTAGAAAAACGTGCTGGCTAGGAGAACCATAGTTTAACAGTGAATCTCCTCAAGCTTTCATGCATCAAGTGAAAGGGCTTTGTAGCCTATGCATGAAAAAGATATTTTTAAACCCACTGCACATTTTAAGTTTTTCCTTTGGAAAGGAAAAAAAAAATTATTAGATTTCTTTCTTTATTTTAGGAAGGTCATGCTTGGAGGAAGATACGAGAGTCATGGCAACAATCCAAGTATCCTTAAAATGCTTAGGATTGCCTCAAAATTGGACTTACCTTTCCTCACACCACTGATGCTCTCCAGGCATTTTGATTACTACAGACAATAGGATCATCAAGTGATTTTGGAGCTCCTGGAGAGTTATTTTTGGTTTAATTAGGTCCCACCGTATGAACTGGTTTTGGATTCACCCTGTGGGGGAGGAGGAGGTGTTCTCTTTGCTTGTTTCTTCCCCACACCTCCTCCTGCTTGTCTTCCCAAACCACACCCCCTTTCTACTGGCATCCCTCCTTCTTGTCGCTTGCCGCCCTTTGCGGGCTGTTCAATCACAACTTAGTTTCTTTTGTTAAATATGTCCCTCTTTATTCTGTACTTGTCTTGGCTTTTCCTTGTCTGCACCCACTGGTCTTTCTCAGGGATGAGGAAGGAGAGCATTTGGTATGGGTACAGACAAACATTCTGTCAGCCACCCTCGAAACAACTATCACTATTCCATGAGTGTTCTCTGGCAGTTTAGGACAAGGGGAATATTTAGCAACCCAGGATGCCTGGGCATCACTGGGCAGAAATAATTGCTAATTAGTATCCTACTAGCTTGGGAGCATTAATTGGCTTTGGGGGATCTGCTTTCTAGACCCGAAGTGTATTTTGTTCATTTTAGCTTGCTGCATAGGATGAGGGAGGAATAACAATTACTGAAATAGTTTCATTTCAGTAATTCAACCTAATGAAGACTTGTCATTTGAATGATTATTCAGTAGTTGGTCCTTGTTTTTCTGCCAAGGTTTCAGAAAAACAAGCTCAGATATTTCTCAAGCCTGAGAAAACACATCCTTTCCTTTAAAATAACTTGGAGAAGTTTATTTTATTCATGGATATAAGAGAGCTCACAAGAGAATGGCCATCCTATATGATTGTGTAAGTAGAGAGAAAGGGCAAGAAGGTGTCTTTTGAAACACAGCATTTTCATTTCAGAACACATCAAGCAATAATATAAAATGAAGTGCTTCAAACTGATATCTTTAATTTTCTCCTGGAAAGAAAATTTGTCAGCTATTTTATGATTTATTGGGGGCTAAAGGCATATGTGAGGACGTTTTATGATTAATTAAATAAAATTACTTAAGCATAATACTCATAATGATATTATCTTTGAATTAAAATTCATTTGACTAAGATTGATGACATTTTCAATCAGCAGATTAATTAAACTCTTTTGTTAATTACGCATAAGTCAATATGTTTGGATTGTATATCAATCAATATGCTGAAGCAACATCCACTTCCTTTGCTCTAGAAAACTGCTTTGCTGATCTTTTTCTAGCAGCCTCATTTTAGAACTTAGAGCCCTCTCATTTTCTTTATAGCAGAGATCTCAATATTTAGTAAATTTTGATGTGAAAATAATTATTACAACAAATTTTTTTGCTTTTCTTTCTTTCTTTTTTTTTTTTTTTTTGGTCTTTGTGAAGTCTTTTTTTGGGTTTTGATGATGGCTACAAGGACTATTCTTGAACTGAATTTCTTGGACCGCCCTGTGCCTGTCCAATCCTGAACTCTCTAATCTGCTCCTCTGCTTCCTGCTTGCAACCTGGGTGCTGCCTGACAGGAGATGTTTTGTGTGGAGGATTCTAGAGGACCATTAGCTATTTTGGTACCTTCCTCTTTCTTGGACAATTTAAACCCCTCACCTTCCTCAGGGTCCCCTTACTAGAGCTTTAATTCCTGAGAAGTTCCTATGTGTTTTCATAGATAGAGGCAGTGGGGGTGGGTGGGTGCAGGGGAATGACGAGTGCCAAGCCATATGACTGGACACCAAGCCATAGAAAGATCATTTTCTTACTGTCTTAATGAGCTTGTGGACCAGTGATGAGCTCACCTAGCGGTAACTTCCGGTTTTGAGTGCTTGTATGCAATGTAATAAAACTAAATTCTGTAGATGGACAATCAACCCAGAACCCCTCCTCCTCTTACAGCTTCTGAACATTTATTTTCTATATATTTTATTCACTGGGCCAAATTCTTGTCTCAGTCTGGCGAGAGTTTATGTGCTGCAAATAGCTACCCTTGAATGACTGGGAGTTTTCTAGGCTCTCAGAGAATCCAATTTGGGGCTGTCATTTAGCTCCTGTCAAAGCCTAGCTGAGACAACTGATCTTTGAGAAATAGAGTTAATAGAAGTACGGTCTCCTCTGTGTGGTAAACTGTATCCTTGATTACCAGAACACTCTAAATGCGGTGCTCATTAGTTTAGCCTTTCCCAGTGGAAACTCTTTCATGAATCATGTTTTAGTGCTAGGTCTTTATCTTTTTTTTTTTTTTTAAGCATTTAATACCTGAAAGAGTGAAGAATATTTCTATAGCTTCTGTAAAAACTGCTTAAAAATACTGCCCATTATGTTGTTCAATGTTCCTTGCGCAAGAACTCATGTGATGAATTCCTTTGAAAATTTACTATCAGAAAAGTTTGTCTCTATTAAAGAAGTGAAAGTTTTGCTTTTTTTTTTTTTCAGACAATGAACACCATATCCTTTGTTGTTTGTCTTTATGCATTGGCCGTCAGGAAGCTCGGAATGAAAGTAAATGCCGTATCATTAGAAGAGAGAGTAAGAAATATGGGGCAGCTTTCAGGAGGAGCATAGGAGGGAATCTGTCTTTGTCCTCCTGAATCTGTTCATTTTACTGGTACAATGGACACTTACTAAAGGAGTGCTGTTTTCGGTACCGGGCCAAAGACTGGGGAGCAGAACATGGCTCTTGCCCTGGAAGGGATTATGATCTGAGAGGGAAACAAGGTAAGTATACCAATGAGTCAGTTGATGGACTGCATGGGGTAGATAAGGGAGCACCTAGTTCTGCCTGGAGACAGGGAAGGTCTCCTTGATGAATTACGAAGAAAATATTTCCTAGGGAAGATCAGGTCAGGGCAGGGCAGGGCAGGGAAGGGCCAGGGCAGAGCACAAAGACCCAAAGGGAGAAGCAGCAAAGCCGCCACAGCTGTGTGTGAGGGGAGCGTTGTGAAATGTTGCTGGAGAGAAGGGTAGGACCCACACGCCAGAGACCTCAGGGCCTTGCCAAGAAATCTGTGGTTTGTCCTTGGGGGGAATATAGATTGTGAGAGTATTTGAAGCCACATGATGAGATTTACGTTTGAGAAAGCCTCCTGGCACCTGGCAGGGGACAATTTGGGAAGGGGGCCGTATAAGAAGCCCTGGGTCCGGGCAGGAGGAGGTTGGACAAGCACAAGGAGCTACTGGGGGCCCCTGGCTGAGGCTGGGGCGAGGCGGTGGCCGGCGCGGGGAGAAGCGGCGACGGGGACCACGAGCCAGGTTTCTTCTGGCTTCGGAACCTCTGGATCCCGGGGATAGGAGGGACTGTGGGAAGACCAAGAGCGGCAGCGGCGCGGGCCTGCTGCTGGCGGATTGGTCCAGGCTGGGTGTGGAGCTGCGGTGCCCGAGAGGAGGGAGAGGACAGCAGCTCTCAAGTTGCTGCATGGAAGGCTCTGCCCCTCACCAGGCAATCCGAACCGCTGATGGAGCTCGGGCGAGAGCGGTTGCCACATTGGAGACAGGTGGAGGCCTCCAACCCACGATCCCTTAAGCAGTGTGAGTCTAGGAGAGGGCGGAGCGCGTGGGACCCCGCGGGAACACAGGTGTCCTCCTGGGAGCCGCGAGGGGCACGGCGGGCAGGAAGGGAGGAACCCGGGGAGCCACGGCGTGGACCTGCGCCCCCCACGTCCCTGTGGTCAGTGTCCACGCTTCGTGCACCCGCACCCAGTAAGTCAGACGCTCAGCCCAAGCTCCTCCTTCTCGCATCATCTTCTCTGGTCTGCCCTTGAAGCAGAGACCTACCCGCTTCCTAAGCCAGATCTGCGGCGTCCCCGTTGGGTCCTTAAGCCCCCAAGTCTTACAGGGAACATTCTGCTTCTCATTAAGCCCTTCCCTTGTCTCGGTCCCTGAGTCACTGCTTCGTTTAAGCCTCTGCCACTGCCGGCACGGGTTGTGTCCATGGTTCCCAGAGGGGCTTGCCTCCCTCTGGTCTTGCACTCAAATTCAAAATTGCTCTCCTCACTTGCATGCTAAAAATAATAAAGTGGACTCCCGTTTCCTGCCTGACCAAGTCCAAAGCCTTAGCTTGGTACAAGAGAGAAGCTATTTAAACAATGCAATGTGAGGCAGCCCTTCTGCGTCATTCTTGTGCATACCCACAGTGCCAAGTGCAAAGAAGTCTCCCTCCTTGAGCCTTGTGCCATTTCTCCCTCTCGACCTTTCCTTAGCCCTGGATGAAAAGGACAGTCCACCCCTCCGGGGTCAGGAGCAGAAAACAGTGCTGAGTTTGGTGGAGTTGTGGAATCTACTGCTACCCTTCCATCTTTGGCTGATTTCCTGATCCTGAACTGCCGTGTATATTCTCTTATCACTACATTTTTGCCCAGGCTCTTTCTTTTGCCCAGAACGACTTTCCCTTCCTCATTTCGATAGGTGTATCCAGGAAAGAACCTAACTGTAGTGAATTCTGTACAAAAGGGATGTTTTGTTCAGGTTATAGTTAACCCGGAGGTGGTTTTCTTTCGCTACCCGGTCCCATCTGAGCCAGGATTTATCAAATTGCTACAGTGCAGTTCAAAGAGACAGAAAGAACGATCAGAACAAAGAAGAAAAAGTCACCTCTGGGTAACTATTAGAGGCAGCCACTATTTGTAGAGAGTGCACTTTAGAGGAAACCAAATCTCCTCAGAAATAAGCTTGATGACTTAAAGATAAATTTTGAGCAATTGTTGACTGAGAAGCCGAAAGTTCTCCCGTCATTTAAAAGAAAGCCCCAATACAGGGAGGCATCCTTTGCGGAGCACAGGGGTTTCAGATAGAGAATTTTGTAAAGCACTGAAGAGGATCAGCAAATAACATAGCTCCGGGGCAAAGAAAAAAGAGCGTTTGCTCAGTATCCAGGGAGAAGCATTTCTCTTAGCAATATTTGGCTAAAAGTTTCACCAGGTCTGAGGTGAGGAAGAATGAGTAGTTTACTCTGTGTTTTCATGCCTAAATTAACTGTTGAATAATCCACATATAATCAACACCAAAGCAAACATTGATTTAGGCACTCTCAACTGAGGAAATGAAAATTATAAACCTGAAACTCTTGGTTAAAATTATCAGCCATCAAGTAAAGTAAAGCAAGTATCAGCCATCAAGAAAATCCTGTATGTCAAATGCTTCGGAGTTTGAAAATACTTCCCCGTTGAGCTAGGGATATTTACGTTCTGTGACCACAGCTAGGGAGCTAGCAAAGAGCACAGTCAAGAGAACAGACGGGAGGGGTAGGGCAGTATTGAAATTTAAGTTTACACAGGCTTTGTCTGCTATTGAGTTTATTGGAAAAGAGCTAGAAGCTTCTGGACAGATTCTGTAACTATAAATTTCTCCCTGAGATGGTCATTTAATGTTAAGTACAGAACTGCTGCTTAATATTCATAGAGTGCAACCTTCCACTTCTGCCCATGCAAAATATTCTATTATTTCCTTAATTCGTATTTGTTTTGTAGGAAATGGAATTTGTGTACTTAATTTGTAAAGAGCTGCAACAGCCTTTTGTTAATCTATGTAAAAATTGTTCTTGCATTAGTTGGAAAATCCTTTTATCTCTGGGCCTATTTTTTTTTCTTTGTAGGTTGCAAGTACACACATGCCTTCTGCAGGGTCAGAACCAAACAGAATGTGAGAGTTGGTTTCTGTAACACACAGACTTTAATTTAATGAGCATTTGCTATGTGCCAGGTGTTGGATTGAGCCCGATGCCCATCATCCCCTCATCTAGCTGTTTCAGTCACAGTCCAGTCAAGGAAGGAGGGCCATTGTGAGTGTTATGGGATGAGGGGCTCATTCAGGCATGAGCTGGGGCCAGTTCATGAACTTCTGAGAAAGCACTTGTACTCTTTTCTTCACAACTCTTGTGTCCAGTGACTTAATGTTACTAGCCTGTTTATTACACAACTGTGCAATGTCTGGGAGAGGGAGTTGGAGGGTTAGAGGTGTCATTTACCAGTTGTCCATTTACCAGTGTCCTGAAGCACTGGCTCAGGTAGACAGTTCAGAGCTCACAGTAAGATCTGGGAATGTAAGCGCATCTGGCCGCCAAAGGTGGATTGCAGGGGGAGGTTCTTGGAGAGGACCATGGGAAGCTACAGCCTCTGTGTGGCAGCTGCCTCTGTGGGTTTGCAGCCAAGCATCTGGGAGTGGGCTTGTGGCTGGTGTTGGTGAGCACAACCAGCTGTAGGAGTGACAAGCTAGGTGTGGAGCAGAGGGAAGTCAGTACCTTCTGGGATCCACCATCTGACTGCTGTATCGTCCTTACCATTTCTGACTGCTGGTAAAGGTCTCCTGCCCTTTCCCTCTCCTCTGCTTTACTTGTATCTCCCAAATTTGGGGCAAGTGTCTCTTTTGGCCAATCCCAACCTTGGACCATACAGGAGATCCCTGTCTAGGAAACACAGTTCCCAGCTCCACCAAATGGACACAATCCAATAGACTTCCCCAACAGTGCAGTGAAAAAGATATTATGAGCTCCATTGTCCAGAAAAGAAAACCAGGGTCTGGTGAAGTTATATAAATATGTCACTAGGTCTGTTAGATTCCAAAGCCTGTCTTCTTAATTACTATAGTACACGGGGAGTATTTTTGTTTTCATTGGGTCCTTTTGGCTGTTATTAAAATAATGGCCCAAATAAAATAATTCTTTTCCAAAGGTGCTATAGTAAACATTTGGGGTGGAGGAACCCATTTGACAAGTACTGTCTATGTTCTCGTACGCAGGATGACCAGATCAGATGAGTGTTTACAAAACTGAATCTTAACAAGGTTTACTCCAGCCTGGTATGGTAGACCTGGCCCTTGCTTCTGGGGATACAAAGATGCTATGATGGTAGGATAGGATTTCTGCCATCAAGGAACACATAATCTATTTAACAAAAATAAGCATAGCAGTAATTTTGGTTCCAGACCATTTTATGTTCTTTTCCAGATTTATTCCACCCCACCTGCCCCCTTGACCTTGGACGGTTGCTCAGTGAACAGCCTGGCCAACACTGCCATAGTCTGAATCCTATCGCCACCATCTGGGCTTCTGTTTGGGCTCCATTTTGCCCACTGAAGCAGGGGCCTCAGGGCTTCTTGGCTGAGATCTGACCTGACCAAACTCATAATGCCTTTGACTTCCTCAGCACTTCTAGGCTTACAGAAAGCTATGCATTATTGGCTATGGATTGGGCTTCTCTAGCAGTTTCATGAAGGGACTGGAGGTCATAACTCAGAAGTGAGTGGTGAGCTGTCACGTGGTGGGGTGACCTTTGAGCAATGGTAAACAGGAGGTGGAGGATCTGGCAGATGTATCCTGTCCACGCAGACTATTCCAGACATGATTCCACACAGCTGACTATAAGGGGTGCAGAGTCATGTGCTAGAACAGCTGACTGTTCTATCCAGGAAGGTATGGCCAGTTCAGTAATCCACCATTTTGTCTATGCTTTCCTCTTTCCCTTCTCCCTCAGTGTTACTTTCCTGGGATTGTACCACTTTCAAAGCCTGGGCCTCTCATCTTTGTCTCAGATTGATCTCTGAGGGGCCTAGGCAAAGATAATTACCTAAAGGTAAACAAATGCTGAAGATATTGTAATAATGGCATGAATAAAATTCTATTGGAGAGGGTTGCTAAAAATAGGTATAATTCTTTACTACTGTTTTGATGTTTATCCTGTGTTTCACTATTCAAAGCCTAAGCCTTTCATACCTAACTCACTAATTTACAAAAATAATTCCTAGGTGTTCACATGCCATGATGTGATAATAGATCCTGATCCTCAGGTAACATGTTTGCATTTGAAGAGAGATCTCATTAAGTCAAAAGCAGTCTGTGGACAGCATATTGCACAATGGGGAAGACATGTAGGAGGAGAGAGGCTCTCAGATCACATCCTATTGGTGGCTGTCCACTTCATGCCAACATGATCGTCTTTACAAGTAAACTATGAGTAAATCCTATGAGTAAACACGAAAATCTTAGGATTAAACATAAGCAAACTTATGAGTGGACGCATGACTTTATATTCTAACAGTTGTTAAAACTCCTTGAATTATCTGTATTGGCAAGTAAACAATTACACAATTAATTCAATGGAGCTAATGGGTGACTGAATTCCTTCCTTCCTTCCTTCCTTCCTGTCTGCCTGCCTGCCTGGCTTGCTTGCTTGCTTCCTTCCTTCCTTCCTTCTTTGTGTTTTTCTTTTTTGGGAGAGAGAGAAAGAGAGAGAGAATCTTAAACATGCTGGGCATGGAGCCAAATGCAAGATTTGATCTCATAACCCTGAGATCATGACCTGAGCCTAAATAAGGAGTCAGGTGCTTAACTGGCTGAGCCAGCCAGGCACTCCTGGGTGCCTTCTTTAAAAAAAGATGTGCAACTATTATTATTATTATTATTATTATTATTATTATTATTGTTATATATGACCATGAATAAAACCTCACTTCATAAGATCTGTAGTCCAATTATATTAATCCCACTACAAAGGCACACTGAGATTCTATTGAAATTTATAGAAAATGTAGAAAATGGCAAAATAATAGACACTTTGCATTAATGATTAACATATTAGGACAGTTTAAAAAGCACATTTCTGGACTTAGAGTCTATGAAATGTGTCTATGCACATGCATATGCTTATGTTTTTCAATGTGATTGTGTGGCGACTGCAGAATGGAGAAATTAGCTTCCTTTATTAAAAGAGAAGTTTCCCAAATTGACTTAGGGGACTAAATCCCAAACTGCAAATAATTGAAAATAAAGGTTAAAAATGAATACGCTGATACAGCAGTCTCCTAAAACAGAGTGCATCATCACTATACAATTATAACTGGGTTTTCCAAGTGGCAGGTTAAAAGAGAAACCCTGTTATGACATTCTAGCCACAAGGTTTTTTACAGAACCTTCTGGTAAAAATTAGGGCCAAGGTAAAATGGTATATTTACTCTAAAGCATCTGAGAATCTTCACAGTAATTAGAAAAGGGGATTTTTTTTTTCCTATCAAGATTTCATCTTTTCTTTTCTTGCTTAGAGACAGAATCATCTCGATGGAAAATTAGCAGTCACAGAGCAATGTTCAATTTCACTAAATTATGGCACAATTCTGGTGCTGTGTGTTATGAGGAGCCTTTAATGCCATTGCTGCAGGACAATCAGGGATTTTTCCAGTTCTTGGTACTTGAATTGCAAAGGAGAATATTAATAAGATAAAATCCTAGGATGGAAAAATCTTTCAACTCTGAAATTCTATGCCTGGAAGAATCATAAGATAGCATTTTCTCATAAAGTACCTTTGCTTTAGAAGATCCACAATCCTGATTATTATTCAAACCTAATTTCAGTTCAGAAAACTTAAGTAAAAGACAATCTTCAAGTTCTGAGGATTATAAAAGATGACAGGACGTGTGTACTTTTGATCAAAAATGTACCGGGGGCAAAAGCTGCCCAGCAAAAGACAGCTCAGAGAGGCTGTCAGTCAGAATAACAGGGAGGCAAGTCAGAGCAAATCACCGTGTCAGACTCCCGGGCAATAAAACCATTACTCCTTAAATGCTGGGCAGTTAGGAAATGTTGCTGTACCGTGAAAATGACATTATGACATTCTCGGTTTGTTATTTCTCTTTAGTTTTCATTTAACATTTATGTACTTGAAAAGGCAACCAAATTGCACATTGTCCTTGTTAGGGTTTGAAACATAGCATAATGTTCATCTCATTTTTCAACAAATATTTATCGAGTGCCTGCTATTTACCAGGCACTATACTAGGTCCTGGGGCTATAAAAATGATTGGATCTTGTTTCCTGGTGTGTAGTAGTATAGAGTCCAGTGGGATATGAGAGTTGGAGATCATCTAATTTTATAGATAAGAGCTCTTGGTCCCCAAGAGAGAGACCTATTAAAAGCCACCTGGCTTGTTGGAAATGGCTGAAATGATTCATGGCCTCTGACTGTCACAACAGAGCTATTTAGAATTCTTTTTTTAAAAAAAGATTTTATTTATTTATTTGACAGATAGAGATCACAAGTAGGTAGAGAGGCAGGCAGAGAGAGAGTGGGGGAAGCAGGCTCCCTTATGATCAGAGAGCCCAATGCGGGGCTCCATCCCGGGACACTGAGATCAGGAGCTAAGCCAAAGGCAGAGGCTTAACCCACTGAGCCACCCAGATTCCCCTAGAATTCTTTATTCATTTATTTACTAATTAGCACCTATTCATTGAGTGCCTACTCTGAGCCATTTATGTCTTTCCCTCCTGGAGGTTACAACTTTATCAGTGAAGGTGAATATCAAAATGGTAAAGAAGGTACACATTCCTTAAGCTCTAACTTGGATGTATAAATAATGTCGCTTAATATTTTAGTAAGTAAATTTACACAGTATTTCAATCATCCCCCACTACTGATGGCAGAATGTTTAACATGATGAATCTCAGGTGAATCCTGTTCATCCTTTTTCTTTTCACTCTTTCCTTCTTCCCATGCTTGATACTAAGCTGTCCTTGGAACTTATGGATTGTTGTGGGGCCCCATCTGGTTCCGGGTCACCAGTTACGAATGCTGGCAAGAGATGTCTCATTATCCCTATCCTTGACCCTCTTCATCAATCCCATTGACAGCTACTGAGATAGCCCCAGCAATGCCTCTGGTCTACACTGCCTGGATTCCAGTGGTGAAGTCTCTTGTTTGGAGTTCCAAGTCTTTCTGGGTCACCACTCAGACTCTCTGTCTTCTCCAGCAAAAACTTCTACAAAGTTGTTTTTAATATATTCTTAGACTGGAAGACTCATTCATATCTTGCCTTCTTCTGAATTTGTTGCTTAAGTCATAAATATTATGCCTCTAAGTTCTTTAGGGCTTTGTCTTTTGATAGTCAAATGCTAGGAATTTTAGATTCTAAACTTAATTCCTTTAAGCCACTGTCATAGAGATGATTCTTGAAAGCTACCTTGATACTCAAAAAATAATTGACACATTTTCTTTCAGCAGCCTAATTTGAGGACAATGGTAAGAATAGGGTAGTATGCTGGTTACTTATTGCTCAAAACAGAAATACTTTTACTATGTCTCCTTGTTTCTGTGGGTCTGGTATCGAGACAGGGCATGGTGAGGACAAGTTCTCTCTCTTCCCATGTCTGGGGCCTCAGCTGGAAATCATCAACACTGGGGGCTGAGATCAGCATAAAGCTGTTGGCTGGGGGCCTAGCTGGTACAGTCAGCTGGAAGACCCTCACATGGCCACACCGTATGCTGTGGGCTTTAGTACAACATGGTGGCTGGGCTCCAGCGGCAAGTGGAGAGAGGGAGAGAGAGAGAGAGAGGCAGGCAGAAGCCATATTGCCTTTTATGACAAGCTTATCAATCACAGTGTCCTTTTATTGGTTGAGGAAGTTACAGAGGTCCACCTGCCTTCAAGGAGAGGGAACACTGACCCCACCCCTGGATAGGGAGGCTTGTCCATGCTGCACTGTAAGCACGTGAACTGGGACATATATTAGTATGGTCATCTGAGGAAAATGTAATCTACCCCAAGGTGGTTAGCACGAAGTATGGGGAAGGAAACACGCACACACACACATATAATACCTCATAATATTATTTTGTCCCATTTGGTCTATAGGCGATGGTCATCATCCAAGTGTGGCCCAAAAGAAGTAAAACGTGTACTGATGGAGAGTCAAACTGTGAGTGACTGATTTTTTTTAAAAGAATCTCTCTTCTAAAGAGTATTTGTGTGCAGCTATTTGTGTCCCACTGAGAAGCGAGCTTTGCCCTGCACATTTGCAAACCCGGTTGTGGTTATCACCCCGGACCCTCCTCCTGTTTGTTGCCCTTTCTCTACTTTCTCCAGGGACTGAGTTTGTTTATGTTGGATATTCTCTCTCCCATCCCCAATTCTTGCCCATTTCCCCTCTTTCCTTGTGCAGATCATCATCTAACGGTTCAGGCTTTTGCAGGGGAATTAATTGGGTTATCATGTCCTTAACTAATAATAGCTTTTTTTTTTCTCCATGAATTTTAACAGCTGCCTAATTGAAGTATCCAAATGGAATAACTAATAATGAGAAACTTAGGCTTTTATAGCCTGACTGCAGGGCTCGAGGCTGAGACCCGGGTAGAGTGGGTAGAAGCAGCTCCATAGCTCCTAATCATGCCATGCTGATGCCCATCTGTGTGGCCTGCACCCAGGGCTGACCTGCTTTCGGGACGTTTAATTAGCAGGATGAGAAGAATTGCCTCCTTGCCATGCTTGGGCGAAGATGTTGATCTAGCAGAACAGTGGAGCCTAGCTACACTCCTCTTTATTAGTATATACATTTTAAATGAAGTAATTTTATTATTTTGCACTGGTTATAAAAGGAATTCATGCCTACTTTCAAAAATCTACACATTTCTGAAATATACAGGGAGAAAAGAAAAATTGCATGAAAACGTATCATCCAGATTTAACTGTTGTTAACATTTTAGCAAAGGTTCTTCCATACGTTTTCATATGCATAGGTACGTAGAACTATATGTATATAGGACTTTGTTTGCATATTAAGCTATACATCCCTTTCTGTATCCTGTTTTGTTGTGTTTTCATTTAATAATGGTTATTTTCCCATGTCAATTAATATAGATCCGTGTCATCATTTTTATTGACTGCACAATATCCCTCTGTGAGGCGTACCATAATTTATTTAACAAATTCTATTGAACAACATTTATGCCTATTGCATTTTTTTAATATTATAATCAATGCTCTGAAGAACTTTCTTGTACATCCATTTTTATGTACTTATTAAAAAATCTCCTTGGGATAAATTCCTATACAGGGAAATTGCTAGAAAGTCTTTTTAATTGCTAAAAAAAATTTTTTTAAAGAAATAATAGGAAGCCATAGGGAAAAGAAATCTGAGTGAGCAGCCTAATTCCAGAGAATTTGTGCAACAAATATACATATTGTTTATATTATTGTCTATATTGTGTCAGGATGCTGACCTAGAATCTCAGAATGCAAAGATGAAAAAAAAATCTTCAAGGAAATCTAGCTTAGTGTGGGAGATAGATTCTTATACAAGTAATTACAGCAATAAGATCAAATTCCTGGAAGAGGCATGACCAAAGTACCATGGGATGGGTAAAAAAAGGAGCTATTAAACATGAGCAAGAGAAGTGGAAGAAGAGGGGTGTCTGGGTGGCTCAGTCATTGGATGTCTGCTTTCGGCTTGGGTCATGATCCCAGGGTCCTAGGATCAAGCCCTGCATCGGGCTCTCTGCTCAGCAGGGAGCCTGCTTCCCCCTCTCCCTCTGCCTGCCTCTCTGCCTACTTGTCAAATAAATAAATAAAATATTAAAAAGAAGAAGAAGAAGAAGAAGAAGAAGTGGAAGAAGAATTAGCAGAGTAAGCAATACCCAAGCTGGGCCTGTGGTTGGGAAGGGGCTGGAGAGATGAATCCATTCGTTTGTGTGGGGTGCCATAACAAGTACTAGAGAAAAAGTGCCTTAAAAAACAGAAATTTGTCAGTTTGTAGTTTTAGAGACTCTGGTTCAAGGTCAAGCTACTGGCGGGACCGGTTCCTTCTGAGGGTCATGATGGAAGATTCTGTCCCTGGGCTCTCTTTTTGGCTCTGGATGGCTATCTTCTTCCTATGTCTTCACATCATCTTCCCTCTGTAAGGGTCTGTGATAAAATTTCCTCTTCTTATGAGGATAGCAGTCATATGAGATTAGTGCCCATCTTAATGAGCTCATTTTAATTTATTTACCTCTTTAAAGACCTTATCTCCAAATATAGTCACATTCTGAGGTACTGGGGGTTGTGTTCAACTTCTAGATTTTGGGGGTGACATAATTCAGCCCATAATAGTGAAACAATGAAGAATACCTGTATAGAGGCCCAGAGTCAGGCAAGGTGCTGTGGCTGGTGGATACTGAGGAAACTATAAGCTGGGGGAGAAGGTCCCGGGATTGGGAATGAAAAAAGCAAAAAATGGTGGAAGATGTGTCTGTGCTGGGAGTCAGGCTTGTAAATAGTCCTGAGAAATGTGGGCTTTATTCTGCATGGGGTGGGGAACCATGGGTAATTTTAAGGAGGAGTGACATGATCAGGTTTGTCCTTTGTTTCGATGTTGCTGTCAGAGTACCACGTATTGGTATGGACGTGGAACATTTGGAACTCTCGTGCACAGCTGGTGGGGATATAAAACGGAACAACTATTTTGGAAGATAATTTGACAATTTCTTTCTTTCTTTCTTTCTTTCTTTCTTTCTTTCTTTCTTTCTTTCTTTCTTTCTTTCTTTCTTTTTCTTTTTAAATTTGACAATTTCTTAAAAAGTTACCCATATGACCCAGTATTCCTCTCCTAGGTACCAATCCAAAAGAAAGGAAAGCATTTCTAGACAATGATTTTTTTTTCAAGATTTAATTTATTTATTAGAGAGAGAACAACCACAAGCAGGGAGAGGGACAGCGGGCCAGAGAGAAGCAGACTCCGCACTGGGCAGGGAGCCGGATGTGGGGCTTGATGTGAGAACTCTGGGATCGTGACCTGAGCTGAAGGCAGACGTTTAACTGACTGAAACACCCAGGTGCCCCTCTAGACAATGATTTATACATGGATGTTAATAGCAGTTTTATTCAGAATGGCCCCAAACTGGAAATAATCCAAATGTCTATCAATAAGTGAATGGCTAAGGAAATTGTGGTATATCCATTTGACATAATACCTTGATAATAAAAAGGAAAGAATCATTGATATAACAATGTGGGTAAATATAAAAATAATTATGCCAAGGAAGAGAATCAAGCTCCCTGACCCCCAAACAGGATATATACTGTGTAATTTCATTTATATAAAATTCTAGAAAACACAAACTAATCTGGGGATAAGGGTTGGGGGCACATGGAGCAGGGGTAGGAAGAATAGATTACAAGGCACATGAAGAAACTTCTGGAGGTGATGTAATTGTTCATTATCCTGATTGCAGTGATAGTTTCTTGGGTGTATACAGATGTCAAAACTCATTAAATTGTATACTTTAAGTACAGGCTATTTGTATGTCCATTATACCTCAGTGAAAGACCAAGAAAACAAAAAGGAAACAAAACCAGTATCAACAAGAAAGGAAGTGTGTAGGGTATATATAAAAAAAAAAATTGAAACATAACCTTGAGGAAGGGAGACCAGTTAGGAGACTACTGCAGACCTGCAAGAGATTACAGGAGTCTGAATGAGGCTGGGTAAGGGTGCCCACTTGACTTTGTTCTGCTTCTGTTCTGGGACATGTGCTTTTAGGAACTGAAACTTCTGTGGGCTGCAGAAGGGCACTTTGTCCCTATATGTGAAAGACACCAGCCTTTCTTCATCTCACTCTCTACTACATTTAGGCATAATTTTAGGCATTTGTAATAGTGGTGAATAAGAAAGACAAATAACCTGTTGTGCTCAAAGGGCTGCTATTCTAGTAGGAGATATATATCTATATATCTATATCTATCTATATCTATCTATCTATATATATATATATATCAGGTGATGTTAACTGGTATGAAGAAAAAGCAGAGTAAGGGACCAATTAATGGATAGTCATCTTTTTTTAAGGATTTATTTATTTATTTGAGAGAAAGAGAGCAAGTGGGGGGTGGAGAGAGAGAGAAAGAGAATCTTCAAGCAGATTCCCTGCTGAGCATGGAGCCTGAATTGGGGCTGGATCTCATGACCCATGAGATCATGACCTGAGCCAAAACCAAGAGTTGGGTGCTTAACCCCCTGAGCCTCCCAGGCACCCCAGGTATGGGGACTATTTTAGTAAGATGTTTTAAGAAGACCCCTCTAGAGAAGTGATATTTGAGCTCAGGTCTGGATGACAGTGGTGAAAGGAGTTTGGTTGAGATCAGGGACAAATAACCTAGGCTGGGAGTCTGGCCAGTGAGGTCCTGAGGAAACAATGGAAATGTCTTGTCAAGGAGAAGGCTGGAAAGAGTACAAAGCACAATAGCTGAAACTTAAGTTCCTGACTTGCCACCAGCATGTGCACAAACAAGCTCCCTGGACATTTTCTCTTACAACAATGCTCATGCTAGAATGTTAAAAGTGTTAAGTATTGTTTGAAATACTGTTAGGTTAACTGTAGCTTAGTCTCTCTTCTTAGGCCCTGTCCACTCTCTTTTTGCAAGGTTGGGTTCAGTTATGGCATTTGTTTTAATGGGATTTAATCTACATTTCCTTAGGGTCTAAGCTGTGAAGAAAGTCTCATGAAGGTGTCTTTATTTATTATGTATTTTAATGCCCAATGTTGGGTAGTGGTTGAAAAATTTCGATCATTGATACATCCCTATAAAATCTGCTTTAAAGATATGGTATTAAAAGGGAGCCACAATTTTGGCCACCTGTTATGAGGTGACCATGTCTACCTTAGTTCATTCTCTCAGCAATCCTGTTATTAATGCCATTTTGCAGCTCTAGAAAGTAAGGCTCGGAGCACTAAGTAGCTTGTCCAAGGTCACACAGCTAGTAAATGCCGGAGTTAGGATTTCCAGTCACGTCTGCTGCCTCCTGTTTGGAACTCCTGTCGCTGTACCTTGTCAGTCTTTAGTGCTATGCCTCAACATACATAAAGCCATGCTGTCATGGTCTGAATAGAGAGGCAGTCCTTTTAAAAAAGCAAACAACTTCCTCGAGAAAGAAGCCTCAAAGCTTTATCTCTTGACTGTCAGAACTACCTATCTGTCTGAACGTTTTAGAGGAGACTACACCCAGCTCAAGCATTCCTCCCCTTCCCAGAAGAATTCCCCAAAGGGACTGGCAGCAGAAGGAGGCAGGGGGAAGGGGCTGGGTCAGCTGGATATGATTGAACACTGTGCCAGTATCAAAGACCTGATAAAAATCTGGGGCCTCTGGGCACTCGATTTTTAAAGTAATCCTGTCAGTTTCCTAATAATAGTAATAAATTAACCAAACAGCGGATTCAGTGGTATTTTATGTCCTAAGGGTATTGCTTTCACACTTCAACTTGATAGCATGATTTATCAAGAGATAAATTACAGCTGGGAACGAATGGATTTACTGATGTCAGGGAGACGACAAGTATATTCCGAAGATGTTACCAGTGATAGGCATACACCTGACAAGCATACTTGAAAATCCCCAAACAAAAAGCTGCTCTTCAAAGGCTGAATAACTTTAATCTTCACTTTAGATGTAGGTTATTACAAGGACAGAAGGATTTTGATGGTATAATTACCCCCTTCCCAAATCATTATGACCTGAAAGTACTAATTACTTTGCTCTTTGGAGATGGGTTATATAACCACCTCCAACCTTTTCTGAAGCCCATCTGGAAGATAAGTAAATAAATGAATGTGGGGTTATGCTACTGTAAACCAATGTCTGACTGCCGCCTCTCCTCCATCCTCCACTGCCAATCGGCCATTATGGTGTGTCATTCTCATAGGAGTGCCCCTGACTAAGATAGAGTTTTACTGTTGGATTCGCTTACTGGGCAAGACATCCTCATCTTTGGATGTAAGAGAAGGTGGAATTACTTCCAAGAGGTTGCTCAGAAGAGGAACCAAAAAGCAGAGCTGAGAAAGAGAGCCCAGGTGAAGAGTAGGAATGGCTTGAGCTCTCAGCTTTTGATGAGAGCTCCCTACAGATGTGTGAAGATGGCCCCTTCCATTCAGAGGCAGACCCACAAGTGTGAGCTGAGAAAGCGTTCTGTCTTGTAAATCCATAGATGCTTTTGGGGCTGTCCCTAGTACGTCATTTTAAGAAAAGGTGTATTGGAAGACTTCTTGGTGAGGCACAGTGTAATGAATGTGTCTTTAGAGTCTTTTTTGACTGTTTTATGAGAAGAATAAAAATGGACTTATTTTGGTGGGTGGGAATGCTGAAGAGTGGGGTCGGATGTGTGCTGTTAGTCCTTAACAATAACTTGAAGGAAAAATAATTCTAAGCTTGGGGTATTTACCGTATAAAAGAAACACATTAAGGGTATGTTAAGCTTTGGATATTTAAAACATGATTTTAAAACAAATTCCCAAGTCTGGGCAGTGTACAATTAACAAACCCACATAACGTTTTGTCCATCAAATCAAAACAAAAAATTATTAGAAAAAGTAGATGTAGAAATAAGATTTAACCTCAGAAACAAGCAAGCACATAAGCTCATTAATGAACAGCCCACTCAAGAAACAAATGGGATTTAAAATGCTCCCGGCCTTTGGATGGTTTAAAGCTAGCCATAACTAGACAACTATGTACACAGATTAAAAGAGAATGGTGCAATGCAGTTTCTTGTTAAATCCCTTTAAAGTTTTCCAATAGCCCAAAGCATCTGTCAAAATCCCAGGCAGGCACTACAAAGAACTATTTTAAACCTCCAAATTCAGGGCACCTGAAGAAGTAAAGGTGCATGCCATTTTCACTCTCGGGGACAAACAGCGTTGCCATATATAAATTGTGAGAACTGTTATAAACATGTAACTCTTTCACATCACATAGTCTTTGTGGATCTCTCTAGACTTGGGTAAGGTTTTTTTTTTTATTGTAAAAGTATTTAAGCTGCTTCATATATCTTTTCCCACCTCCTGGCCAAATTCTGAATAGGTTTTTATGGGGTGCAGGGACCAAGTGGGAGGCAGAACTCCTGGACTCTGGGAAGACATCTGGTTTTCAGGCATACTCTCTAAGATGGAAAACCACCATCTTGGACATCCAACTTCCAGAAAGATTCTCCAATAAAGCCCTAGGCACCTGAGAAGTCATCTTTAATATGCATTCTTTGTACCGTCTTTGAGAGTATGCATACGGGCAGACGTGAGAGGCAGAGCAGAACTGGACAGAAGCCTGAATCTTTCTGAAATCCAAAATCTGACGTGAAAGTCAGAGTCATGGGTGCAGAAGTGAATTTTGATAGGTGTCCAAAGCAACTATTGGCTTAGATGCTCTCCTGATCACCCACACTTCCAGTGGACAGCCTGTGCAGTGCTAATATTGGGAAGTAGGTCAACCCAAACTAACTGTATTCAAATTAAGGTTGATCAAGAATCCAGATATGGCCATGTGCCAGCTACCCATTTCTCAAGGATAAACTCCTCCATTTCTTCTGTTATCACTCTTCCTTTAAGGCCCAATTTAGTCTCTTTTAAAAAAAGAGACACTACTGGTAATATTTATATTGTCCTACCCAGAAACATACTGCCCCAGCTTTTCATCTTTTTCTTGGACCAAATGGCTCAACTATTTATTTATTTTTTGTTTGTTTTATTTTGTTTTAAACAGTGGTTTCAGTTTTTTCTACCTTCAGTTTGTTGAAGCAAAAGTTGCTATGAGTCACAAATTTGGCCTGCTTTATATTAACACTTAAATATATTGCATTAAAAATTATACTGTAGGAATAAATGGAAAGAATTGGCACTATTTTAAGTGAAGTGTAACATGTAGATAGAAAACCATGCACATGAATGAATCTTTACAAATTACACATTGAATATGCCCATTCATGGGAACAAACCACTCGGGGGAAGAAATAAAAAAAGAAGTAAAAAATTACCAGACCCCAAAAGCTCCCCTGTGCTCCCTTCCACTTCCTATCCTGACCAGGTTAACCGTTGTTTTGATTTCTGTCATCACTAGTTTGATTGTTCAATTTTTTCTGAAAAAATATACTTCAAATAAGTGGATTCCTACAGTATAGACTCTTTTTAGTCTTCTTTCATTCAATACTGAGGCTGTGGAAATCAGTGTTGTTGGTCGTAATAGTTCATTCCTTTTCATTGCTCCAGCATTTCACTGGGTGAACATGCCACAGTTCATTTATCCTTCCTCTTGTGAATGATCATGTGGGTTGTTCACAGTTTTTGCCTATTATGAATAACGTTGTTATGTACAGTCTTACAAATATTTTTTGGTGAACATATGTACTATCTCTGTTGGTTATGTACTTGGGAGCGGAAACGGATGGGCCAAAGAGTATGCGTATGTTCAATTTGCACAAATACAAAACATTTCCATTTAATCATGGCAGTTAACATTCTGGCCGGAGAGTTCGGGTGACTCTGCATTGTCATCATGACTTGACATTTTAGGCATTCTGGTGGCTGTGCAAATGGCACCATTTCTGAGAATATACCCTGTAAAATATAATAGTTAAGGTAGAAATAAAATGACATGTGTTTTCATGTTTTGAAGATTAAATAATGTCCTGAGACAAGTAAGTGGATGACCTCACTGGGGAACGTGGTGAGAGCTAACTTATGTATGAACAATGTTTGCAGGATAGCTGCTTTTAATTATTCATTAAAAGATGTGCAGAGTTGCTATAAAATGTAGGATTACAGAATTTAAAAAAATAAAACACTTTTTACTGGATTTTGTGTTTCGTGGGCATTTTCAAGAATTGTGATCAATACCTGATTGCAGGCAATGTGACCATGGGTTAATCTACATCAGCACCAAAAAGTGCAGCAAAAGGAAGTCTGTTCATATGCTAAAGATGCTGAAGCATTTTTCCCTGAAGTAATTTAGATTCTGCTGGCGTTTATTAATATACCTTCCATTATTTTCATAAACTCAAAGTTGTTGAAGGAAGTCTACATATTTTTTTTTATTGCATTAGAGCTGTTAAAGTTCACAACTCTAAAATCACATTCATATTCACAAAATATCTGGTTTTGTGCTAACCATGGAGCAACATCTGACCCCAACCATTGTTAGGAATGCATTTGGTGGCCATAACAAATTAATCAGCCAGAGGTCGATCAAACAAGCTTCCCTACCTCTCTCCCTCCCTTCCTTCCTTCCATCCTTCCTTTGTATAGAAAGGGAGTGCATGTGCCCAGGCAGGGAGGGAGGAGGGGCAGAGGTAGAGGAAGGGGAGAGAGGGAATCCTAAGCAGGCTCCGTGCCCAATGTAGGGCTTGATCTCATGACCCCTGAGATCATGACCGGACCCCAAATCCAGAGTCCGATGCTTAACCGACTGAGCCATCCAGGCACCTGACAAAGTGTTTATTTCCCTCACATAACGAGAGAGATATATTTGCTGGTTTTAAGACTTATTTACCAGCTGGTTGTGGTTATTTATTGTTCCAGCTGCTCAGCAGTATCTTTAAGCATCCAGTTTTCTGTCATTCTGTTGCGTCAGCCTTAATGCCCCAACTTTCACACAAATGCTTGTCGCTTCATGGTTGTAAGATGGCTGCTATTCTTTAGGCATTACACCTGCATATTTAAGGAGGAAAAACAGTGATTCCAACTTTATCTTTCTCATTTGTCTAGAAAGGTGCAGAGCCTACAGAAGACTTCTGCTTATACCTCTGTATTAGTTATCTATTGCTGTGGAACAGATAACCTCCAAAACAGGGGCAAAACAACAAAACCAACAACAACAAGGCTACTGCAGGAGGAATATCAGATGAAAACAAAACCCAAATAAATATTATTTTACAGTTTCTATGGATCAGAAATGCCCTGGAAGCTTAGTGAGATAGATCTGGCTCAGGGTCTCTCATGAAGTTCTAGTCATGATGCTGGTAGGGGTTGCAATCATATGAAGGTGTACCTGGGCTTGAGGATCCACTTCTGAGATGGTTCAATGCCCAGATGGCAGTTGGTCAGATGCCTCAGTTACCCACCACATGGATATCTCCATAGTCTCCATGTTGTTTCCTCTCAACATGGCAGCTGGATTCCCCCTAGAACAAGCAGTTCAAGAGAGAGCAAGGCAGAAGTCACATTTTACAAACTAGACTTGCAAGACTAACACTGTCCCTTTCACCTTTGGAAGAAAAGAGTACCAAAAAATCTGTGGACGTATTTTAAAGCCATCACTGCCTTGTTGGTTGAAACAGATTCACTTGTTTAGTGTAATTACCGTGGAAATAAATTAATCATCAGAGGCTATGCCCATTCTTCCCTTGAAAGAACAGGAGCTCCACTGGCAGGAAGAAAGCGGAAAGAAATATTGAGAATGCGACAAGTTCATGAATTTGTATGTAATAGAATTTTTGAGAACTTGACCAAATAATTCTAGATTTTATCTGAAGGAAAGAACAGCTTAGAATAGATACAGTTTGAAAAATAAGATTTAGGGGCGCCTGGGTGGCTCAGTGGGTTAAGCCGCTGCCTTCGGCTCAGGTCATGATCTCGGAGTCCTGGGATCGAGTCCCGCATCGGGCTCTCTGCTCAGCGGAGAGCCTGCTTCCCTCTCTCTCTCTCTGCCTGCCTCTCCATCTACTTGTGATTTCTCTCTGTCAAATAAATAAATAAAATCTTTAAAAAAAAAAAAAAAAAAAAGAAAAATAAGATTTAAAGGTGAGAAGGAAATGACCAGACCTATGAGACTTCAAAATAATAAACCAATAATAGGCATAGGCATAAAAAACAGTGTTTTCATAAGTAGATGCTTCATAAATAGATGCTAATTTATAGGAAATTAATATTCACAGGGTGAATTATTTCATAACTGGCACTGGAAAATATGTGTTTGAGAAAGATTCAATTACATTCTTGCTATACAACAGAGTAAATTCTAGATGAATTAGAAAGTGAAACATGAAAAATGAAAATGCTTCAAAACACTAGAAGAAACTTTAGGTAAATATTTACCTTATCCCAGATGGGGAAGGACTATCTAAGTTTATAAGCAATAGATTAAATAGCAAAGGAAGAGATTGATTTTAATATTTAAAATTACAAACTCTGTGTCAAAAACATCATAAAAATTTAAACACAAACAAGGAAATTATGTATTATTGATATTTTGATGGGATATATTTATGAACAAGAAAAATACCTTAGCTTTGCTCGAGGTCTATGGCCCTATCTATCAAGCAAATATTTCAGATTAAAAATAAAACAGTGGGAAAATATTAATATATAATGAGTTAATATAACTGATAATAAAATTTCTATCTTCTCAATAAAATGGGCAAAAACATAAACCTACAATTCACAGAAAAAACAGAGCAAATGGATAATAAACAGGAATAAATGGCCAATGTCATTAGTAATCATAATGCTGCAAATTAAAACAAAAACAAAATTTGATGTTTTATCTAATGGATCAACAGCTAGGTCTAGCCAAAATGTGGTAAAAAGAGATTGTCAAACACTGCTTGTCTATGCAAATCAATTTGGTAATCTTCATAAAGCCTTCAACATGATTGTACTTTTTTATCTGATAATTTTACTTGGAAGAATTCAGTTTAGTGGGTAGCTCAGTCAGTTAAGTGTCTGACTCTTGGTTTCGGCTCAGGTCATGATCTCAGGGTCCTAAGATCAAGCCCTTCATTGAACTCTGCATTCAGTGTGGAGTCTGCTTGACATTCTTTCTTCCCCTTCCTCTGCTTCTCCCACTCATGCTCCTTCTCTCTCTAAAATAGATAAATCTTAAAAAAAAAAAAAGAAGAAGAAGAAGAAGAATTCAGCCTAAGGAAATAATAGAAATGAATTTAAAAATAAATGTCTGAAGTGGTATATGTCAATGGAAACCAGAAAGAACCCTAAATGTCCTATGATAGACTCATAGCTAAACAAATCATGGAATATCCATATGATGGATATTTGGTGGTTGTTAAAATAGCTTAGTGAATTTTGATGACTTAGAAAAATGTTCATGAAATAATTTTAATTATAAAAGCAACACACAGTACCTAAAATACATGTGATAGTGTATGAGTTATGGAATATGTATTATATAAGAGTAAAAAAGTTTAAAAGAAAATAGAACAAAATATTTGCAATATTTCCTGAAAACTATTGGGGGTGAGGTTTGTAAGATTATGAAAAATTTGTGTCTTATTTAGACTTATGAACTTCTGGAGTCTTCTAGAGTACATTGCTTTGTGATCTGAAAAAAGTACTCAGTAAACTCTAAATGGACTCTTTTAACCTTATTTTCTAACCTGTCTTACTGCTCTTAGCGAGTTTTAGAGTGAATGTGTGTGTTTCTCTGTGTGTGTGTGTGTGTGTGTGTGTGCGTGCGTGTGTGTGTGTGTGTGTGTGTGTGAGAGAGAGAGAGAGAGAGATACAGAGAGAGAGAAAGAGAAGGTGAGAAAATTTGTGTACTATAATTCTAGGGAACTTCTGTATAAAAAAATCTAAGACTCATTTTGTCAGGAAGTGGTAGATTAAACCCTACAATAGTGCATTAACTCTTTCAGGTCACTAAGGGACCAATTAGTGCATTATGCTAAGGGGTACTAAATTGTATTCTACTAGCCTGGAGGAGACCAGGCATGTCCCGCAGCTCTAACTCATATCACCACTGGGAAGTGATTCAAGTCTGCGAAGAAGCTGGTTCATTGAATATTAATTGAATGGGTGAATAAATGAAGGAAAAGCAAAGAAGAAGCTAACAAGCTAACATTTATTGATTATTTTCTATGTGCCAGGGGCTTCCCACTCATTGTTTCATTTAATTCTCATGGCAGCCGTATGAGGCCTATGTTATTATTGTCATTGCCATTTTGTAGGGGAGGGAACTGAATGTACACCATGGGCAAACAAACCTTTCTTGCCCATCCTGTAGGAAGATGCTATCACTGACCTGAGATAGTCACTTACGGGCTGTGGTCAAGAGTATGAAATCCCTCTCGGCCCACCAGAGCCTTCTTTCTGGTTGACTGATTGATGACATTCTGCAGTTTAGGACGTCACTCCCCTGTGATGACTGTGGCTTTTCTGAGGATCCCATAGTCAGTAGTATCTGAGGGGAGAGTAGGTAGGGGAGAGGTCTGGGGAAGGGACAGCTCTTTGGGCTCTTAGTCATTCGCTCTGGAATGAGGCTGTATTTCGTATTACTTTCCAAGGACTATTTTTAATTAAAAAAAAAATAAAATAAAATGGAGCAGAGGAGAGTGAAAGATTGCAGGGGGACCTACGGAAGACAAAAAGGAGGGCCCCAAAACATGGGAGAAAGGATCTGGAGTTATGTCTACTAACCATCAGTGTCACAGGTGTGCTTAGAAGCCATTTCTCCTTTGGTTTCTTAAATGTGAAAGGCAGGCATTTGCAAGATAGTTGTATGGGCTGCCAGTGCAGGCATAGGCTGTTTCGGTACCTTGGAACAAAGGAAATTGGTTCATAAAAAGAATGTATTCCTCACTCATTTCATTACCAAGAAGCTGTAACTCAATAGGTTGGCCAGCACAGGCTTGGCAATGGTACTTGAAACTGACACAAGAAAACACAGTACCAGAGTTGAATCCATTTCTTCCAGGGATCTTGGGCTAGGGGAAGAGTTACTTGCTTTGAATATTTCATGTTTCTATTTAGAAGAATTTTTCCATCTGAGAAGGAGTGCTTTCCTCCTCAGGTGGTGACATACAGTTTTACATTTTAGACATTTAAAGTTTTAAGTGCAAAGTTCCATATCCCTGTAATTTCACCTTTAAAAAAGAGATTTTGAGAAATAAGACGAAACTTCTAAAAGAAAACCCTTTTATTCTTTGTTTGCTTCTTAGTTTGGGCACATTTATATTTAGCCTTCCAAAGAATGAAGGGGGGCTAAGTGTTTCTTTCTAGAAAGAAAATTCAAACTGGTGACATCTCTAAATAGATTTATACCCAAATTAGACACTGTATGTCTACAAGCAACATTATAAAAAATCACCCACATGGCCTTTTGTACTGTGATCCATTGTATACCAAAACTCCTAGAGGAGGGAGAAAATAATGATTAGGCTTAAGCAAAGTGAAAAGATATTTTCTCAGCTGGAAGCTGTTAATACTTGAGCTGATAGAGACTTGGAGAATAACTCCTCTGTTGTGTGTTTAAAAAATAAATATACAAGCACTAGAATAATTCACAGGATGAGAAATCACAGGAGGGAGATAACAGCTGAGCATATCTGAGACTGATCGTTTTTCTGCTTATGGGGATGTTGCTCTTTTGCCCTAAGTCTTAGACTGTCAGTTCTTCTGGATGTTGTCTCTGTCCTCTGGGCCTTGCTGTCTTCGAGTTAATACTATATTGCCAACTCAGCCAAAGGCTTTATGTTTTCATAGAAGACAGATTTAATTATTGGAAACATAGGCAGAGAATTTAGGATGCTAAACCTCCTCCACACTTTAAATATAATTTTTTTTTTCTCATTGCAAAGCAATTTATGTTCATGATTTAAAAAAAAACCTTAAATGCAGAGAAGCAAAAAGAAGAGTCTATATGATAATCCTACTCATTAGAGAGAAGCACACACAGTCACAGAGTATATCTAGTTTTCTGTCTCATTTCCAATCCGAGTATATTTTGAAAATATTTTGCAAAAAGTTTTCTTCATGTCATACCTACAATTTTTTTTTTAATCTTCTTGGTCTACTTTTCTACCCATTTCCATGAGTAATAACTAAAAGCCTACACTTTGAAGTCAGAACCAACAATAGAATTCTGAGTCTGCTCCTGACAGCTGGGTGATGCAAGTCTCAATTTCCTCCTGTAGTAAATGAAGATAATGTTATCCAGCTTGCAAGGTGGTGTGGGGATAATGGGACAGAAAGTGAATATTCAGTACATCGCAGCTATTCCAATTTTTCTTTCTCTCTTTTTGTACTTTTGTCATATTGGGGCCTTACTCTGTCTTTTGCTGGGCTCTGCGGCCCCCATGGTCACTGTCATACTGATTTCATCTACAGCCATTCCAAAGGCCTTATTTAGTCTTTGGTGTCCTGTTTCCCAAGCCACAGCCTCCTTGAGGCTGGAGGGCAGCAATTTCGCCCAGTTACCTGTGCCACCACTGGTATTCATTCAACCTCGAGACCGGATGTTGACTTTCACAACCATTAATGAAAATCCACTCTCTCACTGTCTCATGTTGCATAGTTTAAGTGTGATGTACTTTTCCTGATGGAACGGACACCTAGAAGCTTTGCATGTCCTCTGAGTCACCTTGGTTATATAGTGTTTATCCTAATTTTCTCCTTCCTCTGTCTACTGACAAATGTCTTTTCTGTTTGACTAGAAGTAACCACAGTTACTAACGGTGACCACACCTGTTATACATTCGTTCTTCCTCTTCTTCCCATTCTTCTGGCCATTCCCCAATCTCCCTGATATGCTCCTTTCTGTCAGCCAGACTGATGGCCCAAGTCTTTATGACTTCTGTGCATAAACTTCAATCTCTTCTGCTACCTTGACCATTATTAATATATATTATTATAGTTATTTATAAATCTGCTGAAAGCTAAATCTTGAGTTGCTTCCCATAATATTGCTAAAATTGTATGTCATTCAAAAATACATATTTCTTTAAATTTTTCCTTGACAGATAAAGGAGTATGGTTTTCCATCAGGGTATGATTTCCTGCATCAAAAAAAAAAAAAAAAAAAAAAAAAAAAAAAAAGCAGTACTGAAAATGTTCAGGTCTTAGTGTTGATTATACTTTCTTCTATAGAGTATGAATATATTAAGATTGGTGATGCTTCAGACAGCTCAGAACAACCTGGCAGTAGAATGGTTTGGTTCCTAAGTTGTACTACATATAGCCGTTTCTTCAATTAAGATAAAGAATTCAGCCAATAATAATCAAGGTCTCACTTGCCTGAGAGATGGATCTAAGGACTAGGAGAAGGAGGTCTCTACCTCTGTCATAACACCCTTTCAGGAGGGAGGAGTATGGGCAGCAGGAGGGAAGCAACATAAGAAGTTTGAGACTCCATGAAGAACAGTGCTGCACTGGGACATTCTTCCCTTGTTTCCAGCTGGAATCTGGACTTCCCTGGGGATAAGCAAGATGGTGGTGTCTGCCTAGAAACTATTAACTCGTGAACTAAGGGCTACCATAGACAGGTACGTCTATTGTCCAGCATCTTCACATTCAGGAAATGCTAAGTCTGAGACATGTGTTTTCTTGGGTTAAGCTGTGGGACAATCTGTGAGGAATGGGAGTCAGGTGCGCTTCCTGTTTCTCTTCCTTTGCTTGCTGTGCCTAGTAAGTAGAGCGACTTCCTTATGCAAGTGCTCAGTGAAATGGAATGTTCCACTTTGTGAGTGGGCCTGGGGAGATTTTTTTTTTTTTTAATTTATTATGGAACCTTTCAAACATATGCAGCTTTAAAAAGAACTGTATAGAAAAACCACATGTCTCCACACAACTTTGACACTTTTCAACATTTCCCCAGTTTTGTTTCATCTTTTGTCCTACCACTTACCTTTCTCATCCTTCAAGTAACTACAGTATTCTAAAACAAATCTCAGAGTAGAAATTCTCTAAATGCTTCACTAGATCTGTAAAAGATAAGAAGGAAAAAAAAATAACATAATCACAGTACCATTCCTACCTAACAAAATTAGTAGTAATTCCTTAATGTCAGCTAACATGGATTCCATCTTTAAATTTTCCCGATTGTCTACAAAGTCCATTGATTTGTTCAAATCAGACTCTAATCAAGGCCCACACACTGCATTTAATTGTTAGTTCTTGTAAAACTCTAATTACAATAGTTCTTCCTTCCCTATATCCTGTTTTCATGCCATTTCATTTTTGAAGAAACTGGATCCATTTTTTCTTTGAAATCAGGGCAGAATTTGGATGAGCTATTTCTTCAGGCCTTAAGATTTGGGGGCTAACTGAGAGGCCTGTGGAACAATCCAGGAGGGTGTCTGCAGGCATGTTAATATCATTCATCATCGTAGGGCCTAGATGATGGAGTGACTGATGGGACGAGAGGGAGCCACTCTGGCCACAGGATATAGAAGGTTGAGCACCATCTTCTCATGCAGAGAAGCTCAAATGACAGGGAGCAGAACAGCTGCTTGCCAGTGACCTCATTGATCATCCTTCTCTTCTTTTAAGAACTTCATCTTGACCCAGAGAGCACAGGGATCTGTGAGGTTCGGCTTCACACCTTTTTCTCTATACAGACTATATTCTCCCCCAGCTGCTTTGGTTGGCTGGATTCTGTTAGTAATGTCTGCTTTTTCCATCTGAGTGATTCTGGGCAGCACAATGGGAATGGTTATTCACACACCTACTGTGTGCTCTGCAGTATAGAGGTATAAGATGCCATTTGAAAAGTGTCTCCTTTCAATCTTAAATTCAAACAGACTAACTGTCTTTGGTTTACGAAAGCTGCTTAGTTGACTCTTTGGGCTTTGAAGCCGCATGGTACTGATGGGAACTGGAAAAGAAAAATGGATTCTTTCTTGACATGACCTCTAGGTTAATCTCAGCTATTCTGCTATCCTTGGGGCTCTCAATGGGGAGGAACATGGTGACAGTATATCAGAGCCCTGGATTCCTCCATGGTCCATGCCCACGTGGGCTTACCAGTATTTCTTAAACATACTTTATGGTTCTCCAGTAGAGCATGCTGCTCTCTCTTTTAGAGATGTGCTCCTTTTCCACCTCCACTGAAACTTCCCTGAGGTTCAATTAAGACAGAAACTCCATGAGGCCTTTCTTGAGCTCTCCAGCCAGATATGTGCTCCTCTCCTCTGAGCTTTCAAAGTGCTAGCATTGAGTGGACCTGCTGTAACTTGAACTTCTGCAGAGACCAGAGATCAGGACTCTCCTGCCTCTTCTTTCTTCTAAGGCCCTCTGATGGCTATGGCCAGGTGTCTGATCAAAGAAAAGGGGGCACATCTCTAACTAGCCAACAAAGAAGCTTTACCAATCAGTAATGATAAGAGCTTGGAAAGTGCCTTGTCAGGGAGTGGAAACTTCAGTTCAGCTCAGTAACCAGTGTTGTTTATCTCTGTGTTTGCTACATAGAATAGTAATAGCTAATATTTATATAATGCTTATGATGGATCAGGTTCTGTTCTAAGCATTTATTAGTTATTATTCACTTAATCCTCAGAACAATGCTATGAGGTTGATACTATTACTGCTTCCATTTTATTTTCAGAAAAACAGAGACATTGTGGGGTTAAACAAGTTCATCAATGTTCCATGAGCTTTGTAAGTGACAGAGCTGCAGTAAGAACCAAGGCAGTGTGGTTCAAAGGGAAATAAGACATAGTCCTTTAGTCTTCAAGTGTTCAGTTTGAGGGTTCTAACAAAGCAGGGGATATGACTCCCTTCCAGTCCTAGAATCCCGTTGCCAACAACAGCGTTGACTGTTGGGTGACAACTGAGACTAGTGTTGAGAGTAGTTGTCCCGGAATGCATGGGGAAGAAAGGCAGCTGTAGGCAAGAGTTGAGTGGAGCTCCCCGTGAGACCATAAAGCCGCATGCAGAGGGCGTTATTGCGTATTGTCCTTCAGAAGTGACGGAGGTGGGGGGTGGGGGGTGGGAGGTGGGAGGTGCCTGGGTGGCTCAGTGGGTTAAAGCCTCTGCCTTCGGCTCGGGTCCTGGTCCCAGAGTCCTGGAATCGAGTCCTGAAGCGGGCTCTTTGCTTGGCGGGGGAGCCTGCTTGCTCCTCTTTCTGCCTGCTTGTCTGCCTGTATGTATGTATGTATGTATGTATGTATAAATAAATAAATAAATATATAAGTGACTGCGAAAACTCTCTATAGATGAAGACTGGTGTTTCTCTGAGGAATTCACCTTTTGCTCTCATTCATTACCATCAGAGAATCTAATTGCAGGATGCCATTTTGTGCTGTGGACTGACTGGCTATTGAGAACTGTTCTGAAGAGACCTTAATATTTAAATAACCATTAGAGTATTTGGAATTTCCTTCCAAAGCAACAGATCATACAGCAGCAGTGAAACTCTGCTGAACCGAAGCCACATGGAACTGTAGCCAAATGTTAGGATGGCATAGCGATCTCCACAGAATTTCTCTGGAGGTTTGGGAATGTTCAGAGTAACCCTCCATCTTAAATACTGTGTTTTTTAGCCAAATGGGTTTTCTGAGAAAGAAGAGGTTTTAAGGGCTTCTCTGGAGATAAATGAGCATATAATCATCTGCTCTGGAGGGAAATGGTTCCAAATCTTGGCATAAATCTCAGAAGTTGTTGCCTTAGAAACAACTAATGTTGTGTAACTCTCTTCCCTGGACAACCATTTAAGGTCTCTATAATTTGCTCGCTTCTACCCGTGGTTTTTAAACCTTTAACCCCAGATGAGAAATCTTAATCTCTTTCTTCAGTACAGATGATAACAAACAACCTTTCTCATTTCCCCAGACATGAAACACTTGGTGAGGACTGATCTTCTTGAGAGGGATTCTGTTAAGATGGTGGAGAAAAGATCCACTGTGGCAGGGCCGTTGCATATTTGACGACATCTGTTCTGGTTTGCTGAGGACTGAGAAATTTCCTGGGATGTAGGATTTTTGGTGTTTTGAAAGATTTTGTTTTATTGATTTGAGTGAGAGAGAGCACAAGCAGGGGGAGGGGCAGAGGGAGATGGGAAGCAGACTCTATGCTGAACAGGGAGCCTGATGCAGGGGCTCAATCCCAAGACTCTGGGATTAGGACCTGAGTCAAAGCGAAGGCAGATGCATAACAAACTGAGCTACCCAGGTGTCCCAGGATTTTTGGTGTTAAAGCCGGAGTAGCTGTTCACCATAGTAGGGCCATAGGCAGTGCTCCAAGGAAGGACACCCAGCTCCGTGGCTTCTGGGGTCTGGATGGCTCCAAGTTCCTCCCCTAACATTACCAGTGGAGGGCAGTTCAGAGCATGGTCCCTACTGAATTGTCTGGTGATTGCGCTTTCGAAGATTCTCTCACAGCAGTTACATTAGAGAAACTGCTGGAAATATTACACACAGCCAGATTCAGTTCAGCTCATTCAATTTTACTCAATTTATCAAGCCTATGTGGAGTTTTTATAAATACTGTACTAGAGGCAGGGGGATACAAAGATGAATAAGGCTCAGCTCTGCTCCCTTGGGGCTCTTGGTCTAATGGGAGAGGTGAAGGTGTAAGCAAAGAGGCATCTTTCAATGTGATGGGTGCTGCAACAGAAGTGGCAGACAAGACATGGGGAGGGAGATTGTTAGAGTAGTCCACTACAGGAGGAGGTCAAGAAAGCCTTCCCTGAGAAGATAATATTTCTGTAGAGAACTGGAGAATGAGTAGGCATTTGCTAGCTGGACAATAGGGAAGAGCATTTTAGGCAGAAACAAGAACATAGAGCCAAAGCACAGAGACAAAAAATAATCTGTCAGGTAGAAACTTTGTGGTATATTTAGGGAACAGCAGGTATGCCTGGAACACAGCATTTGAGAGAGAAGTGATGGTAGGAGAGAAGCCTGGAGGCAAGCAGGAAGAGACAGACCATGAGTGGTGTTGTAGGCAATTATAGTAATCACTGCTGGCCACCTGCCCATCTCCTTTTCCCACTTTTCTGGGACTTTTTTTCAGGTGATCCATCCTCCCCCACATAGTCATTGGCTTCTTTGAACTAATCACAGTGATCTCATTTCTCTTGTGAGTGCTTTAACATTTGAACTGAGACAAAAGTCTGGCCAAAGAGATGTGAGATGTATGTCTATTAAGAGCCCTATAGAAAGAGAAGCCCTATTCCCCTACTGGAAGTTGTCATGTCTGCATGTTTGGCAGCCAACTTGTGAGCATGGGGATAGCGGGCTTGAAGATAAGCTGAATTGCTGAGGATGTTAGGTCAAAAAGATATGAAGTGCCTGGGGCCTTGGAGTCACCTTCTCAGAATATTTAGGTATGTTAGATAAGTTTTACTTGTTGTTCTAACCATTTTGAATTGAGATTTCTGTTACTGGTGGCTGAAAGCACTTAATGGTATGGTAAAACATGCTAAAAACTTGAGACTTTCAGTGACAGGAAAAATGGTGTAATGTTATGGGTTTTGTTTTAGGACATTGGCTATTTGTCAGTAGCCATAATTCCTGCCTTTAAATCTAGATGCAGAAACACATTCATGCAACTAGCATTTTTTGAAATGTATGCCAAGTACCATTCTAGATGCTGTAGATACAGTGTCAAATAAGATACATTATTTACTCTTAGGGGATTTGCAACCCCATGGTGGAGACAGGGAAGTGAATCAACCTCGCAGGGTAATATGGCCAGTGCTATGGTAAAGTTACACTCAGGGAATTATAGTAGTGCTGTAGGGCTCCTAAATCAGTCTGGTCAGTCATTGAGTACTTATCAAGGAGGTGAGACTTATACTGAACCAACTGAAGACTCTTGAAGCAGTAACAAGTCACCCAGAGAACTCCGCTTGGGCCCAGATATACATACCCACATCTTCCCCCTTCTGTTTCTACTGTGGTCCTTCTGACTTCAACCCATTTCTGGTTATTACTCTTTGGCTTGCCCTCAATTACTCTTCTAGATTTAGTTTCTTGCTCCTGTCTCTTGAATTGGCCAGTTCATCTAGTCTAACTTGGCTTTTTGTTTTTCTGTGAAGTCTTGACTTCACAGATTTTGGCTTTTGCCTGCTGCTTCTGGATGTTTTCTTGCGGAAGGAGATACCTAGCTTATTTTGAGCTTGTCAGATTTTTCTCTACCTTTACCTCTCATATGGTGTGCACATGTGGGCCAAGGTATTAGCTGCCAGGACCCATGGGTTCAATGTACATATATTAATGACTGTGAGCCTCATTATGTAGTCATTTTGAGACTGATATAGAGGGTCAGATTGGTTTAGAAAACTTTAGAATAGGTAAAAATTTAGTAAGAAATAATTTCCATTTTCCTTTCGGTATCATTTTTTTTTTTTTTTTTTGGTAGGGGTGGGTCTGAAGACTTTTCAAATATATGGAGAAGCTATATATGCACAATGGTATAATTTCCCATGTACCATGAGTATTTGTATTCTGAATGATGTTGTGTAGTGTGGGAAGAGTATTAACAGTCCCTTTAACATTTGTGAAAGGCCTTTCTCTGGAGGGTGAAAACCAAAGAAGATTTTCTGGCTTCTGCAACCTTCCTAGGAATTGATGAAGTGCATCACCCCCAGAGGGATAGGAAATTTGGAAAGGTAGAATGGTCTTCCTAATGGTTTCCTGTAGCTTCAAAACAGCTTAGTGTTTGCTCTCTAAGGTCACTGAGCTTGAAAATCAGTAGGTAGAAAGGGTTTAAGTAAAAAGCAGAGATAGGAAGTGATATATATTCCTTTTTTAAAAATTAGAGATGCTATCTAGTTTCGTTCAAATATTATATGTATTTTTAAGGAGAACTCCATGGAACTTAGAAAAACAATATAGCTCAGTATAAAGCAATCAATCAACAAAGAAAGATGCAAAGAAGAAAAAAAGTCACTCTAAATCCCATTACACAGACATAACTATTGTTACGTCATCATTAAAAACATCATCATTGTAAACATCATCCCCAGCATCTCCTTGGAATGAGAGCTCCCCTATTCAGAATGCATAGGTTTAAGGTTTTCTATTATTTCCATTTTCTGATTTCATTAAGGACAGAAAAGGTTTATCTTCCCCAACATTTTTAGTATTATTTTTGGTTGCCTATGGGTTTTGCAAAGATAGAGGCAAAAAAGGACCCTTATTATGTCTTCTTTGACCAAAGTACACTTTTCTTCCAACTAGAAGAAATTCAAATGACTTTAAAATATCTTAAGTGTGAGGTGGAAGTGTGTGGCTTCAGAGTTTTGTGTTACTGATCTCCATGGTATATACTAATCAGTTCACCCCCAGAACTCCCATTTTGGGGAGCCATTTATTCATCAAATATTATTGAGTATTTCACAGTTGCAAGGAACCACACAAATCCTAGTAAAAGACACAACAATATGCCATACTTTTTAACTTCCTAAGATATAATTTAGTGATAAAGAGAAGTCATTCTTTCATTCTTTCATTTTACTAACCATTTCTGGGGCACCTGGCATCTGGTACTGTGTCAGATGCTAGAGACATAAAGACAATAGATAAAGATGTAGTTTCTGCCCCCAGAGGAGTTCAGAGGCCAGTGGGGCAAGTAAACACATCGACAAATAGTAATCACATCGTATGACATGTGCCTCTGATACTCAAGTAAACAACAATAACAAGATATAGCACCTGTCAAGTAGTTGATGAGAGGTAAATTAGTCCATGATCATGACTTAGGAAGGAAAGAGTGATCCCATCATGAGGTCTTCAGGGATCAGAAATATTGGAGCTCGTTCTTAATGGATTTGCAGCGTTTTAATTGGCAGGGATGGCTGAGGATAGTACCGACAGAGCAGGCAAGGCCATGAGCAAAGCAGAGCACAGAGATGGGCAAGAGAGGAGAGAAGCAGGGCAATGCAAGTCCTGCAGAGATTGGAGCCGAGTGTTCTTTTCTGGTCATTGGAAGTATACGGCTTGCAAGGTACGTTAGGGTGAGGTGGGTGATACTGAGGTCTGGGTTTTATTCTCTGCATGGTGGGAGGTGACTACAGGTTGCAAAGAGGGGAGTGATGTGATCAAAGCAAGGTTTTGGTGGATTGGATGTTACCCCCAAGCAGGAGGGATTAAAAGAAGAAACACAAAGGAGCTAAAATGTGTACGGCACCTGTTAATATGCCAAGCTCTGTGAACTTACTGTACTTCAATACTTAGGACTATGCCCACAAGGAGTCACTTTTATTTCCATTTTAAGTCTATGGAAATGGGCTAAAATGGTTTATGAAACTTGACCATAGTTCCAAATCTGACACGTGACATAGTCTAGATTAGTTTCTCTGACAGTCTGACGTCTAGACATGAAACATGGTTTGATCTCCTCCATCCGTGCCATGATGGGGGCTGGCATCACAGAGCTCCTAATAATTACTCTGTTGATATTGAATGTGCCACAATACTAAAGTGATGCAAATGCACATTTTCAGGGTACAGTCTCCACTCAGCCTTCTCAATTTGGAAAGAGTTCAGTCAACTTGGAGAAGGGTCTAAACCTTCCTTTAACCCTAAATTGCTCGATTACATCCTGGACGAGAATAGCTAGAACAAAGACTCTTACAACAGATGTTCCATGGGTAAGCTTTTATATTTTATTTCTTTCTATCCAAACAGAGTCTCAAGCCCTTTAGGGAAGGAAAAAAGAGAGGGCAAGTCATGATTGGGGTAATGAGAATTTCCCTGCTCCAACTTGCTCAGATCATTTTAGCCGCCCACTCTACCCAAACCTCCATGCTGGCAGGTTCCAGTAGAGAACAGAAAAAGAGCATTTTTGGAGTTGTCTAGTACAGTGGGGCTTTTCCTTGGCCCACCTGCTGGTATGTACCTTGTGGGTGTGTGTTCCCTGCTATACTGATGGAGCTGTTAGAATTAACCAAAAGATTTCTCATCCTACTCTCCTGTAGTGCCAGGCAAGCTTTCCTAACTTTTTTTTTTTTAAAGCAGAAAAATAGTTTGGAGATATGAATATTCATTTAAATGACTTAGAAATACTTTCAAACAGATTCAGAGAAAAAAAATAGGAGAAAGACAAATTGTTTTAAAGAAAAAAACAAAACAACTAGTTTAAAAGTCTTACAAGTGGATTTTGGAGAGAACTTTGATTTGAGTTCTTCTAAGTTTTACCTAGGAAAGAGAGAAAGAAAAGCCCTAGAAGCTATTCAGATTGGTAAATTGTGATGCTGGTCACGAATCCTGAGCAGGACCATGATTTCCTTCTTGGACACAACTGCTCTATCACCCTTTCAGAGGTCTCTGGTCTACCAGAGACTGACGGGAGTCAGCAGTGTCCTCAGGAGGCTCTCCTGTTTCTTTGTGTTTCATCTTAGTACAAAAGAAAAAGTCTCAGCAACAAGGTGCATCAGGTGGCATCAAAGACTTCCTTTTTCTAGCTGGTTCTTCAGTGTTCCTGGGCTTGGCAGCAGGTAACTTTGCTATGGAAGAACAATCAGCTGAGATCATTGCACGAAATATTGTTGATGGTGATTTAGACTCAATGTGAATGACAGCTGGTGGCTCTTGGTTTCCTCAGTAAGAGACAGCTGTGTGACCAAACCCTGAAACAGCTGATGGTTGGCGCAGAACTTCACATCTTCAGACAGCACCCAGGATGTTGAGTTTTATCTTGAATGCCACACTGTGGGGGTGACAGAAACAAATTTGAGCAGATTCAGAAGAGAGCAGTGAAGATCAGGAAGTATCTGGGATGGGGATACTGAGGATGGGGAAGCAACTAAGGATGCTTCGTCTAGAAAAAAAGAGCCAGATATGGCATACGACTTTGGAATTAGACTGGTTGTATACTGCTCCAGGCAGACAGAGACAAATGGGTACCAGAAGTGAGTTTTATGAAAGAAATAAATTTTCTAACAATGATAAAATGAGCTCCTATGAGGGGTCATGGGCTCCTTAAGATCAGAAATGTGCAAGAATGTGCATCTGATGACCTTCCAAATTAAGGAATCTGTGGTTTGATGGTTTCCAAGGGTCTCACAGGTAAACCGCAAGTACGCACACAACTGTCAGCTTATAGATAATGAGTCTTTTTCCTTTCCTTGTAGTCTCTTTTCTACCCATTTTCTACCCAGTCTCCTAGTCTACACTGGCTTCTGTCTCTGCCACCCCATAGGGATTGCAGTTGTCAAGTTAGCAGTGCCTCTCAATCATCAAAGCCCATTGCCTCTGTCCTTATCTTATTTCAATTTTTGGAAGCATTTTGCACAATATCAACTCCAACTTTCTGGAAACAGATCTTCCCTTGGCTTTCATGACCTCAGACTCACCCAGTGGCTTCTCCCTACCTCACTGACTTTCGTCTCACTCCCTTGCTGGTTCTTCCTCCTCTGCTCAACTTCTAAATGCTGGAATGCTCCAGAGCTCCCTTTGGGACTCCCTTCTCTTTTCTGTATTACTCTTTGTAGTGGTTTAAAAACATGTTTACCCATTCCTTGACTTTCTCTTGATGCAGTAGTGGAGCCTCTGTCTCCTCCCCTTGAATCTGGGTTGAACTACTGACTCATTTGTTATGTAGCAGAAGAGATCATTCCTAACACCAGAGGCTAGATCAGAAAAGGCCCAGAAGCTTCCCCCTGGTTCTTCTGGAACATTGCTCTTTGAAATCCTGAGCTGCCAGGACTGCGGAGGTCACACCGTGGGAAAGCCTAGGCCTCTAGAGAGTCCATGTGTATTACTCTAGGTCCAAACCCAGCTAGGGATGCATTGGACAGCAGAGACAAGCCTTCTCTGTGGTGCTCTGTCCAAATTCTTGACCCACAGAACTCGAGAGTGGAATAAAAATGGCTCCTTTATGCCACTAATTTTGGTGTGGCTTGTTATACAGCAGGGTAACTGATAGACTCCCCAAGGGGCCTCATGCTGAGCATGTCTTGAAATATTACCTATAAATGCTCATGACTTAGAAATCCACTTTATAGCTCTAATCTCTTCCCAGAACTCCAGACTCTTTAGTCTAATTATTTAAGTGTCTTCTTGATCCCTCCATTTGGGTATTCAGCAAGCATTATTTCAAACTCAATATGACTAAGACAGAAAGCTTAATATTAGCCCTTGACTCTCAAATTTGCTTCTTCCTTCTCCTTCACCTCTGCATATGTCTAGTTTTTCAAGCTAAGATTGCTTTGGTCTTGCTTACTCCTTTTACCCTCAAGATGGCATCCAATTTAAGAGCAAGCACTATTCATTTTTTTCTCCAAGTGTCCCTGAGATCTGTCCCCTTCCTTCTACCTCACCTACCTCTGGCCTAATCCAAGTTACCATCTTCTCATCTACTGCAATATCCCCATGATTATTTCCCTGTGCCCATTCTTGTCCTCTTAAAATCCATTTTTAACACAGAAGTCTGTATTAGTTATCTATTACTGTGTAACAAATTACCCCAAAACTTAGTGACTTAGAACAAGTTTTTGTGGGTTAGAAATCTGGGCACAGTGTAGCTGGATCCTCTGGCAATTGGCATCAAGCTCAACTGGAAAATATCTGCCTCTCAGTGCCTTCATTTGGTTGTGACAAAATCCAGTTCCTGGGAGTTGTTACACTGAGGGGCTCACTCCCTCTTGGACTGCTGGCTGGAAGCATCCCTTACTTCCCTGCCACATGGGCCTTTCCATAGAGTATTTCTAAACATGGCGGCTGGCTTTATCAGGGAAAGGGAGGAGGCAAGAGAGGGAGAACTAGCTAGTCTCAAGGTTTTGAAACCTAATCATGGAAGTGACATCCCATCACTTTTGCTATGGTCCATTAGTTAGAAACAATAAGTCACTAAGTCCAGCCCACATTCAAGGTAGAGGGATTTATACAGAGCATGGAAACCAGGAAGTGGGGATTGTTGGGAGTAATGTCAGAATCTGCTTACTACATTGCCCCGGAGTGATCTTTTAAAATCATAAATCACATCATGATAGTGTCCCCCCTTCTTAAAAATCTCTAGTGGTGATATATGCCATTAAACATTTGTCTGAACTCACAGAATGTGCAATGTCAAGAGCAAACTCTAACATAAACAATGGACTTTGGGTGACAATGATGTGTCAACGTAGGTTTATCAGTTGTAACAAGGCCCCCCTCTGGTGGGGAGGTTAATCACAGGGAAGGCTGGGTGTTTGTGGGGGCAGAGGGTAATGCAAGACATTTCTGTATCTGTATCTTCCTCTTAATTTTTCTGTGAACCAAAACTGCTCTGAAAAATAAATATATTTTAAAAACTATCCCCAAGTAGCTTTTATCGTACTTCAGAATGAATTCCCAATTTCTTATTGCTTTATGGAGCCCTACATGTCCACCCCCTTCCTACTTCTCTCACTTCTTATTTTACTATACTTTCTCTCAACCACTTCACTCCAGCTGCCCTGTTTTTTCTTTCTGTTCCTTCAATTCCCCAAGTATGCTCCTTCCTGGGGCCTTTGCATGAGGTGTTCTTTCCTTTGGACCACCTTCCCAGTGGTCTGTGTCAGGAAGGTTGGATCTTTTCATGCAGATATCAGCTTCTCTGTCACCTGCTCAGGGAGGCCTCCCTGACCACTCAGAGGATCTCTCATCTCTATCATGTCAGCTTCTTTGCACTCTTCTTACGACCATTTACTATTACTCTTGCTTCTGTATTTATTAATTTGTCTGTCTCTTTCTTCCCTTTCCTCCTGCAGGTAGAATGTAGGCCCCATGAGAGCAGGGACTGTTTCTGTCTTAGATGCTGTTGCTTCCCCCAATTTCAGATCTGCCTCTTGGGTCCTGGCTGACCCCTGGGCTGGGAGTGCCACTTGGCAGCATTTGATTTTTCTGGCTGGGTCCATGGGTACCATCTATCATCCTCTCATATGGGTAGCCCAAATAACATCTCTGCTATTGTTAGCTTTTTTTTTTTTTTTAAGATTTTTATTTATTTGAGAGAGAGAGGGTGAGAGAGAGAAAGCATGAGCAGGGAGAGGGAGAAGAGGAAGCAGACTCTCCTGCTGAGCAGGCAGCCTGACATAGGGACCCGATCCCAGAACCCTGGGATCATGACCTGAGCCGAAGGCAGATGCTTAATGACTGAGCTACTCAGGGGCCCCAATATATTTAGCTTTTATATTTTTTTGTTTAGCTATTATATTAGCTTTTATATTTGTATTTATTACCTTGGCAGGGATTCACCTTGGAATAAATTCCTTGTCTGAAGTCCAGATACCCCATGGAACTTGCTTTAGCAGGTCAACAAATGAAGAGATTGGTTTTAATATACTGACCAGTTCCAGCCATGGTTCATTCACTCCACACCTTTAACTATACCAATCTCTGTTAATAGAATTACCAGAGATTTTCTAATACACAATTCCCATGACCAAATTTATGAAACTAGCTAACAGTTACTAGGGTACTTTTAAGGTGGCAGATACTGTGTCAAATACTTCCTGTGTTTCAACTCATTTAATCAATCAACATTCCCATTCTATAGATGAGGAAAATGAGGCCCAGAGGGGTTAAGGAAGTTGTCCGGGATCACACAGATAGTAAGTGTCGAAGTTGGAATTTAACCTCACAGTCTGAATTTAGAGTCCTTGCTCTTAACTGATGCATGTTCTTGCCACTCATGGTAGATAAACTTCAAAATCCCTCTATCATCATTTCACATGGGAAGGGTCTGGTTACCAGAACCATGCAATCCCTGCTAGGTATTTTCGTCAAAATTAGGCAGAATTGCAAGTCTCTTGATTTGTTTACTATCTTCACTGACTGTTCTTCTACATTTCAGTGACTCTGTTTAACTCTCTAGGAGAAAGAGAGAAATGTCAAAATGCAAGGCCAGATGCTGTCCAGAGTGATCACTGAAGCCATCATGTTACCCAGGGCCCAGACTGCCTCTGCACAGTCTGGGGGAGTCTGGAGTCTGTTTGAGACCTGCCCTGGCCAGTAGTCATGCAGGGGCTCTCAGAAATTTGGTTTGTTTTTGACAGGAAGAGAAGAGCTGTTAGCTTGGTTATAACCTGAAAACTACTTTCTTGCTCTAAAGATGATCTTGGCTTGGCTGTACTCCCTGTGTTCCATCAGCAAACACTCCCTTTGGCGGTCCCCAGGTAGGCTTTACCATGGAGCAGCTTCACGTCTTGCACGTGACCCCCGTGGCTACACTACCCCACCTTGCTCCCCAGCAAGGTTCCATCCACACACTTTTGGAGATTTAGCTAGTCATTTTCCAGCAAAGAAATCTCTCCTGCACTGATGATAATGATCAAACAGCAGACAACAGGGACAGCACCTGTTGCCGAGTATTGAGGTGGAAAAAAACATCATCCGACTTCCTAGTCCTTCCCTTCTGAGAAGGAACAGCTATGTCTGGAAAGACAGGAAGAAGAAAAGTGGCCCAACAAAAACGATTTATTGAGAGATATTCAGGGTCCCTCTGGGAGGACTGTCACTGGTGTTGTCTCCTCGGGGAGCTAGCCCGCCTGCCGGCTGCATACACAGAACCTGAGCACGGAGCCCGTTTTCTTTGGTGCGATGCTGTCTCTGGGTAGGAAGAATGCTATTTTTTGTTTAAGCTGAACACTCACCTGAACAAATAGCAGATGTTGATGAATATTAATTTGTGCTTGGATTAATGCTTCAAAGTGTCAATTTAATTTCTGTTTTACTATTCAGCCTCTGATTGTAATGAGCTACTTCAGGATGTGGGGAGCATACACCTGGCTTAGGGGCAGGGCTGGAGGTCTCCAAGGAGTGCAGTCGGGTTCTGGGCTTTTATCTCTCTGCAGTGGGACAATGCCAGAGGGGTCCAGGTGGCCCTCAAAAGTCACTCAGCTGCTCACTGGCCCAGTGGAAAGCTAGGAACTCCTCACAGAGAGACAGACAGGCACCCATTTTACTTTCAGGGGAGGCTCAGAGCTGAGTGCATGCTCTACCTGGGCTCCGGGCTAAGTGGACAGGCACTAGGTGAAACCTTTATGGAGTCTTTTGACCCTACCTCAGCCATCTCTGTGGCTGGATTTTCCTTTTTCTGAGACATTTTATTCTAACTGGCATCCTTATAGTTCCATATGGTGAGGGGAGCAGGGCCTGCTTTGGGATGCAGGCAAAGCAGGGTGGAAATCCCAGCCCTGGATCTCACTGGCTCAGGTACATTTCTGAACTTTTCTGAGCCTCAGTTTTACCACTTTAAAATGGAGCCATTGAGAGTCAAAATGAGGACTTGGTGTGTTCCATGCTTAGCAAGGGCCTGGCATCAAGTTCCCCTCATCCCCCTGTCCTTCAGATGGATAAACCCATTCTCAAGTAACATAAACATTGAACTTCTTCCTTCCTGAGTTTTCAAGATTATCTCTGTTATAAATGTTTCTCTATGTTGCCTGATTTCCCAATTCTCTCTTTACCTCATTAGTAACTTGGTATGAACTTGGTATGTAAACTTGACACATGTTTGTATTTTGAGTTTCCTGCTGGAACAACGTGAATGCTATGATTCTTATCAAGGATACCGATGGCACCATATTCCACATTTGTCATGTTTCTCGTTCATCTGTATTGCTGTTTCTCTGTCCATTGAGAAAATACAATGGATTTTTTCCCCCTTATAAGAAATTGCCTAGTGCAGCCCCAGGCTCTGGCCTGCTGGGGACTTGCCTTTACCATTTCACCTTCTTCCTCCTACCTTGGCTGCTGTCATGCCACAGACACACAGGTTGTTGGCATATTATTAACTGTAGCTGAGAGAATCCTGAGTAGTAACAACGTGCAGAATAGTGAGGCCAAGTTGTCCTGTTGTTGAAAAAGTTGATGGCAGGTTTGGGCACACAGTGTGGAGTTCCTCCACCCCTTGATACTTTTCTGAACTTAGATGTTGTATTAGTTTTCCAGTTTCCTGCCTTAACAAAGTACCCAAACTGGATAGCTTAAAGTAACAGATGTTTGTTTCATGGTTCTGGAAACTGGAAGTCCCAAATCAAGAAGCTAGCAAGGCCATGCTCCTTTGGAAGCATGTAGGAGAGAAAGCTCCCTGACCTCTTCTGGCTTCTGCTGGTGGCCATCCACCCTTGGTGTTCTACAGTTTGTGGCAGCATAATTGCAATCTCTGCATGTCTTCACCTGGCCTTCTCGCTGCGTCTCCCCATTGTCCTCTCTGTGTGTGTCTGTGTCCAAACTTTCCCATTTTATAAGGACACCAGTCATATTGGATTAGGTCCCAACTTAATGAGCTCATCTTAAATTGGTTAAATCTATAAAGACCCTATTTCCAAATAAGGTCACATTCCGAGGTCCTGGGGTTAGGACTTCAACATATATATAATATGTGTGTGTGTATATATATATATATATATTTTTTTTTTTTTTCCTTTTGCTGGAGGGTAGGGGGAGGAACATAATTCAACCTGTAACATACGTAAATTACTTCCTTTTTTGTCTTTCTTGGGGCTCTTGTCAACACTTTAGGCTTTATGTCAGTTTCAAGCCAAATAAGCAATACTTCTCACAATCTGGCCTTTATTCATTTGTTCATTTGAAAAAAAAAAAATTTCTTTAACACTTATAACATGCTTGGTCCAGAACTCTTGTATCTATCATCTCGTTGAATTTTCAAGCATCCTAGAAAGGTGGGTATCATTATTCCCATTCTACAAAGGGGAAAACAAAAACTCAAATAAAATAAGACTTGCCCTTCTCCTTCCAGTGGATGTCAGAGCTCCGTGTTTGCATCAGGTCAGAACTGTATTGACCAGCAACCATCTTTGCTTTCCTTTCAACTATATCTGTCCTGGCTGCCAGAAATCCTATCTCTCCTTGATCACTTCTCTCCCTCAATAATCTCTGGTCACCTCCATCTTAGTCTGGCTATTATGGTGACCTTGGCTCCTGTCTCACGGTCAGATCATCCATCCTGGCCCCTACTGGCTGCTTTCTCCCTTGCCCTTCTGTTCTCTTCCTTTCCAAGGACTTTTCTCTTCCCTGCCTCTCTCCATTCTGTCTCACTCTCTTTGTTCTCTTAATTCTTTAAACACACCAGCATCCTGACTCCTAAATTTAGCGGGCAGTCTCTATCCTTGACGTTTATATATTCTGGACATCACCGAGGTTCCTTACCACTTGACACTCCTATTTTTTTTTTTTTTAAGCAACATTCATAGCTTCTGATGTATTTTAAACAGCCTGAAGACACCACTTCATACTGGCACACAGCCCAGTTCTTTCCCTGTGCCGCTTCTTCCAAACATGACATTGGTCCCCTGGGGGATATTAGGTGTTCTTTCTCAAGCACCGAGAGATGGCCTCCTGCTAATGTTATTGTTCGGTGCTTTTTCAACACAACGTACGGAGTCTAGGTGTCAGACTGCTCTTCGAATGAGCTTAGTGCTCTCCCTGGGAGAGTTACCTGAAATCATTTTAAAGATTATCCAAAAGATAGGTCTGCCTGTTAGAATGGCTATCCTAAACTACCCAGGAAGATGAAAGCCCAGCCTTTAAAAAAAAAAAAAAAAAAAAAAAAGACACCTCCAGAAGAGGAGATTTAGCTATTCCCTTGAAACCCTTTTAAAAACTCCCAACTACGGAGCTCTGTATTTTTTTCTGTATTGTACATGCTCATGTCCTGAGTGATCTTGTCTTCTTTATAACTTTTGGTACTATTTATACACGGGAATGTCAAATCTAATTCTCTCATCTTGGTACCAGCCCCAAGCTCCAGATCTGTATTTTTAGCTCTCTGCTATCCACCTGAGTTTCCTGCAGGCATCCCACCTTTACTGTCCTCCATCCCAGCTAAGACTTCTAGTTCCCTTCTAGTCTGTATTTGATGAGGCTGGTGTTCATCCTCCATCACTCAGACTATGCACTATCCTTCCTGATTCTGGGTCCAATCAGTTAAGGACAACCCTGCCGTTCCAGCTCAGAGGTATCTATACATCTGTCTTCTGCTGATCCTTGTTCTCAACCTTGCTCACCAAACTTGAGCCCTTAGGGGGTCTTTCTTTCCAGTCGCTCTTTGTTCCAATCCCAAGAGATGTCTTTGGAGAAAGTTAACTTGACCACAGGGCTGTCTTGTTTTTGAACTTGCTGCTGGCTTCACAATGCCTAGGATACATATCTAAACTCCATAGGATGTTTTTGCGGGTCCTCACAAATCTGACTGGGACTGTCTTCTTACTCCTCAGACTCTGTCCTTCTAATCTCTCCCCACCCTAAGAAAACCAAACTTCTGCCTCATGGGGCCTCTCATTCCCTCTCATTACCCTGTACTCCTGCAGGTGGTGCTTCCTCTGCTGGGGATAGCCTTTCTTCCTTTTTTTTACCTGACAAATGCCTTCTCACCTTAGTGAGGTCAATAGCAATTCCCCTAGGGAGAGGGCTCTCTCTGCTTACATCATGACGTTTTGTTCATAGGTGTGTAGTACTACTCTAAGCTCTGTAACAATTCGTATGTTCTCATCTGTCTCCTCTATTGGACTGCAAGCCCCCCAGCAGCCAGTACAGTGCCTGGCATTCCATGAGATAACACAGATGTTTCTGAATGACTGAAAGCTTCATAGCCTCTAACTCAACCCTGTGTCTCTTTTTATCTCTTTCCCTTCCCTCTTCTTTTCTTTTCTTTTTTCCCTCCATAGAGATGGATCTGGTTGATTATCAAAACTCTCAATGTACAAGCTATAAATAAATATGTAAATAAAGAAACAATCTGGCATCAAGAACAAGAAAAGAAGGCAACAGGATAAAACCAAGGATAGGGTGAGTGCATCATCTGCCAGCCTGGGGCTGGCGGCAGGACTAGTCCCGAGCTCTCCAACAGCCTCAACCAACAGTGCAAGATCGCCTTAGTCAATTATTCATATCTGTAATAGGAAAATATTGCTCTGGGGGAAAACAGTAACCCTAAGTCTTCAGACCTAAGAGCAATTTCTCCGAAAGGTACCATGTAAGCAGACAGGAGCACCATCCTCTCCCTCTGATAAAAACAGCCAGCACGTGGTGAGATAATTCCTGGCTGAGCTACAGGAGGGAAGTGTGATCTTTGCCCAGTGTCTACATTCATGAGTTTTCATTAGAAACTGTGAATATGTTTCCTCTTAGTCTGTGTCTGATGAGCAGGAACAAAAAATTGTTGGGAGGGTAGGGTCCAGCCCTGTGACTTCAAGTCCTGACAGCTTCATTCACTAACTCACTAACTCACTCATTCATTCATTCTTGCATTCATCAGGCAATAATTCTTAATTGAATGTCTTTTTTGTAGAAGGCTTTCTGGAGGATTTTCCCTGCAGCTCCTCCCGTGCAATCTCTCCCATCCTGAGTTTGGCTAGAAGGCATATTACCATCTATCAGCTCTTTCAATCAGAGGCCAAAGGATGCATCTGCCTAAATTGCTTCATACAGGATTCAGCACTCGAGCTGGAGGCTTTTCAGTGGCAGCTAATGGTTGTCATAGGGAGGAACAAAAAGGGCTCTTGGACATGCTTCTTTTTAAGCGTCCAGGGAACATTTTCTGGCTCTGGAAAGATTGCTTTCACAGAGCAATTTTAGCCATTATCAACTGAGAATAAAACCTACTTTACGAAATTAAATTAGCCAGTCTTCCCTCCCAGATTCGTTTTTCCTCCTTTAGCGTGGTGAAACCCATCTCTATTTAGCAGGCCGAGTAACCTCTCCTACCTCCTCGTTCAAATCATTTAGTAAAATAAAAAGGCTTTAAAAAAGGAGGTTGCAAATATAAACACGAGCGCAATTAAGATCTCAACTCCATTACATTAATATAACTACTTTGCATGGAGTTCATTATGATGCACATCAGGGTTTTAATGTTTTCTCCAGTTTAGTGCCATCCTTAGTTAGAAGGAAACATCCTGCTATAGAAAACAATTGCCTCTTGGGCCGGAAAACAGTTTGCATAGGATTCCATTGTGATTAATTAAGCTCACACACGATAAAGTAGAAAGAACCAAACAGTTGTTCTTCAAATTGACAGCATATTTGGTGAACAAAAAAGATTTATAACACTAAATTTAAATTTTCCTGATGTAATAATATATTATGGAAATAACTCATCTTGTTTTCTCCCTTTTGGGTGGAAACATGGTGAGTCCTTTTTTTTTTTTTTTTTTTCCCTATGCAAAGAAGAGAGGCACAAACAAGAGTGGAGGGAAGAGACGAAAAGGACTCAGTGAGCAAGCACAGACACGACAGTATGGGCATAAGCCTTTATTTTCTTTTCATTCCCCTCCAGTCATTTCCCACAAACATTTTATCCAAGGATTCTTCTTTGGAGTCAGCTCTGAAAGCCCCGCTGCTCTCTCCCGGGGGATAAGAGCCCTCCTTCCTGGATGTCATTCTCCAAACTGAAAAGCAGCTCGCTCCCTGTTCGCTTTGGTTCATCTGCTGGCCTCACCCAGACTCTGTTCCATTCAGCAGGTCCTTCAGGCAACCAGTACTCCTAGCCCTTAGCATCCGAGGCACGCCACATGGGTGGCGTAGAGATCAGCCCCTCACATGTCTGCAAAGAGAAACAAGAGCTCTGCTTTGAAAAAGGTTGTTTCCTCTCAGTCTGTTTCGTCTCTGCTTTGTTTGTTCTGTCCGCTCTTTGTGTCTGCGTCTCTGTGTGTCCGTCCCTCTTGTTTGCCTGTCCCTTTCCTTTCCCTGACCCTCCTCTCATCCTGGCCCCTCCTCTGCCAGCTCTCGCTCTCTCCTCCACACCCTCTTTCCTGTTCAATTCTGAGTCTCCAGGTTGCAGTCCAGATCCTTGAGGCCAAATAAGGAGTGATGGCTCCCGTCTCTGGAGAGTGTCTTCTATTAAGTGTCAAGACGAGGGAACTGCAATCAATGACTAAAGGCCGCTCCCCAGGGTCGGTCTGGGCTACTCAGGCAGGACGCTCAAATACTTTTCCTTCTTGAGAAATGTGGCTGGGCCTCCAGCACTGATTCCTTGTCGGCTGGAAGGATGCGTCCAAGGCTGCAGCAGGATCAGTGTGATGCTTAAAAAGTCACCTCCCTTGGCACCGTCCTTTGTCTGTGCTGTTGTCGTGGGCCACCCCAGAGCTGAGCTGCTGGGATAATAAGATGAGCCCAAGCCGGACCGGGAACCGAGGTAAACTCGGCCTGCAGCTTCAGGAAGGCCGGAAGAAATAATCCCCCTTAAACATCTTCTGCCTTTGGGAAGAAAGCTGACTTCTCACAGGAGACTGGCAGCTTTCGGGTAAAGAGCCCAGTGGGCTAACACACCCATAATCATCCTCATTTGCTCCAGATGTGCAGGCTTGAGGAGCAGAATTACCAAATCATTCTATAAAGCCGCAGAGATGAAACGCGATAGAAACGTTATTGATTTGGCAAGCTTGCCGCCTCCTTGCTGAGCTCGTGATGAGTATCTGGAACGAGTCTAACGAACATCCATGGGGCTGCGGCTGGCCCCTGGTTCCTGACTCTCCCTCCTTCTGCAGCCTCGCAGGCCTTGTATTACAGACTTTTCAAGACGTCTAATTTGATGGATTAAAAAAAAAAAAAATGAAATAAAACCCAAACCCAGATTTCAGCCTGCTTTATCTAAGGAGTTAAAAACACTTTTAAGGTCAAACTATTGGCCTTCCTCCTTTGCTTTTCATTGTTTTTCAGTCCTTGATGCCATTTGTAAAATTTGTTAAAAGAAGAACCGGAATGCCTCAGGTCAGTCCTCCTAAAAAATGTATTTATTAACTATCACACACCAAGTACTAATGGCGAGCTGGGATTTCAGGGTGAGGAGGACATTATTCTTGCCCTTAAAGAGCTTACAGTCCTCACGGACGCAGATTTTTTTTCAATAAATGTCACGTGTCTTCCCCACTAATTACAAATACCCCAATCTCACCTTTGCGCTGATAGAAGGACTTTCTCAGGAGGGTGAGGAAACACACCGTAAAATCCTTTCTTAGCTTACATCTTTCAGTTTCTTCCCACTTCCTCTGGGTCTCCTTGGTAGAGCGGTAGCACGTCCGTGCTCTCGTAAGACTGCATATATTTTTATCTTCAAACTGGGAGCAGGGGTTGTTTGTTGAATGAATGAGAGCCTGGATTACTTTTCAATTATTTTGATTGGTCTATCTTCCACTTGGGGTTCTCTGAGCTCTTCCAAGAAGGGATAGCTGTGTCTCTCTCATCTCTGTGTCCCCACCTTATATGTGCTCTCAGAAAGTCTTTATGTTCAGTATCATGTCCTTTGTTTTTGGTAAGAAGGGAATGTTTTTCTTCTTGCCTTCATTCCAGAAGCTCTGGGCATAGGGTTGTTGTCAGGTCCCGTGAAGGGTGGGTCTCAGCAGATGTGAGTTTGGAAGGTGGGGGTTGGTCCATGGGATGCAGTAGCCTATACCTCTAGACCGTGTGTTACGTCCATGGAGAAAGCTGCAATTTCCCCAGGATAAGCTGCTTTCCATACTGGTTCCAGCGTCCTGAGTTATGGAGGGAGATAGTACATGGATCTAAGATAAGCATCTCTTCTATCTCACCTAGAGGACGTGCAGTTAGCCCTCTCTCTCTCCAGGCACATGGGGGAAGAGGTTTGTGGGTACCGTCTGCATCTGCCTGCTAAGGAGCCAGAACGTTCCCAGAAGTTCAAGCTGGCTCTCTGGAAAGAAGCTGGGGGATGTTGCAAAGAGCCTTCCTGAGATAAGGAACTAGTGAGAATGCTAGCTTCATTTAAAAAAACATTTCAGAATGGATACATCTTTTTTTAAAATAAGATGGGAGGGGAGTGTCTGGGTGGCTGCAGTCAGTTAAGCGTTCGACTCTTCGTTTCAGCTCACATCATGATCTCAGGGTCATGAGATGGAGCCCTGACTTGGGCTCCAGGCTAAGCAACAGACTGCTTCAGACTCTCTCCCTCTGCCTCTGCCCCTCTTTTCTCTCTGTACAATAAATAAATGAATCTTAAAAAATATTCTAGAATGGGTCAAGTATAAGGAGATGCATCTGACACTGGACCTTCACATTAAACCTTCCACCTCCAGCCATTTAACTCAAGAGGACAATCTCAAGAACGAAGACAGTGAAAACGAAGTTTCTATGGTCTGGCAACCCAACGCTTTTCTCATTGTTGAGGTCATTCCTTAGACTCTGGGAGGCCATCCTAGGATATGGTTCCTTCCGAAGCACTCCCCTAGCACACCATGCCACCCTTTGTGCCAGCACCCAGCACCCGGCAGAGCCTCTGTGAGACCATAGGGACACTGAATATGGGGCTTCACACAGACAGACTAGGCACTGGGCAAGCCCTGCTGAGTGAGCAGAGAAGGCAGCCCCTTTATTTTTTTTTTTATTGTTATTTTTAAGATTTTATTTATTTGACAGAAAGTGCAAGTGAGCGCACCTGTTGGGGCCTGGGCAGGAGATGGGGGAGCAGAAGACGGAGGAAGCCAAGCAGGTAACCCAATGCAGAACTCCATCCCAGGACCCTAGGACTATGACCTGAGCCGAAGGCAGACCGTTAATCGACTAAGGGCCACTGAGACACCCCTAGGCAGCCCCTTCAAAGGGTAGTCTGCTCTAGGAGAAGCCCTGCCTCCTTCACCTATCTCCCAGGTAACTGGTATCCAGGACCTGACTAGTCAGTGTTGATTTTGGGATTTAACGTTCCCTTCAAACCGCACCCCCCCACCCAACATTCTTAAGCACACTCCATGAATGAGCACAGTACCTTCTCTTCTTGGAGTCAAGAGGACTGCCTCTCCTAGCCCCGGGCAATTCTTCATCGAGTGGCAGTTCCTTCTTATTCCAGACAAACAACCCTAGAAGAGGTGGCATTTTATAATGTCTGACTGGAATTAGCAATTAATCTGGGGAAAACTGGGGTAAAGGTTGCTGTATTAGCACAGGGCATGGGGGGAACTAAATATTTGAAAAGCACACAGTAAGCACCACAGAAGTGTTCACTAAGGAAATAAAACAGTAACCGCTCCCACTATTATTACCAGACACTAAGACGCCATGCGGGCCAGCCAGGACATTACTTCTTAAACTACCGAAGTTCTGATTGTTTAAAGGAAAAAAAAATGTATAGATGTGTATATATATATATATATATATATATATATATATGCTTTATATTTTAGAAGCCCCCAAAATAAAACATGGAAGCACTCTCGGCTCGAGGTTTATTCTATTTAACACCTTTCAATAGGGCGACATCTGGATGTTATCATGGCTTGGCAAGACAAGATGCCGAAATTACGAATTCTGAAAATGCTGTGCATTAGGCCCTCTTGTCTTTGCCTGTAATTGCCTTAAAGATATAAAAGAGCTTGATTGTAATAACTCCCCTAGTGTAACTAGTCTTTGTGTCTATTCTGCAAGAGAAGATGGCAGGAAGTAGGATCACTCTAAGGGTGTGAGTGAGGAGAGAGGGGTGCTAATTCTTAAATACGTGTGCCCTGCATCTCAAGTAAGTACCCAACTACTGTGTGGAAAGATTACCAGTAATCAAATATATGTGTGTGTGTGTGTATGTGTGTGTATATATATATATATATATATATGTATATATATATATATATACACATCTCCATGTCCCCTAACCTATTAACTAGAATAATTGTTGCACCGAGATAAGAAGCCCCTAAGTATTCCAGGCTAGGTGGCCCTAGGTCCTGCAGCACTTATTATTTATTTCTTAAAGTCCTGTTCCCCAGTGATAGGGATGGAAATTTGGTAGACCGTGTCTCCCCTTGTCAAGCAAGGGAAATGGTTGTTTCATTTTTAATCTGGGTCCTTGGCCCGGACAGATAAATCTGAAGGGGGCCGTTAAGGGTGTGATGAATTGGGCTCCTGGGGATGTCTGTGAGAAAGGGGGAGAGATATGGCAGTCCCGGGCATGGCTTTTTGTCGGGTGGCCGTAGGCATTTTGAAGTGAAGCAGAGCCAGCCATTTCTGAGAAGACTTAAGCAAGGAGAAAAGTTTGTTTGCAGCATGCCTCAAATTATTTCAGTGGACCGTTGTCTGTCATTTCAGAGAGTGTGTTGAAGACCAGTGGGCTGAACTGGAGGGATGGGGGGAAACGGTACAGTTGGGGCTGGGTTTGTTTCATCTGGAGGTACCCCGGAACTTAGTGGGCAGTGAATGGGTGCTTCTGGTTTGTAGTCTGACAGCTCTAGCTGGAGGTGAGCTGCGGCAAGCTGGGGGTGTGTGTGGGGGTGTCTCTGTGACCCCTGGGTGTCACGTGGTCAAACGTCATGTCCATGGGGCACAGAAGCAGCCAAGTGATCTTGAATGGGTTCCTCTGATCCATGGAGACAGTCAGACTGTGTGGTTATAGTTCCCAATTAGACTTTTGTTTTGGGCCCAGAGATAATTTAAATTTAATGTTACACATGATGAGAAGTCATGCAGATTTTTAGCCGGAGTTGATATGATTTGATTTATATTTAGAACAGAAATAGTAAACCCGTTAGGATTCAGCCAGGAGACTAAAAGCACAATAGCAATTTGAGCAGGGAAAATTTAATACTGCATACAAATTCCTAGCTAGTTAAAGGGTATTACCTCCTCAGAAGTATAAAGAGAACTCTTAAGGATACAGGAATAAGATGTAGGGACCAATCATTTCTCACAAGGCTGAGAGAGCAGGCAAGCAAAGAACGAACTTGGAAGAACCATCCCTGTCTACTGCCAACGCTATGATTCATCTAGTGTGGTCCAGGAGAAGGCAGTTAGGTTCACTCAGGTGACGCAGGCTGGGCTGGCTAGCAGCAGCCGCCTGTTGCCGTGCAGGCGGAACCTACAGGAGGGTTTGCGTCACTGTCCCACACATCACTTGCAAGGGAGCGGTGGGTAGGCAGGGAGGAATCTACACACAAAGATTTTAGGAAGAAAAACTCTGGAACTAAGAAGATGAGCCCTTTCCTCTTGCAGCCTCCTCCTACCCCCCCCACCCCTCCCCCCACACACACTCATCAGGCCTGACTCTGCGCCCCCTCGCAAAAGAGAAATGGCTACCTGGGTTCAGCTCCGGTATCTCAGAGAAGAGCAGGGAAGAGTGTATTTGGCACTTAGAGGCAATAAATCCATAGATGTACGGGTAATGAAGGAACGATGGGCTTGACGAGTGGAGAGTGTGGGGGCCAGAGTGGGTGCGGCAGGGGGAAGAAGGATGAACTGGACAGACTGACGCCCCGACCTTGATCCTGAAGCAGAACTTGAGACAGTGGGTTGGCAGGGGGGAGGATTAGAATCGGTACGGCTGAGGCTAAAACGGTAGGTCTGTGGCTGACCAGCAGCAATTTGCAAGAGGGAAGCCGCATGGATATCCCCAGGTGTGATGCCTCCATAGTTGGGGAAAACGAACAGGTTTAAGTTTGAGAGGAAGAGAATGAATTCTGTTTTGGATGCGACGGTTTATGGCACCTGTAGGATCTCTGACAATCTTCAGAATATCCTGGAAAAAGCCCTGTGGATTCACATGTGTATTGGAAGTAAGGATTTCCACAATTGGTACAAAATTCACAGGCAAAGGAAAGGAATGAAAAAACAAATTTCCACCTTAAGAAGAGTTTCAATAAAAATTCTCTTTCAGAAATCAGCTTTCCTCAAGTTCATGAACGTCTTACAAAATTTCAGACAAAGCTTGGAGCTGCATTACCTTTTCTTCAAAACATCCTGAAACTTTCTTTTAGACTAAGGGTCAGAATTCAAGTTGTGTGTCTGTGTGTGTGTTTCCATATGTTTTTGTTGTTGTTTTGCAGAGAAAGAATTCTTTTATAGGTATATAATTTCCAAATGAGCGAAGTGTCTATGTTAAAGTGTCTAGGAAATATTAGTATTTTACTATCATAGCTATTTATTGCAGGTTAAAAATTGGTTAGACAAACATGCATACATTCAAAGGAAAGAGGTGAGGTTGATGGGCTGGAAGGACACACGTATGAAATGCCCCCGGTCCAGCATTCATTTCTTGTGGTACATATCACAGCGCTTAGCTATGTTCTCAATCGAGTTGCTTTCTGTACACAAGTTCTGCTTCTTTTTCTGTGCTAAGTTCCTAGAGGACAGGAAAGATGCCATTTGTCATTTATTCTTCACATTTTAATAATAGGTTCTCGATAAAGACTTCTTTTTTGTTTGTCAGTGAATGTTTATTAAGCATCACGCTGAGCCAACACAGGCTTAGGTGATCCTTGAAATCAACATGAAAAACACACAGTCCATTTCTTGAGGAGCTCATGTTTTAAATGGAGAAAACCAGAGAAAGAGCCCTTTTGATAAAATACGGATAGGTGTTTAAAGAGATGATCCTTTTTCTTAGGCACACCCTTCAATTTGGAGTGAGTCTCTAGACTAAGAAGTGGAAGTACCATCTATTCTTTATACCAATGTTCTGGGAGCCAACTAGGTATCAGAAGCCATGCAGGCTACTCGGAACTCCAGCGGTGTTTGTGTGCAAACATCAAATGAATGTTCATGTATTATATGGGATTATACTGGAGGGAACATCAGAACAGTCTAAAGCTTTATAAGCTTGACAAGAATGTTGGGAAGATTAACAAGTTAATATTTCAAAAGATGCTTTGAAGATAGAAAGTGCCAACGTAAGTGCTAATTATTATTATTAGCCCTACGACCTTTTCCCTTTTCCCTTTTACTGTTAGATCTATCATAAAACTTCTTAACCTCAAGGGGAATTATTTTTCTTTAGATGAGCATTTTTTATCAAGTCAAATATTAATACATGCATTTTTGGAAATACCATTTCTTCCATTATTCTTTTTATCCTCCCTAGAAGCCAGAGATTGTGTCATTTGTGCATTTTGTAAGGCTTCTGGTAATGCAAAATATATTTTGTCACTCTATCAGTATCTTGGCAATGCCTGGCAAAATCTGTAAGAGGGGCAAAATGTATGTTTGGAATCCTACAAACAGTGACTATAAACCAGTGAGGTTAAAAAAAGAAAAACCCAATCAGAACTTAGGTATCTAAAGAGATTTGCATTTTAAAGTGGTCACCAGGGGAGACTGTAGAGTCTACTCGACCACAGATGCTAACATTACTCCAAATATTTTGGTTCTCCTCATTTGGAATTGCTTTCAGAAGCACTTTTACAAACCATATTAAGAGCTAGTGTCATTACCTCATATTGCCTCTTCCATATGAAAAGAGCATGAGAGTGGGAAACCTGTTCAAAGGGACTTCTCTGTATTGCTGTGTGGAAGGCCCAGATAGTTAATGAGTTAGAAACCCACTGCAATAATAGGAAACAAACCATCCTAATGCTATACACACCACAGAGCCTGAGAAAATTTCAAACACAAACATTGAAACGTTTTAGAGCATGTTATTAGGTTGTTCGGGGGAAAAAAATCAGAACTATGCTTAAGATATATTCACTGAAGAAGGAAAGGCAAACAAAATGACAACACACACACACTCACACACTCACACCCATTTACCCCTCTCCTTTCCTTTTCCACTAGCTTGATCAGGTAAGCCGGAGGAAAAACGAAACAAAACAAAACAAAACAACCCTAAGCGCCCCTCCCCCACTCAAGCGCAGAGACGCACACGCGCACATGCACGTTTCAGTCTTCCTTTCTTCCATCACTGGAAATGACAGCCAGAAATTTTTGGTTACTTTCCACCTTTTCCTCATCAACCTGGTTTGTTGCCAGTAAAGAGGGAGAAAGAGAAACAGATAATGGGCAGCTGGGACATGGACTTGGCTGAATCGTCACGGGCTTTTATTCCTTTCCCGTCGGATGCATCTGTTCAAGGCTTGTACTGGTTGGCGCTGGCTTCTGTCACAAGGCACCACAGCCTGGGCGGCTTACACAGCAGAAACGCATCCTCTCTCAGTTTTGGAGGCTGGAAGTCCATGATCAGGGTGTCAGCAGGGTTAATCCCTATTGAGGGCTGCAAAGAAGAATCTGTTCCAGGCCTTTCTCCCAGCTTCTGGAGGTTTTCTGGCAGTCTTCGGCATTCCTCAGCTTGTAGACACACCACCCCGCTCTTCACTGTCATGTGCACTCAGTGTTCTTCCTGCACGCATGTCTGTCTTCACAACTTCCCCTTTTATAATTTACTGGTCACGTTGGATTGGAGTCCATGCTAATAACCTAATGTTAACTTGATTACCTCCATGAGATGCTATTTCTAAACTCTTGTTTAGAAACCTCACATTCTGAGGTTAAGACTTAAACATATAAATTTGAGGGGGCACAGTTCAACCTGTAGGAAGTCGAGAGGGGGAGTGTACAGAGAAATGGGAATGTGGGGAAATAGTAGCCCTAATGGTGTGAGTTTTTGCACTGGGGCACATATGGACAAGAAGTCATTCCTCTCACTTTCATAAATTGCCATACGCATAAGGACCTAGCCTAAGAATCTTTATCACATGCTTCTCAGATAGACTTCCATGGCACTTTACCTATACTTACATATGGGACACTCACAATTTTTTGCTTTGTACTATAGTTCCTTATGTACACAATTTATTTCTCCTATGAAATGGTGAACTCCTTGAAAGCAGTATCTAATTCATATTTTCTTATATTCCGTGACCTAGCATAGTGCTTTGTACATAACAGATATCCAATAAATTGCCATTGAATCTATGAACAACCATCTAGATTTTATAGTTATAGAATTCTTAAATTATCCATGCTCATTGTCAAGTACCGTATCAGTCAGGACAGGTTAGGTTGTACTTCTGGAGCAAGCAAGTGATTCAACACAACAAAGTTCATTTCTTGCTCAGGCAAAACCTCCTGCAGTTCCAGGCCTTTCTCCAAGGTGGTCATGTTCAATGTGGAAGCGAAGTGCTCCCAGCCTGTTGGCCTGAACTAGTTTTATGACCCTTAGTCCAACTGCAGGGGAGTTAAGAAACATCATCTGCTGTGTGCCAGGAAGGAGAGGAGGATGCGGTAGTAATTTCTACCTTACCCACTTCCCTCCCCCTAAAAAGTGTATCTTATATTAGCATTATGTTTTATACAGTATTTTTTGAGCCCTTAGTACGTACCAAGGAATGAACTAAATGCTGGTGGTCCAACAGAAAAAGACAGACTAAAGGTTATATTCCAATGTGGGGCAAGAATAACAATGGAGGGACCAAATAAATAAATGAAATATTTTCATACAGTGACAAATGGTATAAAGAAAATAGAACAAGAAAAAATGATGGAAACTAATTTCCCTAAGATTCCAGCACCAGTATGATCAAAGAATGTTCAGCTTATTATATCTGAAAATAAGTTAGTATTTATTTTCTCATATAATTCAAAATGTTATATAGTTAACTATATTATATTAACTGAAACCCAATTGAAGAGAATTTTTAAGTTGTTGGAATTTGGAACCCATCCAACACATCTTTTGGATATTAAAATCAAGTATTGGGAAAATTAAGTCATGTAGAATATTTATAAAAAGAAAGAATTTTTTTAAAAAAATGAAAATATACAGAGTTTCAATTACCTTCCATATAATAGGCCACCTGAAACTTAATGGATTAAAACAATAGCAATCATATATTGATTCATGATTCTTCAATTTGGTTAGGACTCAAGGGAGAAAGCTCATCTGTGCTCCATGTCTTTTGGGCTCGAATGGTCAAGATATCTTCTTCATTCTCTGTCAATGAGTTTGTTGGATGACTGTAATTGCTGAGTTTGCTCAGATAGCTCTATCCCTTTGTGGCCTCTCCACGTGGCCAACCTGAGCTTCCTCACGTTATGGTAGCTGGCCTTCAAGATGAAGCATTCCAAAAGTAAAAGTCCAATATGTAGGTGTTTATCAAGCTGTTCCTTGCAATGTACTTGTTAAGGTCCCATTGACCAAACTTGTCCCATGGTCAAACCCAGAGTCAGGCAGGGAGGCTACTATATATAGGCATGATTTGCTGGCAGCTAACAAATTATTTGTCTATCACTGCCAACTCACTAGACTCTAATAATTCTCATTCTGCCTATATATTCTTCCTATATAGTCTGTCTCCGAGACTCCTTAAGTCTCATTCCATGATAGAATCAGGTTCAGGTTTGAAGTCTAGAACCTAAACCTCATCTAAATCAGGTCCAGGGAGAATAAAGACTCACAGGTGCGGCTGCTTCAATCCAAGTACCTGTATAATAAATAGATAAGTTCTTTTTCCCTCTTATACCCATCATTGCTATGGTGAAGAAAAGACAGAAAAACTGTAATAAAAACACCCATTCAGGGGTGCCTGGGTGGCTCAGATGGTTAAGCTTCTGCCTTTGGCTCAGGTCATGATCTCAGGGTCCTGGGATTGAGCCCCATACCAGGCTCCCTGCTCAGTGGGGTGTCTGTTTCTCCCTCTCCCTCTGCCTCTCTCCCCATGCTCGTGCTCTCTCTCTCTCAATAAATAAAATCTTAAAAAATCAACAAACAAACAAATACCCATTCACAAAAGGGGAAGAGGGAGAAATAGAACAGTCACTAGCCTTGACTAAATCTGAAATCTAGTTTGGTCCATGTGGTCAGTCTCTTGGCTGGGGCCTAGGTCTGATATCTGGGGGTGAATTTCTAGGGCCCATGATTGCAGCTTAGCCATTTTTTCGGTCTTCATCCTGCTCGTAGAAGCTTAAAACCACAGGAGTTTCTTTACATTTTGAAATTCAAATTTCGTTTTGAAATGTTTCTGTCTCAGGTCAGTCTGGCAATGCTTAATACAATATAATTCTCTTAAAGACTTTGTGGGTTGCTTATAAATCTTGTTATGGGTTCACTTTATTAGACATTAGCTTTATCGTATTCATAATGTTCTTTAAGATTGACCCCTCTCTAATTTTGTCTGCAAGTCACACTGCCATGGGACAATGCCCTTAATATTTTTAAAAGGCCTTTTTTTTACCCTCCTCACTGAAAGTCTACGAGTTCTGCGGATTATTAGAAACCTTTTGTCTAGCTGAGAGTTTAGGAAGCAGTGCCCTAAATCCTTCTGAGTTCTCATAAACAACACTCTTGATCTGATCTTTACTCTGAGACCCTGTTTTACTGGTGGTGCCTCAGATGTGATATGTTTCCTGAGGCAATTTCTTACTTTGAGAGTATTTTTCCAAGATACACTAGGGATGAGAATTAGTTTTACTTTTGAACCCCCACGTCCTTTATATTTCTTACAAATACTAATGAAAGCCATCACTCATTAGCTCTTCTTACCCCTCCTGTAACTCATCTCAAACAACTACAGAATGCCAGGTGCTACTTTCCATATTCTGCATGGGGCCTTAGCCGGATCCACACGTTAATTAGGTATCCTTTTTATTTTCCATGTTACTGTAGGTGACAGTTTTTCTAATGAATCTGCTCATACATAACTCATGGTTTCTTTTCTCTGGCTTCCAAAAGCAATTTTCTCACTGCCCTTCTCACTACCACTAAGCACTGTCTCGAGGTTTGTCAGCTCTCTATCCACTCCACAATTCCAGACGCTGCATGTTTCAGTTTTTCTGTAGCCACTTTCCACTTCTGGGTACTCATGTCTAATTTTCGAGTTACCTCAAGCAACTGTTTTGCTAATTGTTCTGCCAGTACATAACTCAGGTCCCCTTTTCTCCAGCTTCCAATAGCTATTCCCTCACTACCTTTCTGTGTTCTCTATTAACACAGAAACACAAAAATCTCTTCCAAGTTACCTCCTTAGGGCAATAAGTACACATTTAATTTGATCCCCTATATCTTCTGAGGTGACTGTTATAGCACCGAATAGCCATAATTGCAGTTATTAAAACTTCTCGACTGCCAAAGGGTCAGTTTTCTTAGACTTAGAAAAATGTGCAATCGACCATTTCCTCCCTCCCTTCCCCCCTTGCTTCCGTCCTTCCCTCCTTCTTTGTTTTCTTCATTCAACATTTAGTAAGTACTTCCTATGAGCCTTAGGGTAGGGAAATCAATAAAACACTTTGTTTGCTTGCACTATATTCTAGTAAGGAACTTACTTCTCAGCCTAAAATTCATATGAACCAGAAATCCCCTTCTGGTTATTGGATAACCCAAGTGAAAATTTCAAAGTGAAAGAAGGTGGTCTTTGATCCACTTCTCTTTACCTGTTGGTAAACTCCTCTGTACCTCAAGAAATCCTGACCCTGGGGCCCACCGTCCTTGGTGTTTTTCCTAGGAAGCCTTGTGCTCTGCTTGGTTCCCCCCAGAAAGGGCCTTGGGACCCATCCATAGTTTTCAACTGCCTTTCTTTATGCTAATACATGGATCTGGGGCCTTTCTTCTGACTCCAGTTCTCCAAACTCAAGTTTCAGGAATGTGATCTTGAGTCATCATAGCTTTCTCTGATAAAGAATAACATTTAGGTAGAGATTATCTGGAGATGTCATACCCCGATTCAAAAAATGTCTAAAATTACGCCCCGGGCTTGTGGTGGAGATATGGAGGGATGCGTTAGCTTTTCAAGTTTCCTTAAGTTGCTATGGCAACTCCACATGGCTTTTGTACCTCCTGAGAGTCTCCATGTGAGCCAGACTATGTGCTAGAAAAGGCATGCTTTCAGGTGTGGGTAGAATCAATTAAATTTATATGTTTTTCCCTCCGAAACAGAGAGGTTTGTGATGGAGGTCTGGCTTCAAAGCTTTACCCTGGAAAACACCTTATGGCCCCTCAAGTTATTGAAAGAACCTGATCAGTCCACTGATAAAATCTATGCTTCATGGCTACCAAAACTTTGACTCTAAGTGCAGTAACTTTGCAACTAGCATGTATTTTTTTTTTTTAAAGATTCTATTTATTTATTTGACAGAGAGAGGTCACAAGGAGGCAAAGAGGCAGACAGAGAGGGGGAATCAGGCTCCCCGTCGAGCAGAGAGCTCGATGCGGGGGTTGATCCCAGGACCCTGAGATCATGACCTGAGCCAAAGGCAGAGGTTTAACCCACTGAGCCACGCAGGCACCCCTGTACTTTTTATTTTGCTTAAAATAAATATATCTTAATTTATCTCTTCCGAATTTCTAACACCCAAGAAAGAAGATTTTCAACCCCACCCTCTTTTTTTCTGTAGTACGATTGTCTTTTATGGTTGGTTATGTCATAGTCTGTAAGAGCTGGCCTGGACATCAGCAGGGATGATAAGGCAGTTAACGTAACCCACTTGTAGGATTTATAGTTCCTCAGCCAGATTGGGATTTTTATCGACGAGGATCAAATAGAGGTATCTGAACCCAACAAAGGCAATTTGGCTAGGGAAGTTGGTCCAGAGCCTGGCTCCCAGTAGGGAGTTAGAGGACAGAAATTGCTGGAGTCCTGCCCTGCCTCTTGATACCTGTGGGATCTGTCAGGCTTGGAAAATGCTTCATTTCTATAAACACCGAATGTTCTCAAGTGAAGAGAATAATGGCAAAGACTCACTTACCCTCTTCAAATGATAGTTTCTCAATGTATAAAATGTAGATAATAACATCTGCTCAGCCTCCCCAAATATAAGTTATATTTATGGTTTCAGCAATCCTGGGAATGGAGGTGTTCATAAATTTCTGAAAGAGTTTCTGTAAACCTAAACCAAAGATATATTCTTGCAGGGAGGGTCAGGTCTAGCTGACTTTCTGACTCAGCTTGAGTTGCTTTTGGTAGTCAAGTCGAGTTACTTTTCTGTGCTTCTTTGAGAGCAAGTTAAGATGCAGAGACCAAGAAGACCATTCTTTTGTACTTAAGTGGCCACCTGGAAGAATTTTGTTTCTCTTTTTTTCATAGGAACAAAAATAGAATCTAAAAATGTTCCCTTTCTCTGGGGGTAGTTAGGTGTGAAACAGCTTAAAACCATCATCTAAACAGTTATGACAAAGCTACTTCTCTTTTCTGGGAGGGAAGATATAATCCTATTATCTTTGTGTGGTTATCAGCGCCACTCGAAATTCCAATTAGTGCTTCTTAATCACTGTGGGCTCCTCTGGTACTTAGCTGGCAAACAGCTAACTCTAATTAATACTTTGGAATGGTGGGTAAATGGCATTTATTTTACTCCTCTAGACACATTTTCTAAGTAAAATTCTGATTTGGGGCTTGTTTCATTGGAAATGAACAGTTTATAAAAGGAAACCAAAATTCTGTATGAAGCTAAGAAATAAGATCCTTAAGTGATGTCAAATGGGACAACTTAGTGGCCCAGGGGAAATGGGAGGCTATCCAATGGCCAGTCAAAGGCATATTTCCCATCCATTTATAGGTAAAATAATAATAATAATAATAAATCTATAAAATAGGAGAGGCATTACTCAAACTCAGACTTGTAAAGAGAGTCATTACCGTTTGACTCATTAACAATGATTCTTTGCTTAGAAACAGGATAAAGTATTAATAACCCAGGTCTCTGGGCTTTTAATTCAAATGGCTTAGAGCCAGTGGTCTCTGGCAGGTCCATTATAATTATCTGGGTGGTCTCCAGGCAAAATAATAACTTCCCTGTGACCAGTAGGCATTTTAAGGGAATTAGGGTCTGGCAACCTCAATTCCTTTGGGCAGAAAATCTCTATTAGCACAGCCTACCCCAATTCAGAGTCCCATCAGCTCCTGGGCCAGTGAGGTCCTGGAGCTGATTTGGATGTGGGTCAAATTCTCACCAGGAAGCCAGACTTGACCACATGCCAACGGGTGACCAACCCGGTATCCTTGAGTCTTGGAGGAAGAGGCCAACATGCTCACAGCCGAGTCAAACCCAGTGAAATCCATCCTGGTGATTATTGTCTTCTCCATGCCTGAGGACAAGCATCACAATATTAACATTAACCCAAAGAGTGCAGGATCTGATTTTCTCTTAAGGATGTCTCCTTCCACAGGCCTGGTAGATTCCTATGCTCATGTTCCAGAATAACCTGTTTATAATGAAACAATTGCTCTGTTCTCCTCCCTTGAAAAAAATCCAGTATTTGAGAGACTACCAGAGTTTCTAAACCAGAAAAGGCTGTAGAGAAGAAGAATAAGCCTCAAAGAACTGCCAATTTCTTTGGTTTGGAGCTCCAGTCTTTGATTGGGCACTGGTCTGGGAAAAGGGACGCATATTTTTTAAGACAAGAATTCTGTGTTTAATTTTTAGGAATATGAAAGAGCTGAATGTTTACTTGAGAAGGGATTTGAAACCTTTTGTAGGCTTTTTGAGTTTTTCAGATGAAGGCAATCCGCATCGCCGTTCTTAGGCAAAATAGTTCTGCAAGTAGCTCTCATAGGACAGAAGAGCTGCTCCCCAATGTGTAAGCATTATTCTGTATAATTATGGGTATTTTCTTTCCAAAAAAAAAAATTTTTTTTTTCTGGAAGCTGCTATTTCAAAGGCTTTCAATTCTGTGTGTCATTATCAAATAATCTTTTTTGTACTGGGGTGTTTATTATTGGATTGCAACAACGATAAAGCTCTAGGGGTTTTTGTCTCCTTTGGTATGCTAATTAGCCAGTTTCCTTTTGATCTTTTTCTTACTAAAAAGAGTGAAAAGCTATCTCGGTAGGAAATCTTGGTGCTGTACATTCATCCCCTCATCTCCATAATCTGAGGATCAGAGGAAGACAACAATTTCACTGCTGAATGAGAGCTTCTAGAAGCTTTAGTTAGAGCTCACTGCTGCCAAATAATTCTGCCGGTACTCACAGGTGAGCTCAGAGGAGGAAGACACAGGAGGAAAAAGGCACAAATATTTCAGGCGGCCCCAGTGAGCTCAGTCGCTTTTATTTCTTCTCCAAACATTCAATCCATGCCAATCCGTGTCATTCCGCCTAATTTTTAACTTTTAGATTTCTTTCTCCTATGGATATGTTTTTAGTGATGAGTGAGTACCCAGTTTAAGGAAAATGGCTTGAAGAGTGGGAAAAAGTACACCGCTGATAAAACCTGTCAGACTGCGAAGCCATCTTTCAAGAGACACAGAAAACTCACACACGCAGAGTATTTGGGGGAAATGCGGCAGCTCGTAGGGGTCCGTTACACATATTTGTATGTTACCTTTGGGAATGGATGGAAAAAAGAACTTATTAGATTTTTAGTTTGGTTACTGACTGGTCTACTGTAGCTGTGAATATTTACCCTTTTATTAAGATCTAAGGATTTAGGACAAAGTCTGGGAACTTGAGTGGGGAATTCCATTGTAATTTCATCACCTAACATCTACTGGGGATGCTCTGAGAGCAACAGTGCAGTATGAGGACAAAGTAAGTTGATATTTAAGTATCTAGTCAGAGGGACCATGCCCAGCTCATACAGACAGACAGACACACACACACACTAGGTCGAACCATGTGAACTCATTGTTTTTATAAGTCAAACGCGATTTCACATGCTCAGCCTAATACAGTTTGAGAAGTATGGTTGATTCTAAGGTACAAGCTTTATTTGAAAAAACAAAAAACAAAAAGCTGATACATCCAAAGAGTGTTGACTTCTTTAAAATCATCCTAAATGCAGCCATGGCTCAGGGCAGTTTTAGACTAGTCCGAAACCTGAGGGTTTTCATGGCCTTGACATTTAGACAGCAAACTTTACCCTTTGGAGATGACCTTGAGTTTTGGAAGTAAAGTCATTCAAAATCACCTCTGTGAGCAAAATAATTTATACTGAATAAAGCTACTTTGAATTTTCTTTTAAATAAGCAACATTTGAGCATAAATAATGCAACAATTTCTTTGGGTGCCGTAGGAGCCCTCAGAGCCAGATAATTTTCGATTTAAAGGGCTAGTCCAGCATTCTTTAAACTTTATTGAACCTAAAAATCCTCAGGGGAATTATTAATAATGCAATTTTAAACACCTTGCTGTAGACAGTCTGATTTATTAGATTTAAGAAGAGACTCAGAAATCTATATTTTAAATGAGCTCATCAGATGATTCTGATACAGGAGGTTGCAAGCCATCCTTGGACCTACCACTCTTGTCTGTAGAGATAGATCTTGAAGTTTAGGGAAATGCTGCCGGTTACTCTGCCACAGAAACTGGCTCAGACGGAGACCTCCAGTCTCCTGGACTCCCGGGAGAGCTTCAGGAAGGGACTTCTGGGGTCTGAATCACAGACCGAATTTGGTACTTATAGACTGAGTGGCATTCAACTACTTTTAAAACCCTTATTTTAAGCCCATTTTCTCATTTGTAGAAGGGGTTAATACTGATAGCAAGTTCAGTGTTGTGTCTATCTAAGTTGCTTACTATGGTCCCTGGCAGATAGTAATTGCTCAATAAGCATTAGTTTCTCTGTTTTTATTCCCAGGTCTCCATTATGGTTCTTTGTATTTCTTTTTCTGTACTTGCCCCTTTTCATGGGCCTTTTATTATTAATGAATTAATAATTTTTTTAGAGAGAGATGGAAAGAGAGAATCTTAAGCAGGCTCCATGCTCACTGTGAAACTTGACATGGGGCTCGAATTCACAACCCTGAGATCATGACATGAGCTGAAATCAAAAGGTGGACGCTTAACCAACTGAGTTACCATCTGCCCCTTCATGGACCTTTTTTAAAATAGACATTTCTGTTTGGCATTTCTTCCCCATGACTTTGGTCATGCCTTGGTTCCTGGTACTGTCATTGGACTACAGAGTTCTTGTTGAAAGGTAGCAATCAGTTACACAACCCCTCTGGAATCCTCCCTGAGAGGAACAGCTGGGTCTTTGCACATTTTGTCTTTATGCCCAATTAACCCCTAACCATAGCCCTACTGGCTTGTTACTATTGCATAGAAACCAGAAAAACCAAAACCAAAAAGCCCCAAAGACAAAACAAAACAAAAAAATCCTCAACTGTGAAACCAGAGTGTGTAGAGATTGAAGGTAGCAGCACAGAACAGCCTTTGTCACACCAGATGAGTGGAGGGCAAGGAAGAACTGGGGGGGGAAGGGCAGCCAGAACAGCGGGTGGCATCTGCACTTGCCCACGGGCTCTCAGACTTGGCTCAGAAGCCAGAGGCTCTAATGATGGTGCTGGGGGGAAAAAGACAGCATGAAGCATCCATGCAAGGTGCCAATGAAGTACTCGTATCTTTTCCCCATCTGTTCCTGTCACCTCTACATCCTCCCATTTGCTCACAGATAAATAGGCAATGGGTGACCAAATGCTGCCCGAACTACCTGATGCTGCTAATTACTGTGACTGCTCAGTGCCAATTAGCTCCCCAAAAGCAAAACATCTTCATGTAGCATTTCAAACGGACACTGTTTCGTCTGGGGCAAAGACAAATTGAACGCTGTGCCTTAGTTGAAGCTAAAAGGGCTTCATTTTGGCATAGTTTTCAAAGACCCATTAGAATATTTTTGTTTTCTTTTAATTGTTTTCTTTTAATTTAATTTCTTTTAATTCTTTGCAGATGCTACAATTACTAAAAATGCAGGAAGCATGATTGGGGTGGGATAATTCTGTATGATACATTTGTATGTATCTTTTCACCTATGTAAAAAAATACATATAGATCTGAATAGAAACATAAATATAAATACATATATGAGAGAGAGAGAGAGAGAGAGAGAGAGAGAGAACCAGTTAAGAGGTATCATGTACATGTACCACTTCAGATCTCCCTGTAACGCAATCATGCCTATATTTATTAATACTTTTGTTGGGACTCTAGGACCTCGTTTATTTAGTAAAAATGGTTGGAAAAAACCTCTAGGTTAATTCTCTTATCGTTAGTATAAATGAAATGATGCTTACAGAAGACAAATGAGGTGTAAATCCAAAATAATTATCTGATGGTCTGGTCAGAACATCTCGAACTGAAGGAAAAGGTAAGCTTCAGGCTGTTAATAATGCATATTTTCTGCTGCTCTGATTAGTGTCTCTGGACAATTACTCAGCTCTTCCCTCTGTTCGTAGGTACAGGCTGAGTCACCGCTTTCCAGGGCCACTATGGAAAGGAACAAGAATAAATATGAAAAGTACATGCATGATTTTAGTCTCTTCCCTAAACAAAGGAAGCTTCCATTGTGAAGCCAAACGCCCGGGGAGGATGGATGCTGAGAAATGTGTATCTGAGCTGTGGAAATAGCCGGGGAAGGCCAAGTCCTGGCGAACAGGCTTCTCATTCCCCACCACCCCTGGTTTCTCTGGAGAGGAGGGCCATAGTATGTCAGGACAGACGTCCACATATTAGCCACAGTTAGTGTTAAGGAGAGAGTTTGCCACACCTGCCCAGTCCTCTTTCCTTCACTATGTGCTAACCATGGGCTCTCACTGGTAAGCAGGACACAAAATAACCTGTCCTGATAGGGTTTTGAGTACAGCTAAGGTGACTCGAGTGGGAAAAACAGGGACAGCTCGCTTACTAACTGGAGTTAGAGGAGCAACACCAAGACACTCGAAGGACTAAGAAATGCTGTTTTTATTAGCCCTCATTCTGGGATCGCAACTTATTTTTCTGAGATGTAAAAATAACAAGATTATTTCTGATACTGTCATGACCCACCAGGTGTCCTTAATATTCAGAAGACGCTTGCATGTATGTGGTAGCACATGCTAGTAACAAACGAGACGTAAATTTTGGGGCTGTGGCTTGCTGCTGTGAGTTAGCAGAAAGTCCGGCTGGTGACTCACCTGAAACTGAAGAGGTATCCCCTTCGCATAATAGCTGTTCTGAAAACCATCGTGTCCCCTCCCTGGTCTAATTGGGAGTGCATGGGTGTGAGGGGGCGTGAGGGGGCGTGAGGGGAGAGAAATGGGTCTCATGCTTGCACACATGAGCGTGAACCTGCACATGTCTGAGTGTGTGTGTCTGCATGTGTACATGTGTGTCTCCATTCTATAGATTTCTTTGCTCTCCGCAGAGAATTTATGAGAGTCATTTGGAGAAAGTCATTTATTTAAATTATATAGCTATTGAGTAACTCTAGAAAGTCAGTACATACCTAAATATATTTTTATGAAGAAGAATATTGAAAAGAAGTAGACCTTTTTTTCAATAACCTTGGGTTCCTCTCGTGCTATGAGGCAACATTTGGACTGTGTCCATGGAAATCTGTGCGGTGGTCCATGCAGTGTGCATTTTAAACTGGTGCTTTTAAGTATAGCGTTAAGCGGCTGCTCATAAACAGGCCTGAGCAATTTCTGAGTGGGAGGAGAGACTTCTAATCCGCACCCGCGTGACCTGTACCACTGATGTGGGTGTAAAACATTTCCGCCCAGTATCTAATTATGTAGCACATGGGGATACTTCAGGGTAAATATTTTTTTTTCCTGATTAAAAAATGCACCGATTTGCTAACATTCCCTGGGAAAATGAACCAAGAATAATAGAAAATTATTTTGTATTAGCTTTTCTTATAAAAATTCTTCTCACCTACACTTACTGAGAGCTGATTTGCTAGCTGGGTGTGTTCTGACATGCTCCCCGTATTTCAGGCTGGGTCTTCCTGACACATGGTGAGAGGGGCTCTATTAGTTGTCTAATTTCAGTGTCTGGGGTCTTGGCTTTTTTAATATTGGCTATTTGGATTTATTCAACATGTATTTATTAAGCAATTTTTTGGCATCTCCTGTAATGTTAAGCCCCGGGGAGAAAATGATGACAAATCCACGCCTGCACAGTGCTCTTAAAATGGAAGGGGAGACCTTCTCTAAAAAGGGGACTGATTAAGTGAGATGGGAGGGCAAAAGAGAGAAAAGAATTCTTTCTGTGGCGTTAAGGGAGCTCTACAGAAGAAATGATGTGCGAGCTGAGGCTTGAGTAAATGTGTATGAATTTGTTGTGTGGTAGACTATAGTGGGGGTAGGGAGCAAACATGCCAAAGGTCTGAGTTTATCAAAATAAACCCAACTGCATGTATTGCGTGGAGCACGGGGGGTGGTGCATAAACAATGAATCTTGGAACACTGAAAAAATAAAATTAAATTTTAAAAAAGAAGTTATTCACCATAATTAAAATCAGAAAGTTCTAGATCCAAAGCCCCCCTCCCCCAAGAAACAAATAAATAAACCCAACTGTTGAATTTCTAGCCTCCGGAGGGAGTTGTCACAACTAGAGACCTGTTTGTAATTTTTTTCCCTTCCTTGCTGACTATTCTAGTCTTGCCATTTTCCCTCTTGTCTTGTACCTGATTTTCTTCCATAGTCTTCTGAATCAAGCACTTTGCCTGGTAGAAACATACAAGACACCCAGCCTGACAAAGAGAGAACTCTAGTCTGTGTTGTTCATTATGCTGCTTTCTTTGTCTGGGACAAACTGATTACTTGGTTTAGAAAATTTTTTTTTTCAGTTAGAGACCAAAACTACTTTATATTCCCTAGAGCCACCTCAGCCTCTAGGCAATAATCCTGGAAAAGGAACCAGACCTGCATTCCCATAGAAAAGACAAATAGTATAGACAACCCATAGGTCTAGCCAGGGCTTCTTTGAGTCTAGGTATTCAAGAGGCTCACATGAAGTAAAAACTAGTTGGAGATTGGTCTCCCTCTGTGGGTTTTTTTTTTTTTTTTTTTTTTTTGAAGATTTTGTTCATTCATTTGATAGAGAGAGACACAGCGAGAGAGGGAACACAAGCAGAGGGAGTGGGAGAGGGAGAAACAGGCTTCCCGCAGAGCAGGGAGCCCGATCCCAGGACCCTGGGATCATGACCTGAGCCAAAGGCAGACACTTAATGACTGAGCCACCCAGGCGCCCCTCCCTCTGTAGTTTTTTATTGTATTTAATATTTTTGAACTGTGAGGCTTGTGGGGCTCAAGTGCCCTTCAGATAGTTCAAGGTGGACAAACCTATAAAACCAAACCAAAATAAAACCCAAACAAACCAGAAAGCAAAAAACCACCTTGTCTAATATTGCAATCAACTTAGACCTTTCCTGTGTAGGAATGGATAAAAAAAAGTGCCCTGTGTGTAAACATAAAGTGAAGATTTATTGGAGTAAGGTAATGAAGGCAACAACAAGGGGCTAGAGCAAATATTCTTCTGAAAACATCAATGACATTCTGCTCCATTTCATAGTAGGTAGGACAGTAAATCTGCAAAGGTCAAAAAATGGCTTCCCTTCAGGCTCATATGAAATGTTTAAAGACATTGGTTTGCACCAATCTTAGTTACAATGTTACACAGCAAACAAGGCTAAATTGTGATTTAATTCTCCCACGTGTGTTCTTGATTTCTCTTTTGATTTATGACCCCTGAGATTATCTATTCTTGTACTAACACCTGTTTTCTCCTTTGCTTTGCATAAATGATAGTTTCTCTTTGTCTAGGAGATAATTTTTATATGGTATGAAGAGAGAATTCTATCTTTTGCCTCTGGGAACTTACATCCCCCACCCCCACCCCCATTTTCTCTAATTCCACACCATACAGTGTAATACAAGCATGGCAAATGTGACGAGGAGACCCTGGGATGATTAATATTATTTACTGTTGATACTTCTTCTGGTCAATTGTTGCAGAAATGAGAGGCATCAGACCTTACCTGGAAAGAGGTAATTGGAGCCTCTGGTTTCCATTATCTTCCATATATCTGATTTCTGCTTTGCTCGTGTTAGAAAATTCTGTGATTGGGCTGACAATGCTAGTTAGTTCCACAAATAGTTATCAAATGAATGTGCAAGACTTCGTATTAGGTATGTATTGGAGGGGAGCTGGCGGAGTGGGGGGAAGAGCATCATGGGCAAAGAGAAATAAGAATTAGTCCTTTTCTACAAAGACCCTAAAAGTTTGAGGGGGGAAAGTTAACATGTGAACAAGAAGAAATGAAATGAGTTTTATAGTAGAAGCATAAGCACAGTATTCTGGCAACCTAGGGAAGGCGAAAGCTATAGAAAAGCCAATTTCTCTTGAGCTGTAAAAATCCTTACAAACTGGAACTCATTACTTCTAGCTTGATATATTCTCTGGAGCTGTGATATGAATAGATCCAACTCCATTTCACATGTATATTTCAAAATTGCCTCTGGTTTTGGATTTTTGTGGCAATGTATTTTATAGACTGAACTGGTTCCAAAGACAGGTAGTACATAGTTAAATAGCCATAAAATTCCAAGTATTTAGTTTGAGAAACCCAACTTTTTTGAGTCTCCTTTGTCTGGGCAGCTTTATCTTCCATGCTGTCTTGAACATCAACATCACTACTTTTTGTTGTGGTTCAGGAAGTTTCGATCATCAATTCACTTCCCTTCTTTATTACACATTATGTTTTCTTAGTCATAAATGAGCTTCAGGGAATCTGTGTCTCCATGTGAGTGTATACAAAAATGTCTTTATGGACTTTTTCTTGGAACAGAGTCCATTGTTTTCATCAGATTCCCAAAAAGAGACATAAACCAGACAACACAAAACTACTATATGTTTTCTCTTCATGATTTTATCTACTGTCAAGATTTCAATGTCAACTAAATGCTGATGACTCTAAAATCTGTGTTTCTAGCCTAACTATCCTTTGAGTTTTATTCTTATATGGCCAAATGTTTACTATTTATCTCTGCTTATTTGGGCCAATAGTACAAACCCATCAATTCCAAGATTAAATTCATGATTTTTCATTCTAAATCATGCCTACATATTTTTTATCTTTACTGATGTCCCCAACATTCACTCAGTGACCTAGCATTAAAAAAAAAAATGAGAATCACTTGGCTAATTTTTCTCATCTGTTAAGAGAACTTCCAGAAGACCCTCTTGACCACCCAGGACTAGCTGGTGGCTCTTAATTATTGCTCAGCTGTATATTAATGATCTGGTTATTTTTTCTGGTTTCCTCATTAGTCTGCAGGTTCTTGAGGGAAGTGACCATTTCATACTTGGTTTTGTGATTCAGCACTGAGGGTAGAGTTGAATCCTCAGTAAATGCTCAGAAATCAATTAAGGGGAGTAATTAGGACTCTTCAAAGAATATATGTTATACCTGGCTTCCTGAAATTCAGACACAGTGACAGTGGCTTGATATACTCTAATTTCATGGCCCATGAAAGTGCAGAGGAAAGAGAGCTCTGTCTAATGCAGTCTGCTAAAATGAAATTATTTTAAAAGTCAGATCTTAATGCCGATTCTATGTTACTCAGTGGGGAGGAGATGCCAGCTGTGTAGTAATAGCCTATTTTCTATATGTTCTTTCTAAACTTGACAATCCTCCTCTCCAGAGGAAAAAAATCTATTAAGTTAAACATTCAGGTTTTTAAAATAATGTTCTAGAATCAAGTAATTAATAATTCATAGCATCTGTGGCAAATTGTGTTAGATACAAGTACAAAATTTCTGAGGCTCCATGAATTCTGGTAGAAGCAGAAAAGGACAAGCATACCAATACTTTGCTCACTGCAGTTAGGATAGAAATGCTTTCAAAATGTGGACTTCTCGAAAAGGACTTAGAGAGTGCCCCTTAGTCCTTCACCTACCAAACATCTTTTTAGTCCTTGTAGTTCAGTTCTATATTTTTCAAATGAATCGGAATCTTGTTTCCCTTCCTCTCCTCATAGGTTAAGGGTGAGGGAATACCTCCCTCTACTCTATGCCATGTAGGAGGGACATAAGAGAAAGTGGTGTTTTCCAGATAAAGAGCCTGACATCTTATCCGCAGTGACTGGTGGCCGAACTGTTGAAAGAAACTTATCCATCCCCGTGTCACCATGGGAACACAGCTGAATGCAGAGATGGGTCTAGGGAGAGGTTAACGTGCATCCTCTGGAGTCCGGTGCCAGAGACTGGTCCCTGACTCTGGCTTGGAAAATCCTAAAGACAAGAGGCTATGTGGAGGTACCCCTGAAGATTAGACCCATGGAAGAAGGCGATACAGGAGCGTCCTGAACATCTAGATTTTGGAAAGACAGAGAGTCAGGCTTTCTCATGGCTTAATTGGATACTTGGTGAAGTAGCAAGTTCAGGGGACTCTTGAAAGGACTCTGCCTAAGTGGTCTGGTTATCAGGACAAGGTGTTCCCAATAAAATGGCTGTGTGGGGTATATCACTGGGGCAGCAGTGAGTGCTCTAGGAATGGTGTTGCAGGTACTGTGTGTGTGTGTGTGTGTGTGTGTGTGTGTGTGTGTGTGTTCTGGGGCGGGTTCTATTCTCCTAATTCCATTCTTCCTCTCTACTACCCCAATTGTTGAGGGGCCAGGAAAAAAAAATGTTAGTAATGGGGCAGGTAGAAGAATAGGAAAGACCTTGATAAAAAACTGAAAAAATTAAAAAAAAATTGTATTATCGAAGTGATCAGGATATCTATTGTATCAGTGCTATTGATGCCCTCACAGGTCTCTGTTCTGCCTGACACGTCAGTCTGCCAGCTGCTGTGGATGCTAGCTGCTAATAGCTCACAGCTGTTCTGTGCTGCTGAGACTTGCCTTTGGCCAAACAGGAGACACCTCACCCTGGAAGCTCATGAGTCTCCCCTTAGCTTAACCTAAGACAACTAGTATTTTATGGGAATGGTCAAATTTCTGCTACTGCAAGGATGGTGTTAAAAATATTAGAAGTATTTTGGGGGGGGGCAGAGGAGGTATCTATTTCTGGTGATAGTGAACTAAAAAATCTAGAAAAGAATGCATCTTACAGAAAGTCTGTTGGAAGCACTGGAAAACTACTAAAGCAACTACAACTTGAGGGGCCAACATCTTGGAGAGAAAAATGCAGAGAGGTAAATTTTGATTGCCAGGGATGCTGTTCTCTTCAGGCACTGGCCAGTTCTAAAGAAGCAGCAGAAAGGCTGAGAAATTGAGCAGACGTTGATGGCTGAAAGGTGGAGAAGTCCGACTAAGCTTTTGGTGTTCTCATGAGTTAGGGGACAAAAACTGGAATTCAGGGCCAGCTCAAGGAGGAAGACTTTGGCAAACCTTCCAGGGTCTTAATTAGGCCCCTGGACAGCCTATCCCCTAGGAATGAGGATGGACCAGAAATAGAGCAGTCCCACAAAGCAGATTATTCTCTGATCAGATTAAGACGGTCTTTCTCTATTCTATCAGAGGCAAAAGTAAATTCTATTATGAACTAGATGAGATTACCTACAGTTTCAAACTATTTCTTCAAATTTTGATATCTAGAATTCAGTAAAAACTTACTGGTGACTCTGGAAGATAAGCATATGTTTCTGAAAACCAGGAGGAAAAAGCACAACAGAAACAGATTTGGAGGAGATCCAGATACTAAAGTTATCCGACAGAAACTTAATAAACATGATAAAAATAAAGGGTAAGATGGAGAATTTAAACAGATAATAACTTCTAAAAATAATCAAATGTAAAGTTTAGAAGTGAAAAATAACAACTGAAATCAATAACTCAATAGATATGGTTAATAGCAGATAAAAAACACTTGGGAGAACTAGTGAATTAGAAGATAAACCAGAAAAAAAAATCTCAACATAAAAGAAATGTGGGGCCTAATTAAATAGACCAAACATATTTTGAACATGTTTTTCATTGAGGGGTACATTTAGAGCCCTTCAATGAAAAAAGAAAGACTTTGGAATAGAAGGCATATCTGAAGGGATGATGGCCAAGAATGCTTCAAAAACAATGAAAGATACCAAGGGTCAAGCGTCCAGTAGGATAACATAAAAAAATACCATACTAGGCATATCATAGTAAAACTACTTCAAACAAAAGAAGAGAGAATCTTAAAAGCAGACAAAAACCAAAATAAGAAGTCATATGACTTCCCCAAAGAAACAACAGAAGTTAGCTAACAATGAAATTATCTATTCGAAATTTTGAAAAATTGATCTGAGTTATTTATCCAAAATTGTCAAAAAATAAACTGACCTAGAATTCTACCCCAGTAAAAAGATGCCCTTTAAAAAAATAAATCAAGGGCGCCTGGGTGGCTCAGTGGGGTAAAACCTCTGCCTTCAGCTCAGGTCATGATCTCAGGGTCCTGAGATAGAGCCCTGCATTGGGCTCTCTGCTCAGCAGGGAGCCTGTTTCCTTCTCTCTCTCTCTGCCTGCCTTTCTGTTTACTTGTGATCTCTCTCTGTCAAATAAATAAATAAAACCTTAAAAAAAATCAAAAGACATAATTTTAGACTCACCCAATGCCCCTCTCCCCAAAAGTAAGATGATTTTTTTAGTTGACCTGTGTTATAGCAAATATTGGAGTGAGTGCTTCTGAGATGATTCCAGGAGCATGGAGAGACAAGAAAGAATGAAAAGCATGTGAGGGTAAATATACGGGTAGATCTAGATGAATATTGAAAGTATAACACAATAATAACAACAACAACATAATAAGTAAAATTTAAATACCTAGGGGGTGGGTACATAACAAAAATCAAACAAAAGTCTGGAAAATGGATGAATAGAACTATATTGATCTATGATCCTTGCATTTTGTTGTGATCAACGTCAAGGATGCGTGTTTTAATCTAGGGTAACCCTTAAGGGAATAGTAAAATTATAATAAACAAGGTAATAAAAAGGGAGTGTGGAATAGTAAAAATATTTAATTAGAAAACAAAATAAGGCAAGAAATGAGAGCAAAAGGAGCATGGAATGTATGGGAGAAAGAAAAAATGTATAGCAAGATAGTAGATTTAAACCCATATATATCAGTAAGTACTTTAAATGAAAGACTAAATACTCCAGTGAAAAGACAAATACTGTCAAATTGGATTTAAAAAACCTTTTTTGCTGCTTATAGTAAACAACATAAAAACAAAAGTGCAGAAAGATAGTGAAAAATGACAAAGATATTCCTTATGAACATTAACCAAAAGAAAGCTGTTTTGCTACATGGATTAACAGACCAAGCAGACATCAAGGCTAGAAGAACAACTAGAGGGATATTGCACAATGATGAAGTGGTTAATTTGCCAGGAAGTAACACGGACAGATTTGCATGGATATAATAAGAAAATCTCGAAGTTCATAAAGCAAACACTGATAGAACCAAATGGAGTAAAATGCAAATCCACAATAGTTTTAGGTCATTCTGACATACCTCTTTCAGTGACCAATAGGATAAGCAGAGGAAAATAATTAGGAAGGATGTCGAAAAGCAGAACATGTTTAACACACCTGACCCGAAGAACAAACCGGGACACTGTATCCAACAACCGCAGTGTGATCTGAAAGGAATCTCAGCAAATTTCCAAGCATTAAATTCATGCAGAGGATGTTCTGTGATCACAGTAGAAAGGAGCTAAAAATCAATCATGAAAAGATAATGAGAAAAACCCATAACCATTTGGAAATTAAGCAATAGGCTTCTAAATAAACTGTGGGTCAAAGAAGAAATCACAATGGCAATTAGAACTTATTTAGGCTTTAGAAAGAGAACTGGTATCCTTTTGCTAAAGTCCTAACTGCAGCAGTCAAGGAGCCAGAATAGAATCTTCCTCATTCTCTTTCTGTAAAAGTTTCAAGGAATTATGTATCTGTGACATGGAAATGTCATGTAGGGTTTTTAGGTGCTAATTCTATAGTTTGCTGTATTCATCTTATGGGTAATATGGTCAACTTAGAGTGGCTTTCTGGGATAATCATGATAATAATATGAGAAATACTGAAGACTGTGCCCAGGCATAGAAGAGCTATTTCTATCAGTCAAAAGATCTGTCTGATGACCTGAGTTATTTCTTTTTCTTACTTGTGTAAAGTGTTACTCTTCCCCGGGAAAGATCTGGTAGATGTTTGGGAGCACGGTGAAGCACTTCACACCATTATTTAAGCAAGCATACTATGAGAAGTAATTAAGATTCTTGATATCTGTTTGCCCACATATGAAAGAAAAGGATATATAAACAAAATGAGACAAATTAGATATTTTTGTGTTCAGAATAAGGACAAAGATGGACCTTTAATATTGTTTTTGTGTGCACACTTTCAAATGAAAGTTGTTCCTTCCAAGGGAAGATTACATTATTAAATAATAATAATTATATCCATAAGCTAAGAAATGGAAGATGATGCCACACGTTGCTCCTTCTGTCCCTCTGATGAAGACCATAGGCTTCCAGTGCCAAAAATATTCAGGGTGTGTCACATGAGAGCCTTCTAGAAGCCTATGAGGCCAGAAGCTGTGCTGAGTTTTGCTAAAGTTAGCTCCTATTCTTTGAGGGCCTGAGTCTTCCATTGGAGGTTTTCACAAATTAAGCATCACAGTTTCATCACTGGAGCTAGATTTGGGGGGTTAAGGAGTTTGTTGGTTCTCTCCTAGCCCTCCCATAGCTTTAACCTTCAAGCCACCAGCCCGTCAGCTGCAGAACACTGTTGGCTTCTATCAGAAATGCAAAATTCTTCCTTGATGTTCAGATGAAGGGGCTGTGTTTGTAATATAGTGCTCATAAAACAAACTTCATTCTTTCCCCAGTAATTGGCTTCCTGCTGACAGGCCCGCTAAAGAGATGTCTGACAAGAGTTTGAATTGGAGTTAGTACCTTTCTTATGTACCTCTCTCCATACGCTGTTTATATTTTCTCCTGTTAGCACACCCTTCACTTGCTAAAGATGAATTTGAATTTTCAGTGTCTTCTTGTACAGTCTTATTAGGGATTTGTAGTTGTTTCGAGTGCTCATGATTTTGTAACTGTAAAAAAAATTCATGGTTAGGCTAGACTGCATAAAATCATAAGGTCCTAGAAGTCTGAGTAGACCCAGATGGCCCAGGTGGGTTGGTTTGTTTCTTTATCTTTTCCTGTTCTGTGCCCTTTTGTTTGTCCAGAAAGACTCACTTGGATTTTTTAAGATGTAAAAGATCTATTTCCAGTGTCTTGCCCTTTTGTCTATTGTGGAATACAATTGGACTCCACTTTCAGAGGACAGTTCAAATCCACTTTAAATGATTACTTTTGGGGGAAAAACATCCCGGATCCTTCAGTGCTGAGACCGAAGTAGTTCTGGGGCGTATATGATTAGGTGACTAAATTAGAATGGAAGCATTTCTGAGGATGAGAGCTATGTTAAAGCAGTAACAGAGGTGCTGAATTTTTTTGTGTCAGGGCTTAGTGAGGCTTTTGCTGAGATAATGGGTGAGGGAATTCAGAAAGAAGGTTTTGCATCTGTGTTTATAATAACACTCCTTCCTCGTGCCCATCCTCCCCTAAAACCACGAAATGGAATTGCAGTGATGAAACGTGTTCCTGTTAAACTCTATAAAGAACACAGAGTAGGAAATTTTAAATGTCTTCTGTCTTCTCTTTATCAATTAAGAAAGTTTACATTTAAAATCTGTGACTGGAATGCAGATCTTAAATACATAAGCCAAGGCAGCCATTTAAGAGACTGTCGTCCACAAAGGCAGAACTAAATCTCATGAAAATCAGTTGTGATACTGCTTAATGAAGAGCACATTGGTGAAACTATGGAAAGACTTGGATTCTGAGCTTAGTTCTCCTATCTGCTTCTTGTGTGACCTAATTAGAACTAAAGTCCCTTTGATCCTTCTGGGCCACAGTCTCTCCAAGTATAACCTGAATGGTTTGGGCAAATGCTAAGGAACTTGTGAGCCTGAGAATTATACATAGGATACTTACCAGACTTGGATTAGTGTTTTGCAAGTAACTGACATATACGGCAGGGTTGATATTCTCTTTTTTGTTTTTTTGAATTTATTTATTTATTTATTTATTTGACAGACAGAGATCACAAGTAGAAAGAGAGGTGGGCAGAGAGAGAGATGGGGAAGCAGTCTCCCCGATGAGCAGATAGCCCAACTTGGTGTTCAATCCCAGGACCCTGGGATTATGACCTGAGCCAAAGGCAGAGACTTAACCCACTGAACCACCCAGGCACCCCTGATATTCTAGATATTTACCAGCCCCACATAAGTACTTACTGGTTAAAATGGAGGTTTGATATAAACAACCAGTGGCACTGTACCTGTGCACACTACCTACAACTGCACTTGTGAGATGGAAGCCCAGGCTATTTGTCCCAAATTACTAAGACAAAAAAGTCTTAGGAACCACCAGTATCTCTTCCTGTCTTTCCAAGTTGTTGCATCTTCTGTCAGAAGCAGAACATTGTGATAATGAAGAATTGCTGCAGAAAGACACACGTGCCCCAGGGCGTAGGCACATGACTGGAGATCTCAATAACATGGTGGATTGTTAGAGTAATGGCACCTGTGAATCATACCTCCCTGTATCCACACCCTCTATTAATCTTTTCCTACACTGACTCTGACTATGTGACTTGCTTTGGCTCTAGGGCATTAACAAATGTGACCCAAGCAGAGACATAGGAAATGCTTTCTCATTAGGGTTTGCCCCATCTCTTGCTGCTTTTGGAACAAAGCCACTCTGTGAAGAAGTCTTCTGGCGAACCATGGTGCAGCTGACAGCTGGCACCATTCGCCAGATGTATGAGTGAGGCTTGGACTAAAGAGCCCTCTATGCGCTGACAGACGATGATAGAAACATGAGCAGCCCCAGGGGAAACCAGAAAACGAACCACCTAAATGAATTCCACCCCATATGCCTACCACGAAATCAGAGCAAATAAAATGGTGGTTATTTAGGCCACGAAGTATTGGACTGGTTCGACATACAGCGAGAGGTAGTTGGTACAACAAGAAAGGAATCTCCATATCAGGTGGAGAGGAGGGGCACTGGTGGAAGGAAAGAGAGCCAAGGTCTCCTTCATTATTTTCTTCCTTGAAGTTGAGGTCAAGGATTTGTGTCTAGTTCCTGTAAACAGATCCTTGCTTCCTAGATGGGCCAGGAAGCTCCTTCTTACCTATCTGGTCAAGCACACTTGGTTTCAGTTAAAACAAAGGTAGTTATTCCCATTCCCTCTTAATGAAGCACACAGGTAGATTTTTTCCTCTTGTACTTTTCCTCAGTCACAATTTTTTCCCTTTCAGAATACAACAAGGATCAGTTGGCCTGACCTTTTCTTGTTGACCCAGTGGGTGGCCATTATCAAGAAATTTCATGGAATATTAGGAGAACGAAAGGGTTTGGGGAAGGAGATGAGAAGATAAGCTTTTAAAATGACTGGGAAATAGGATATTTTTCAAATGCCTCTCTCTCTATAGCCTGCAACCATCTTGCCTTCAGCACATCTTTGAGACAATAAAAAAATCCATTTTATCTTTGTCCTTCTGTTTCTGATATCTTCCCTCTGGCAGCAATGAGTCAAAGAGTGGATATAAAACAAAGCCCTGAGGACTTCTGCTTTTTGTCATAAATGACTCTAAAATTCGACAAATACATAAAGGCAACTATTTTCAGGTATTGAAAAACAAGCAGCACAATCCCCCAAGAAGGGAAACTCTCTCCCTGTGTCCATTCAGTTCACTGCCCAAGTTTCCAACTGTGGTACAGAAAGCTGAAATCCATGCAAAGTCTGATGGTCCTATTGATCTAAAGGGGCAGAGAAAGGAGTTCGAGGCTACTCAAGTGGATGGAAACTGCATATCAGGGCCCTTGGGAGGAGGGAGCTATGGATGGTGAGGGAGGGAGTGAGAAATCTACATGGGAGTTCCCATGAATTCTTCACTGAGGAATGGGACACGGCTTCCAGGGCAAGGTCACACAGAGCTTACTATGGCATGAGAGTGAACACCACTGGAAGATGTTGGAGTTCTGACCCAGCCTAAGGAGAGAGTATTGTTAACACCTCAGACATTTATCCTAAACACCAGAAAGGTCCTACTCTAGAAACAAGGACCATGTCTTATAGCAAAGCCTATTCTAGACTCACACTATGAAAGCCTAAAAATCCAAGCTTTTCCAGGTTCTTTAGGAGACAGAGAGTTTGGAATTTGAGCCCACTAACTTTTAAGGAATGAGGAAATATTAGAGCTTTCCATAGCAGGAAACCTAGGCTAACAAGTTCAAATGTACTAGCCAATAATTAATTTGCCTGTCAAAGACATTACAAGAAAATAATTTATAAACTAATGTCCATCATTAACATGGGTGGAAAAACAAAAATTTTAGCAAATCAAATCCAGCAATAGTTAGGAAAAAGGTAATACCTCATGACCATGTAGGGTTGATCCTAGAAATACAAGGTGGGTTTAACATTTGAAAACCAACACATGTAATCCATCACCCCAACAAATGAAGGAGAAAGAAATAATCTCAGTAGATAAAGAGATAATATTTGATGAAATTCTTACAACCACATATGAAATCTCTCAACAAATTAGGAATAGAAGGAAAATTTCTAACATTGATAATGAACATATTAACTATGTTTGCAACAAATACCATACTCACTGATGCAGCATTGAATGATATTCTCTAAGACTGAGAATGTGGCAAAAATATTTGCTCTATTCAACATTTTGCTGGAGGTCCTAGCTAGTGATATAAAGGAAAAATGGAATAGAAGGAACAAAGATTCAGGAAGACTGTTTTGATTCATAAATAACATGACAGAAAAACCTGAGCCTATAAAAAACAAATAAAGAAAGAAGCAATTAGAATTAATAGATGAATGTAGTAATGTTTTAGGATGTATCCAAGTTAAGAAAAATCAACTGAATTCTCCATATTAGCAACAAACAACTATATAAAATAAACATTAAAAAAATTAAGATAGTATCAAAAACAAAATACTTTTAAATAAATGTAACAAAAGACATCAAAGATTTGTGTATAGAAAACAATAAACATTCCTGAGAGAAAATTTTAAAATTCTAAATAAAGAGCCATACCATGTTTGTGGATTAGCAGACTCAATATGGTTAAGATGTTAATTTTCCCCAAATTGAAAAATAAATTCAGTGTCATGCCAACCAAAACTGCAGAAGTCATTTTTGTAAAAATTGAGAAGCTCATTCTAACATTTACACAGAAATGCAAAAGCATAGTAAAGTAACAAGAATAGTAAAAACAGTTTTGAAAAAAAACAAAAAAAAATTGGAGAAATTGTTTTACCTGGTTTCATGACCTTCTATAGATGCTACAGCAATCAAGACAATATGGAAGAGTCGAAGGGTAGACACAGTCAATGGAACAAAAGAGAGAATTCAGAATTAGATCCACAGGTATGTGATCAATTCATTCTGACAAAAGTGACAAGGTAATTCAGTGAGAAAGGGATAGGCTTTTCAACAAATGGTAGGGTAACAACTAGACATTCATACTAGAGAAAATAAACCTTGGCTCATGGTCCATAACATACAGAGAAGCTAACTCAAAATAAATCACACATCTAAATGTCACAAATCAACTATGAAACATCTAGAAGATAAGGTGGAAAAATATTCATAATCTTCAGATAAGCAAATATTCCTAGATAGGACACAAAAAGCACCAATCCTCAAATTTAAAAATGGTAATTTGAACTTCATCAAAACTGTAAACTTCTCCAAGATATACCATTAAGAAAATGAAAAGCAATTTATTGGCTGAAAAAATATTCTTGCATATACATACATCTGGGAAAGAGCTTACAATCAGAATATATAAAAATTCTTATAATTCAATAATAAGAATGCAAATAACCTATTAAAAATGGGAAAAAGACTTAACACTCTACAAAATGAAACATATAAAGAATATACACACCTTAATAATAAGGAAGACAATCCATTAAAACAAGAAAAAGACTTGAACAAACACTGTACCCGAAAAATATGGAAACTGGCAATAAGGATTATCAGAAGATGCCCAACATCATTACTCATCAGGGAAATGCAAATTAAACCACAGTGAGCTACCACTTCACATGTACCTGAATGCAAAAATCTAAAAAGACTGTGAATATCAAACGTAGGTAAATACGTGGAACAACAGGAAATCTCACACACTGCTGGTGAAATGCAGCAGTGCAACCATTGTAGAAGATGGTTTGTCGGTTGCATTATAAAATTAGACATGCACTTACTACATTCCCTAGCAATTGCACTCGTACGTATTTATCCCCCATTCTTTCAAAATAAAATCATGTCCACCAAAGATTTGTATATTGTTGTTCACAGTAGCATTATTCACAAAAATCCTATGTAGTAAACAACTCAAATGTCCACACAGGTGAATGATAAAAGAGTAGTATATTCATACAGTAGAGGAATACTCAGCAAAAAAACAAACAAAAAGAAATATGTGGCACAACATGGATGCATCTCAAAAATATACCGAGTGAAAGAAGACATTTACAAATGAGTACACATTGTCTGATTCCTTTTATGTGACATTTAAAAATAGGGGTTGCCTGGATTGTAACTAACTGCAAAGTAACACTTAGGGAACTTTCTGGGGCTGGTGGAAATATTCTACATTGATTTCATAGTGCATATACTTGTCAAAACTCATTGAGCCGGACACTTAAAATGAGTGCATTTTACTGTATCTAAATGATGCTTTAATAAAATTAATTTTAAAATTGAAATCCTTTAGTGATAAAAATAACAAAAAACAATAGCAAAAACAATAAAAAGCCTTGAGGAAAGTCTTATTCAATTTTCTTTTTATTGAAGAAAAATAATTTATTATTCATCTCCAGTTATGAAGGATATAAAATATCGAATTGTAGCATCATAAAATTTAAGGAGAGTGCCAGTTTCGATTCAAATACAGCTATTATCAAACCTTTTCACACTGACAAATTTAAACTTTACAAAGGAGAGAGAGGCATCATTTGACCTATTTTTATAATAAAATGAGCTAAGAGAGGTTAAATGGCTCACCGAGAGTCATAATAAAGTAGAAGCTGGGATTCAAATTCAGGTCTTCTGGCACTAAATTCAGTGCTCTTTACACTACATTATGTTGTTTATCTTCTTCTGCATCCCTTTTAAAATACATTCAATAACCTAAGCCAATAATATCTTTTCCATTGCTAGGTCTTAAATTGCATTTCCTCTGATGTTACTAGATAGAAAAAGGCTTTTTCACTTGGCACTAAGTTGTTTTGTTTTGTTTTTTCTTTTTCTTTCCAGAAATCTTCTCAATCACTACCTTTCTAGAGATGCAAGGAAAATTGCCTTTCTCGCAGGAGGTATGGAATCTTTGAATAGTCAAATTAAATTGAATCTTATAAAGCATTTTTCTCTACCCAACCTACATTGCTGATGAGAATAGAAATTGGTACAGTAGTTCTGGAGAGCAATTTGGGAATAGGTATCAAAACCCTTAAAATCTGGCCTATCCTTGGACTGAGCAATTACCCTTTTAGGAGTTTATCCCAAGGAAATTAGAGATGTGTGTGTGGGTTTATGTGCAAGGATATTCATCACAGTATTATTAACAATAGGAAAAAAAAAATTGGGAACAGGCTCCATGTCTGTGTCAGAGACTTGTTTTTTTTTTTCTTCCATTGTCACATCTCTTCCTCCTTAGCAATGACCCTGGTTTGTAGATGGGCAGATTGCTACTCAGTAAAGTATTACATACATTGGCCCTCTCTTATGGCTAACCTATGGCCATTGGCAGTGTGGTGTGTGTGAACATGAAGTAAGAACTCAGTCTCCGTTATTTGGCCATTTCCCTTCGACTTACTGGCCTGTGGGTGTAATGGTTGGATCTGAACCATTTTGGAACATGAAGCCATCCTCTAAAGATGGCAGAATAGCAAGATAGAAGGAGCCTGGGTCCTGGCACAGTGGGAATCCCTATACATGCCTTAAGACGTAATTTGCGTGAAAGAAAATAAACTCTGGTTTCATTTAAGCACTGTATTTAAAATTCCTATACAAATAGCCAAACTTAATCTAACAAACATTATGCTCAACAGCAAAGGGATAGTTAAATTATGATATATACATCAGGCATAATAACAAGCAACTGATTAAATGACATCATACAAGACTCTATTAACATGAAATAATTTTCACAATGTAAGACTAAGAGAAAAAATAGGCTACATTCAAAAGCAGGGTATGGATATTTATAGATATTTTGTTATATAAACATGTGTATATTTATATATAGATATGTATTTCTATGTGCATGGTGTGCATACATATATCTTTTGTATGTCTCTATATAGAGAAAAATAGTATATATAAATATACACAAATATAATAAAATAAATATAAAATAATAATAATAATAATAAACATAAAATGTTGCCAGCTGTTTGAATAGTGGAATTACAAATTTTTTAAAAAAGATCTTATTATTTATTTGAGAGGGAGGGAGAGATCACAAGCAGGGGGAGAAGCAGAGGGAAAGGGTGGAAGCAGGGTCCCTGAGGAGCAAGGAGCCTGATATGGGGCTCGACCTCAGAACCCTGATATCATGACCTGAGCTGAAGGTAGTCGCTTAACCCACTGAGTCACCCAGGTGCCCCAGGTTTTTTTTTTTTTGTAATGTGAGGTTTCCTTGTGTTTTTCACATTGGGTATGGACTACATTGGCTAAACGAGAGGAATAGCTGTCAAAATAAAATAGCCTTGTTCCTAAAACAAAGAAAGTTAAAGTATGATTCACCAATTTTAAAGAAAAAGGCTATATATTGTAAGATTAACAAAAGAACTACAAATTAAATATTGAGGAAGTCTTGTTACAGTGTGCATTTTAAAATATGTGCTGCTATTGCATATCTTGTTATATTGATGCATGAATGATTATGATTACTTTATAAAACTGTATGTGCACCAATTATTTAGTAGATGAGTGAATGTATATACATCATAGCTCCTACTCAAATAGGATGTGAAGCAGAGGGACATTCTAAAGATGACATCTAGCGGTTGCTGTGGTAACCTTATGGCTACAGTTTAGTGATCTTTTATGTCAATTTCTAGAGTTGGAATTGGCATATTCTTAGCTTTAACATGAAAAAGGAGACAGCGATTGGTGGTTATTAATCCTTACAGACTGTATTTGTGATTGCGACTCAGCTTTAAAGAAAGTAGTGGAATCACAGTAGACGTGTAGAAGAACAGCCCTAAAATGATTAAAGGAATATAAAACCCATCTTAGCATTTTCATAGCAACTTTAAAGAACTGTCACTCTAGGCAATAATACTCATGATTATTATAGAACACTTACAATGCAACAAGCACAGTGCTTCGTGCTTTATAAACACCATCTCATTTACCTCTATTCCCTGACTTAAACCTTAGGAATGTCCAGCAAAGTGGTATTATCACTGTTATTTCATAAGACAAGATAAAACTGAGACTTAGAGAGTCTCGATGAGCTGTTCAAAGCCACATGGTTAGGATATGGTGGTGCCAGGATTTGCATCCAAGTCATCTGCCCACACACGTACCGCCGGCTCTATGCAGTGTTCAGTGTTCATGGTACCTGATCTGGGTGTATTATAAATATTCCCTTTAAGGGAGACACTGCCGCAATGCTAGCTTATCCAGTCTACTCTTAATCAGCTACACTTATTAAACAACAACCACTCTGAGCACGATACTGTTGCTATTTATAAAAATATGATGGGCCCTCCTTATGACAGGAAGTATACAACCAAGCTTACAAAAAAGCTGTGCCATATCATAATTTGATTTGGAGTCTAGCTCTATGGTAAGGCAGAATGGAAGTGGGGAAAGTCTAATTATGCATGAAAAACGCTGCTTGAAAGAATGTATAGCATTGTAACACCACAGGCAGGAAGGACCACCCTATAGGCACAGGAACAGTGTGAGCATAGGGGTGGCAGTGGGACTAAATAAAGCAGTTCTAGAGAAATCTCGTCTCTGGTTGAGCTGTAGGATAAACAGTGGAGTGTGAGACATCCAGTAGAGAAAGGGCTGAATTCAGAGGGTCTAAGGGTTCTGTCTTGTTCTAGAGGTAGTGGGGATAATGAAATGTTTTTGATCGAGAAATGATCATTTTTATTTAATAGCCTCTTTAAATTTATAGAGTGTTTAAGTTTTGTGAAAAATTTAGACTTGAGCTTTGTGTAATATGTAATTCTTTCATCTGTTTCCTTTCATCTTCACACTACAAAACAAATGTGTTATTAATAGGTGTAAGTTAAGGATGTTATTAAGACAATGGAGCAAACCCTGAAGGCAAACAGCAATACTTGAGAATTCTATAGCCATCATCCGTTTGCTGTGAAGGGTTGGAGGTTAAAGTGACCTGGGAGATTTAAGAGTCCACCCCACGCTGTCCTTCAGGAACAGATGGGGCAAGCAGATGAAGTACTGTGCTGCTGTATTTTGCCTTGGTCAGGCTCTCTGCTCTCAGTCTGAGAAGGGACCTCAACTCCCTTCCCCCCACCTCCTCTGATGAGGTTTCCAGGAGAGACAGAAGCTATTTTGTAAAGCTGTCAGCTGTCCTGAATAAGGGAAATAGATAAAGCAACCAGGAACAAGAGAAATAGATAAGATATGAGTTCTAAGGAACGAGGGGGAGCCTTGTTGGCCTTGGATTAAAAGGAGAGGGGAAGAAGATTTTGGAAGGGTGGGGTGTGAGTCCACGGATGGAATCTTCAGCTGCGGTTTGATAGCAGGGTTCTAGAGACAAAATGAGTCAACAAAGACGTCCAGTGGCTCACCGGGAGACAAGGGACAGGGCAGGGGTAGGTGCAGCTGGACGCAGGACGCTTCGTATGGGGATGGCTGCATTTATCAGAGTGGGTGAATTGGAGGGAAAAGGTGAAGAATGAATCAAGCTTTCTGCTCCTACATGTTGGGTCCTGTTAACTTGGACATTCTTTGTTCCCGCCAGTTGGTGACTTAATCAGTTCCCCCTGGGGAAGCTTAAAGACTGATATGGGATCTCGGAAAGGTTTGCGTTGCTCCCAGTCAGTGTTGGGTATAACTGCTCATGATCTGACAACCTATCTGATACACCTGACATCCCCCCTGAAACATATAATGATAAAGAATTGCAATTAAAAAACCCCATCTGGAAAGGGGAAAACCACACACAGTGGTCATTCCCCATAGCACATAAGCATATCCTGTTGGCCAGAAGATACAAAGACTCTCTCCTCTCTTTGAGGTGTGAGTTTCTAGTTCTGCTAAGATGGCCTCCCTAGATTCTGGTCACAAGGAGGATCTTTCTTAGACTTTGTCCTTTGTGATCTGAGCTGGGCTTTGGGAATATATTCCAGGGGCTTTTCAAAGGTCATATACCACTTTTTTTTTTTTTTTTAATTGGGGGTTCAGGAATTTCAGTCCCTCATTTGCCAGGCAATAGTTTAGTGTTTTTTGCATCTGATCAAGTCTGCAATCAAAGCTGGAGAGAGTGCTCAAATTCACTCATCATCTAGGGATCTCCATCTCCCAGCAACCACTCTAGATGCTCTGTTCATGCCCTTGGCCCTCAGCTTAAATGACTTCCACTGGGGCCTCTACAAGGCCATTCAGAACAATTTCTTGGGGTAGGAGTCACAGCTAATGTATGCCCCTGTGCTCTCAGGCTGCATCCCCCAAATGGATTTTTGTTCTGGAGAGACTGTCATTTTTCTTAACTAAGATATTCCAGACTTACAGGGAGTTTGAGAGGTATAGGAGGGCTCAAGGCTCTGTTAGACCTTGGTGTTACCTTCCTCATTATTTTTTGCCTGTGGTTTTTAAATCTTATTTTCTTTTTTGCACTAGCTTTAGTTTGGTGGAGACAATTTTGTTTTCTCTATCCTTAGAACTTGCCAAGATTGCCAACTTTCAGCCTGCTTAGATTACTGGTCTAGTTAGAAAGGGATGGTTTAATGTCATTATATTTTTTTCTCTTTCTGCTCTCAGAGGGACTATGTTTAATTGGAGACTATCCTTTTGTTATAAATGTAGCCAAGCCCTTCCAATCCCTGGCACCCTATTCTCTAGCTTTAATAGACACATGATCTGAACCCCAAAATATAAGTAATAGTTTACCAGTGGTTATGCAAATATGTAAGAAGAACGTAGGACAACCTCTTAGTATGGTAGGTCTCCATGGACCTCAGCTAATTATAGTTTTAGAGTCTATTACTAACAATTCCTTTCCCAATTTTAGAATTTGTTATGATTGTTTGTGGAACAAGTAGCAGAAATCCAACTGCTAATTGTATCTTGAACATAAAAGGGGACTTGCTGTTACAGTTAAATGAAAAGTTTAGTGGGAGATCAGGCATGGTTGCATCTAGGTGCTCAGTGCCATCTCAGCATTTCTTTGAAAAACGTTAGCTTTATATTCAGGCAAACAGTCCCAGCCTGATGGTTCAGATGCCAACTTAAATCTTTCTAGTTCAGCAACTCCAACAGAAAAAGAAAAAGAAATATACCCTTCTAAGTGATTGAAGAAATAATCCTGGACCTGTTGCCCAATAGCTTTGGTTGATCTGGGTTGGGAATAAATGTATCTACCTGAAGAAATCACTGAGAGGATAGAATAGTTTGGCTAAGCCTGTATCATGGGGCCATCCTAGCACCAAGGGTTGAGGCATCTATCATACCTTTCTCACATGAATCAATTGGTAAAGAGGTAATTTCTCAAAAAAAAATTAATAAAAACAAATAAATAAATAAATAAAAATTTTAAAAATTGGCTGCTTGAACAGACAAAAACGACAAATATCTTACATGCCCTGATAGACCAGTTTTGAAATGGACTCAAGAAACCAGTTTTTTTAAATGTGGCTGCACCAAGTTTTGCCTATTACTCAGAGTCTCATTACAGGTGTCTCACTTAATATACAAGTTCCATATACAAGCTTTAGAAAGTTTTCTAATTTAGAGTTCGGATGATATAACAGGGTTAAGAATTCTGCAGAAGGGGCCCCTGGGTGGCTCAGTTGTTAAGCGTCTGCCTTTGGCTCAGGTCATGATCCCAGTGTCCAGGTATCGAGCCCTGCATCCGCCTCCCTTCTCAGTGGGGAGCCTGCTTCTCCCTCTCCCTCTGCTGCTCTGCCTGCTTGTGCTCTCTCGCTTTCTCTGTCAAATAAATAAATAAAATCTTAAAAAAAAAGAATTATGCAGAAATGGCATATAGTGGCGAGACCCTCACAAATATTCCACAGATATTAATGAACTCCTTTCATGTGGTAAGTAATGACCTGGACAGTGGGATACACATTTGATAAAGACATGGTTAATACATAAAAGGGCTCATAATGGGGGTAGGAAGAATACCTTTGAACAAATAAATCACAACATGATAGGCAAATGCATATAACAAAGGATACAGTTGTCTTTTAATAACCACAAAGTGCTAGGCACTGGGCTTTTTGCTTTCCTCACATTTTCTCACTTAAACCTCAAAGCAACCCCTCAAAATAGGCATTATTCCCTAAAAACACTGAGATTTGTAGAGATAAATTTTTCTGTGTTTGGTCCTTTCAGCTGGTGAGTAGCAGGGGCCTTGGAGAAATCCTATTTAGGAACTGTATATCTGTTTTTGGCAATACTGGGAAAGCATAATCATTCTGTAAGCCATCCAATAACTTTAGAATAATTTTTTTTTTTCCGTCTTCTCCATCCTTTAGAGCTTATCTGTCAGTAAGTCCTACCAATTCTTCCTTTGTGATGTTGCTCAGGTTTTCACCCTCTGCTCCTTCCAACTCATTGTTCAGGTCTTTAATATCTTGTACCTGGATTGCAGGGGCCCTATAACTGGTCTTCGTGTTTCCAGTCTCCCTTTAATTCGTTCTGCTACAGGTGGTTTTGAGGTGGGCAAAGGTTGTAAACCATACTGCCTCAATCACTTATTTGGCAAACATTTATGATAAGTAAGTCATAGTGTGGGATCATAGTTTAAATCTTCAATTAAAACACAGTCATTTTTGAGGATTTACCAATGTTCAGGGAAGGCAAACGTCTCCCTTATTTGTCATAATGGAATACACACCACCAACTCCTTGCTCCACAAACCTCAACACTATCTTACTGATACCTTAAAAGTGTTTAAATTCTTATGTCTCCTCGGGCAAGGAAAACAAAAGCAACATTAGACTAGTGTGACTACACCAAAATAAAAAGCTTTTCACAGTGAAGGAAACCATTAACAAAATGACAAAGCACTCTAGTGAATGGGAGAAGATATTTTCAAGTGATATATCTGATAAAGGTCTAATATCCAAAATATATAAAGAACTTATATAACTCAATACTCCCCCAAAACCCAAATAATCTGATTAAAAATAAGCAGAGGACCTGAGTAGAGATTTTTCCAAGGAAAGCGTACAAATGACCAATAGATGCATGAAAATGTGCTTGACATCACTGATCATCAGGGGACTGCAAATCAAAACCACAGTGAAATATCATCTTATACCTGTCAGAATGGCTAAAATAAAAAATACAAGAAGTAAGTGTTGGTTAAAATGTGGAGAAAAAGGAACACTTGTGCATTGTTGGTGGGAATGCAAACTGGTGCAGCCACTGTGAAAAAACAGTATGGAGTTTCCTCAAAATATTAAAAATAGAATTACCATGTAATCCAGTAATTCTACTACTAGAATTTACCAAATTCTACTACTAATTCTAATACTACTAATTCTACTACTAGAATTTACCAAAGAAAATGAAAATACCAATTTGAAAAGATATGTGCGCCCCCATATTTATTGCTGCATTTAATACTGTAGCCAAGTTATGGAAGCAACCCAAATATCCACCGAAAGATGAATGCATAAATAAGTGATATATATATATATATTCATATATATTCATATATATATTTGCTTTGTTTCTTAATTTCCCTATATGAGTGATATCATATGGCATTTTTCTTTCTCTGACTAACTTATTTCATTTAGCGTTATAACTCCAAGGTCCATCCATGTTGTTGCAAATAGTAAGATCTCATTCATATGAATGAGAGCAAATGAACAGAGAAAAACAAGAGGAAGGAAGGAAAGAAGGAAGAAAGGGAGGGAGGAAGGAAGGAAAAAAGGAAGAAAACAAACCAGATTCCTAAATACAGAGAACAAAGTGGTGATTACTGGGGTGGGGGGGTAGCATTGGGGGGAGGAAGGGTGAAATAGATAAAGAAAATTAAAGAGTTCATGAATCATGATGAGCACTGAGTAATCTAGAACTGTTGAATCATTACATTGTACACCTATAACTAATATGACTGTACATTAATTAAAAATATATTCAAGAGTTGAGATTTAATAAAAATAATAATTTTTACCCCTTCAAAAAATTATTTGAACTCTTTAGCTTAGTATCCAACTCTTCAACTAAGCCACCCATTCAAACTCGTTCCTCTAGTGTCCTCAAATCACCTCCTTTAACCAACTCTACTAGGTCTCTGAAGAAGGCTCTGGTTCTGTCCTCCTGCACAGCTTGTTCACACTACCCCCAGGCTTTATCTGTCCTTGGCAGTTCTGACTGCTTGTGATTTTACCTGGAAACTTTGAGATTACCTATTTGTACTTAATATACATTTCTCCATGATATTTGGCACTCGTGACCTCTGAACTCTGATTTTTTTAAAAAAAATTTAAATTTATTTGACACAGAGAGAGAGATCACAAGTAGGCAGAGAGGTAAGCAGAGGGAGAGAAGGAAACTGGCTTCCTGCTGAGCAGAGAGCCTGATGCAGGGCTCCATCCCAGGACGCTGAGACCATGACCAGAGCTGAAGGCAGGGTTAATCCACTAAGCCCCTGTTTTTTGTTGTTGTTGTTGTTGTTGTTCTTGTTTTTGTTTTTTAACATTTAAGTATTTTCTTCTACAGGGCTGTGTGCTTTATTGTATCACCAATACTTGATCAAATATTTGTTGATCAAGGCCCTGAAAACACTTTAACTAATGGGGGACCTGAGCTTCTCTGTAGAGTAGGAATAGAGAGGATCAGTTAAGAGGATAAGAGATGAAGATAAACTAACGCACAGATAAAAAGTTGCTTCTCCGCCTTTATTCTTTTATTCTTCTCTTGCTTTACTATAGTCTCTGGTGGGGGAGTGAGTTTCTTCTGTATCTGGTGGCAAGGATACAAAGTATGATCCTTGAGCCAAAGACTGAAGTCAAGTACAAAAGTCAATTTTACTGGCTCACTTGGGGTTTGAGGCATCCCAGAGAAAAAAAGGTAAGATATTTCTCATTATTCATTGATTTACTGTCCTTCATACTGCTAGACTAATAAAATCAGCAGTTTAAAAACTAGTTTTATGTAGTATCTTAAGATTATACAATTCTGATGGTATCTTTATTAACCATAATGATCCTAAGGGAAACTTTTTTCTAAATAAAGATTATATCATTTAAATCCTTGTTTTATGTTAAGGGGAATTTGTGATTAGTGTTGATACTCTATTGTGGTTCTCTCCGATATTCTCTAGGTTAAAGCACTTAAGTAGTTGATAAAATATTATTTTGTTCCTATTCTCTGCTTGTAGACAGTATTTTGGTTGGCTTCAGGGCTGAATTATTTCCCCTGAAATAATTTTATAAAAAGGACCAGCAATTTGCCGATAACTTTGACTATAAATGACTGACTGTACAGCCAAGGCATAGTAACACATTGATTACATAACAGAGTAACAGGAATGAGATCATGGTATTTCTTATGTGATATCTTAAAACAATTTCCCCATTTTAGGGGTTCATACTGCTGAAGATTAATTATAGTATTTTTAAGGTATGATTTTTAAAAAGAGAAAAAAAGAACTGTTAGGTTGATTTGTTTCCTTTCAAACAGTCATGATAGCTTCAATTTCTTTAACTCCTTGAAGACAGCAACCTTGCACTGGATAATATTTTGCTCATTCGTTTATAGGATGTTTGTTCAGTGGAGAAATGAAGACAGGTGTCAGTATATGACATAGAGTGATTTGTTCTAAATGGCACAAAAACTGTTTCTGAGCCAGGACAGTATTAGTTCAAGGTCCTGTGAGAGTTGCTGCTTATTCTGATGCCTGGATACCGTGGTCTAATGAAATCTGCACATTAGGGATTTTCCTGGGGCTTCATTCCCCTCCCCCACAACATACATTATTAGTTTTGTGTAATAGGAAAGAGGAAATATGCAAAGACACATACACCATTCTGAATTAGGAGACCAATTTTTTTTCCTTGTGTTTATGATGAAAATGACTTTAGTTTATGTGCAGTGTGCTTTAGTATGTAAAGGGACACACTAAGGTGTTGCATACTCAGCAAAACAGAAAATCTTTTCTTGATTAGAATGCAAATACTATTTTACAGTTCTGGTGTCCTGGCATTGTGGGGAGCACACTAGTATATTGGTGTTTTTGTTAGAAACAGAAGTGAACTGTAGGGAGTTCACCCAAATCCTGCCCCCTCACCCCTTTTAAAACCAAACTGAGCAAGAGGACCAAATTGCTGTTTTATTCACAATTTGGTCTTCCTGTGGTGGTGGTAGTCCCCTGCTCCCATTGTTTGTTTTGCTTTATGTTGGACACCAACAGAGATCAAAACTCCATTTTATGGACTTCTAGTTTGGCAATATCCTGGCAAATGGGAAAACAAGAAACATAAACCAAATTTCTGCCACAATGCTTTTAATATTGAGACAGATTTTTATCTAACAGAGCCAACAGAATGGAACATGAGAGCACCAGCAGCTCCAGGCTGTAAACACAGCTTCCCGATGACACATCCCTAGGGGGACAGATCAGACAGTTTCTATATTATTCAGCTTGTCACTCTGCTGGCACAGAACTGATTTTTGCCTCAGAAAATGTCTCTTTCCTGAAACTCCAGCTGTCCTTCCTTCATAAAGCAGCGTTTTAATAAGGTGGTTGTTTACTAGGAAAACAATGTTAATGTTAATAATGAATCACTAACAATATAGCATATTCCTTATCGTGGATGGTCTGCGCGCTGCCAAACAGCTGGAGGAAGAGTGAGGAAAAATGCAATCAAGCATTTAAACATCAGAGCTGGATGTTTCCAAACATAAAGTGTCCAGATGTTTAGCATTGTGGAGGTAATGTGTTTGATTGCTTGCCTTTTTCATATTTTATCTGGATCTTTTGATGTTCTGTAGATAGAGTCAAGACTATTCTTCATTTTCAGTGTGCTGAGCAGTTTTGCTTGTCATGAATAGCAACAATAATGCTGAAGACTGGCAGAGGCCAAGCCTGGCAGGGATTGAGATGAGGGAAAAGAGGAAGAAATGAGACTCGGACTATGGTTAAATGGGTCCCTCTCCTGGCTGATGTGCGTGGAAGCATGTGCCTTTTAAAAGACAACGGCTGAATCAGTTTTCATGCTTCAGTTAAGGGGACAATTAGGAATTCAGAAGTTGGATGGAGTGTCAGTTCCTCTTGTTTTCCTTGAGTCTCAGAGGCTGAATAACTAGGTCCTTCTTCAGGATAGCCACTTGCAAGGAAGAAAGCTAACTGTCTTTATGCCAATGAGGATACTGGCTTCAAAGGAATGTGATCCAGCTGAACTGTAGTAGAGTTGTCCCCTCCCTTAGACAGATGCCTCTTCAGGCAAAATAACAAATCCAAAGTAAACAATATGAAGCACTTTCCCCTTTTAGGATCTCAGAGTACCTAACCCAAATCAATTCATGCTTCCTACTGCAAACTTCTCTGACATCGAGTTATTGGTACTTATAATTAGAGTCACTGTGGAATGTTCCACTAAATTAAAACCACTGCTAATTAATTATCTCATCAGAGGTGGCTCAGTTTCAGAACTGGATTCATAGATCCTGGTGCTAAAATAGATGCAACTCCCTCCTAAAAGTGAAAGCAAAAATAGTCATTTACTGACATGTCCCTGCAGGAATCAATAACATTACAGATCATGGAGAAGCCAATAATAGCTGGGGCATATTAATAACTCAGTCTGCTCACTGATTTTATTCAAGAGGACTAGTTAAAGTACACTGCACTGATGATGACTCCATGGCATGAGGAACAATGTCATCATTAACATGGGGACCGTTTAGCATCTAGAACATTTAACACATAAAGAGAACTTAACACAAGACTATTTATTGTGCTTTAGACAGATGGTTTAATGTTTCTTTAGCCTTCAGCCTATCAGGCCACCCATGGTTTTCTTCAGCCAAGGGCTTTTTAAAAATAAATGGTGTATATCAATTTTCTAACAAGACTGACTGCAGCATGTTTCGCTAAATCTTTTTCCTACCCTTAACTCTCTCTTACAGTGGTTTGTAGTTGACAAACCTCCCTGACTCCAGTTCCTCACATATAAGTAATTACTGACATAAAAGGAGATGAAGGGGCTGAAATTTCATTATTAATGGTTTCTTTGCTACAGAAAAGCTATTTAGAAATGATTACTTTGGAAAACAGTTCTTCCCTGATTAGACACTGACTGACTCTGGAGAAGCTGTTCCCCCAGAATCTTCCTGGGGTAACAGAAATGATATCCCAACATAGATGGATAACTGTGGGTAGCAAAATATGCATATAAAAGTTGGTTTAAAAATGGTAGAGAAGAGTAATGTATCTTTGTCTGAGGAATATGTAAATGTGTTTAAGAAGGGACACAGAAGCTGCAGATTCCCTGCTCCTACCATCAAAGTGTAAATCAAGCACAGTGGAAAAGCAAGCGCGATGCATTCTTACAGTGGAAACTTCTATAGGGATCTTAATAACTTCCTGAACTCCTTTGGCCCCTGTTCAGCTCCCCAGGCAAAATGGGGAGCTCTTCTGTGAACTCTTTTAGGAGAACAGCATGACCCAAGACCCAGAGACTCTGCGGATTGGCCCGGATGGATGCTTATTTGCACATTCTTCTCTATGTAACTTCTCCGATAGGGTTCAGAAGAAGCAAGCTTAGGCCTGGAGCTCAGAAAAGCGATTTACATAGCCCAGAGGGTTTAGAGATCAGATGTATTTAGGAGGGCAAGTGTCTCCTGTCTGCCTACTCAGGAGGGCATGAGAGTCTTGAAGTCTTGGGTGGCGCAGAGCCTCTGATTGGCTTTTTTTCTCTCTGAGGAACAAAGATGTCTTGCTGGAGGCTCAGATTTCCCTCTGGCATATTATGCTGGGCCAGACTGGAATTCTTGCAAGTTCTGTGGCTGCAGCTGGTGCCCTGGTCTTGCACCAAAACCATCAATTTCCACACCAATGAGGAGGAAGCCTATGGCTCCGATATTGGTGTTCTGTCTGATGGTGTCCTGTGTAATTACCAGATCAAGATACCACACCAGTTCCACCTGATGAAGTCCAACAGCTCACTCTTTGCAGTGTCCGAGGGGAATGGGGAGCTGACCCTCGGGGGGGATGCGGGCCTGGACCATGCACCGCAATGTGGCCAAGCAACACAGTGCGTGCTGGCCTTTGACCTGATCAGCTTCTCACAGGAGCAGTTTCAGCTGGTGCACGTGGAAGTGGAAGTGAGGAACATCAATGATCATGCGCCACGCTTACCCCTGACCCAGATCCCCATGGAGGTGTGCGAGGGCGCGGCCGTGGGCATGCGCATTCCCTTGGAGGTGCCTGTGGACGAGGACTTGGGGGCCAACCCGCTGCAGAGTGTGCGCCTGGCGGAGCCTCACAACCTTTTCCGCGTGGAACTGCAGACGCTCGCGGACCGTGCCCAGTGCGTTGACCTGGTGCTGCTCCAGGAGCTGGACCGCGAGGGCCAGGCCGCCTACAGCCTGGAGTTGGTGGCCCAGGACAGGCGGCCGCCCGCAGCCCTTACTTAGTGTGCGAGTGCTGGACGCCAACGACCACAGCCGGGCCTTCCTGTAGGGCGCCTTGGCCGAAGTAGAGCTGGCAGAGGACACTCCTATGGGCTCTCTACTGCTCGACCTGGACGCAGCTGACTCCGACGAGGTCTCTCACGGACGCAGCCGACCCCCACCTGGACGCAGCGGACCCCGATGAGGGCCCCAACGACGACGTGGTGTTAGCCTTCGGTGCTCACACCCGACCCAAGGCGCGCCGCCTCTTCCGTCTGGAGCTGCGCTCGGGCCACCTCACCCTAGCAAAACCGGTGGACTATGAGCGCCAGGACACCTATGAGCTGGACGTGCGGGCCCAGGACCGCGGTCCTGGGCCCCGGGCCTCCACCTGCAAGGTCATCGTGCACATCCGCGACGTCAATGACAACGCTCCGGACATCACCATCACCCCGCTGGCCGCCCCGGGCGCACCTGCCGCCTCTCCCTTCGCAGCCGTCGCCGCCGCTCTCGGGGGGTGCGGACGCGACCTCGCCGACCCGTCCCGGGACGCCCGAGGCCGGCGCGGTCTCCCGGTGCCAGAGGGGGCGGCGCGCGAGAGCCTGGTGGCGCTGGTCAGCACCTCGGACAGAGACTCGGGTGCCAACGGGCAGGTGCGCTGCGCCCTCTACCGGCACGAGCACTTCCGGCGGCAGCCGGCCTACGCGGGCAGCTACCTGGTGGTGACTGCGGCCTCGCTGGACCGCGAGCGCATCGCCGAGTACAACCTGACGCTGGTGGTCGAGGACCGCGGCGCGCCCCCGCTACGCACCGTGAGGCCCTACACTGTTCGCGTGAGTGACGAGAACGACAACGCACCACTCTTCACACGGCCGGTCTACGAGGTGTTGGTGCGAGAGAACAACCCTCCTGGCGCTTACCTGGCCACGGTGGCCGCCCGGGACCCCGACCTGGGCCGCAACGGGCAGGTCACCTACCAGTTGCTGGAGGCAGAGGTGGGTTGCGCCCTATGTCTCGGTGGACCCCACCACTGGGGAGCAGCGCGCATGTTGGTGCTTTGACCGCGGTGAACTGGCTGAGCTGTCGCTGGGGCTGGAAGCACTCGACGGCGGCTCTCCGCCGCCCCGGGGCCGGGCCGTGGTGTGGCTGCCTGTGGAGGACCAGAACGACCACGTACCTGGACTGGTCACACTACCACTCCTCAATGGCTTAGCCCAGCCGCCTCTGCCCCAGGACGCGCCCCTGGGCCACCTGGTGATCCGACTGCAGACGAAAGTCCCAACGCCGAGCTAACCTGCACACCTCTCCGCAGCGACTGCTACCTCAGAGTGCGAGAGCTGCGCCCGGCGACGGGTGAGCTGTCTCTTCAGCGCCGGTTGTCCCCACAGCTCGCCGGCGGTCCTCGTGGTGCTGGACTAAGGCCCACCGGCCCTGTTCTGCACCACCACTTCGCTCCTAGCGCCGACGGACTCGGCGCCACCTGGCGGAAAAGTTGTGCCGGTGCGGCCGCCGCCGCAGCCGCCGCAGCCGCCGCCGCCGCCGCCGCCACCTCTGTCGCTGCCAAAGGAGTGAACAGAGGGACCCTCCTGGTGGCGTATAGTGCAGGAAGCAGGGCGGCTGTCTGGCTTCCCCGTCGTGTTGATGGGTTTTTTGGCCAGTGGCTGTGACCTTATGCTGGTGGCCATTGCCACCGTGACTTGTTCCAGCTAAAGCGAGGCTAGGACTCGAAGGATGAAGCTTTGTGAGCCTAGTGGGAGCAGGTCCCACGCGACGAGTGGCCAGGCCTGCGCAAGTCGCAGAGCGGCGGGGGCTGCCTCCTAGGACCTCGAGCTGAGGTTCTTCCCGAAGACACAGACCCTTTCCATTCATGCAGAGGCCCAGGAGGGTGAGGCTGTGGAGATTTCCCAGACCGGGAGAGCAGGGTGTTCTTTCTCCTTGCTTAGGGAGACGAGCGATCCTGTGGGCCCACGTAGACCACCCAAGCAGGTTTAGTGTCATTGTTAACATTTAGTAGATTTTCATGCGGAGAGTGCTATGAAAACTCAGCAGCTGCTCAGGTTGGGACTTCAAAGGACTAGTTTTTTCAGGACTTTTTAATTTTTTGCTTGAGAAGAAAATTTCTTCACAGATGGAGGCAGAAGGAAGTATGATGGTTGTTTGTTCATGGAGGCTGGAGTCTGTCTCTGCTGGTCTCACCCCTGGTAACTTACTTGTGGGTCCAGTTAAAGCATCTTGGTCCCTCAGGGTTTAAATGCTGTCTTCCTGAAGCACTCCCCAGGAGGGATGTTGTGTCTGCTCCGTCAGTTTTGATATCTGAGTGTCAAATACTAACTGCTACTCTCACACATCCTTTTTTAATTTAATTTTTTCAGTTTTCCAAGATTCATTGTTTATGCACCACTCCCCATGCTCAATGCAATATGTGCCCTCCTTAATACCCACTACCAGTCTCACCCAACCCCCCACTCCCTTCCCTTCCAAAACCCTGTTTCTTTCTCAGAGTTCACAGTCTCTCATGGTTTGTCTCCCCCTCAAATTTCCCCCAACTCACTTTTCCTTCCCTTCTCCTAATGTCCTCAGTGATATTCCTTATGCTCCACAAGTAAGTGAAACCATATGATAATTGACACTGTCTGCTTGACTTATTTCACTGAGGATAATCTCCTCTATTCCTGTCCATGTTGATATGAAAGTTTGGTATTCATCCTTTCTGATGGAGGCATAATACTCCATTGAATATATGGACCACATCTTCTTTATCCATTCATCAGTTGAAAGGCATCTTGGTTCTTTCCACTGTGGCCATTGCTGCTATGAACGTTGGGGTACAGATGGCCCTTCTTTTTACTACATCTGTATCTCTGGGGTAAATACCCAGTAGTGCAGTTGTAGGGTCATAAGGTAGCTCTAATTTTAACTTCTTAAGGAATCTCCACAGTTTTCCAAAGTGGCTGCACCAACTTGCATTCCCACCAGCAGTGTAAGAGGATTCCCCTTTCTCCACATCTTCTCCAACACTTGTTGTTTACTGTCTTGTTAATTTTGGCCATTCTAATTGGTGTAAGGTGGTATCTCAATGTGGTTTTGATTTGAATCTCCCTGATGGCTAATGATGATGAACATTTTTCATGTGTCTGTTAGCCATTTGTATGTCTTCTTTGGAGAAGTGTCTGTTCATGTCTTCTGCTCATTTTTTGGCATGATTATCTGTTTTGTGTGTGTTGAGTTTGAGGGGTTCTTTATAGATCTTTCACCCTTCTTTTTAAATAGGATTCAGGCTCAGGTCCTCTCCATCCCCCATCCCTGTGTATAGAGAGGATAAATCTGCAAGTTTAAGGTAATTCAGAGTATGTATCATTCTCTCTGAGCAGTGTGTTTGACGTTTTGTACATTTTTATGGATAATAGAGTGAGTCTGTCCTTTTTACTTCTAGGACACATTCAAATCCAGATGAATTTCATGTGAAAGTTAACAGAAGAGGAGACAATGAGTTGAGTGACAGAATTTCTGACATCAGTGGAGAGAGAGCTTCAAGAAAGCATCTTTGCAGTGATTGCAAAGCCAGAGGGTAAGTTCAGAGCTGCCACTTTGAAGCTCTTCCTCACAAAGTCACTATAATTCTATATGCCTAAATGAATTTTAAAAAACTAAACAAGTGATCCCAAATGGGCATTCACAGAGGAGAGTATGCTGAGTGCTGCTGAACAGAGCTAACAGATTTTTGGGACTACTTCTTATTTAGCTGGTTCTATGTATTTTAAATACTTTACACTTACTGACTTATTTATTCCCCATAAGAAATCCAAGGAGGCAGGAGACCGAGGCACAGAGTTTAAATAATTTACCGAGGTATTGGAGTTAAGATCTTAGCCCGGTAATTCCAGCTGTAGATTTCCTCCTCTTAATCTTATCTTAATCCTATCTTTAATCTTATCCTCTTAATCTTATGAAGCTGCCTCTATTAATGCAAAAAGATTAAAACACTAAAAAATCAAAATATGGTGGTTAATAATACTAAAATAATTTTGTACCACAAGCACTAAGGTGAACTTCCCTTACTTGGGGATTTTGGAAGTGGACAGCATCTAAACAGGTAAGTTTTTTATAGGGTAGGATGCAGTATGATGGGAGCACATGAATGTGTGGTTTCATTCTGCTGTGCTTTGTATTGAGAATCTTGTACCCACACAACATCATGCTATTCAACTTAGCCTCCTGTCACGTTTGGGGGTTTTGTTTTAGGTCAAACCTTGGTAACGGTATCTAGTTCTATGGGGACGATCAGTTATGGACTTTGTGTTCGTTTTCGTGAAAGTGGGCACTAGATCTTTGGTCCCTCAAAGGAGATACCTTACTCTCCAAGATGAGTGCTAATGCTATGTCCTAGTGATTCAGATATCTTTTCACATTATGGATATTTTTGTCCAATCTGTGTTTAGTTCCTTTAACTTTTTTTTTTTTTTTTTTTAATAAGATGACTTCTAGAAGCATCTGCATCCTGGTCCCTTTCTGAATATTCTCTAGTTTATAAATATCTTTCCTAAAATTAGACTCTTAGAGTTAGATACAGCATTGCAGAACTGGCCTGTCTCCTGAGTTCCAAACCAATATTTCCAGTTGCCTACTCAACATTTCCATTTGGGTATCTAATAGACATGCTGCTACGTATTCAAAACTGAACTCTTGATTTCTAGTCTACAAACCTGTTCTTTCTATAATGTTTGTATCTCCATAATGACACAGGTAGTTGCTGCCATGGCCAAATCCCTGGGCCATTCTTAGTTTGTGTCTTCCCACACTTAGTTACCAATCCATTAGCAAATCCAATTGGATTTACTTTGAATATATATTCCCAATCAGTGCTCTTCTCACTACCATCTTTGCTGCTGTCCTCTCCCAGGCACTGTTACCTCTTGCCTACATAACTCCAGACTGGATTCTGCTTCCATACTTGCCCTCTTGCAGTCTGTTTTCCAGATCAGGTCACATAATTCAACTCTTTAAAGAGTTCTCACTTAATATGAAATCCAAAAATCCTCATCATGGTGTCCCAGTTACTACTGCTCTGTGTAACAAAATGCGACTCAAAATGTAGCAGTTTAAAACAACTGTTTTATTTTGCTATGGATCCTGTGGGTCATTTCGGACATGACATAGCAGGGAATGCCTTGTTTCTGCTCTAAAGTCTTTGAGGCCTTAGCTGAGGAGACATAATGGTTGGGGGCTGGAATCATCTGGAAGGCTTAGACACATGTCTCATTTGTGAATTAGGATTATTTCAAGTCTAGGATTGCTCACTAGGGGGTGGGAATGGAGGTTATGTGTGCCCTTTGTAGGTATGTCAGACTTAGGAAAGTCATGTGGGGGCTCAAGGTTGCAGGCATCAGTGTTCCACTAAATAAGATAGAAGTCACATCATCTTTTATGATCCAGTCTCAGAAATGATATAGTCATTCATGTTCTACTGGTCTGAGAAGTCTTTTATTTTATTTTATTTTATTTTATTTTATTTATTTGACAGAGAGAGAGAGAGATCACAAGTAGGCAGAGAGGCAGGCAGAGAAAGAGGGGGAAGCAGGCTCCCTGCTGATCAGAGAGCCCAATGCAGGGCTCAATCCCAGGACCCCGAGATCATGACCTGAGCCAAAGGCAGAGGCTTACCCCACTGAGCCACCCAGGCGCCCCTGGTCTGAGCAGTCTTATTTAAGCTTACCAACTTTCAAAGGGAGGGGATGGAAGACACCTTCCCTCCTTTGAAAAATTATTAGAGACTTTTGAGGCCATGTTTATAAATATCTTTCCTAAAATTAGACTTGGCCCACACATGGCCCACAAAATCCTGTATTATCTGGCCCCTTGTTGCTTCTCCCAGATGACTTCTTATTACTCTTCCTCTTGATAATTTAGAAACTGAGTTAAGACAAGAATAAGCTGGTCATTCTCTAAACAGAGAATAAACAGTAAGAGTCTCAGGAATTTGATCTTTTTTGGAAAAGATAATTTAACATTAAATGATCCGAAAAGATAAATTTACTGCAAAATCTTCAAGTTTTGAGATGACACTAAAATCTTATAGAAAGTAACACAGCACAATGAACTTCTGAAAAACACCAGGACAAATTTACCCTAATCTAAAATGCAATGTGATCCTAAGAAGTAGTCATACAGTTGTGATGTGTAAGCTGGCTGGACTATATCTTTCATTCATTCATTTATTCAGTCATTCATTTTTTAGTACATATTTGATGTTTGGTGATTGAACAGGGGACAGGGAACAAATGATAAATGTGTAAAGTAATGTCAGGCAGAGATAAAGGGTATGAAGGAAAATGAAGCAGGGTAGAGAGTAACAGCTGGGGGAACAGCTTGAGGTATGGGTATGGAAGGTCTCTTTGAGAGGGTAGACATTTGAACAAAGGCATAAATGAAGGCAGAAGCAGACACTATGGATATCTTGAGAAAAAGCATGCCAAGCAGAGAGAACAGCTCCACAAATATTAACTCAGCTTGATCCTCCCAATAATGCTATGAAGTAGGTACTATCCTTTAATCATGCTTCACAGAAGGGGAAACTGAAGCAAGAGTTGTTAAGAGGGTTTTGCTCAAGACCACCCAGCTACAGGGGCAGAGCTGGGTTTTCAATTCCAGAAATCTGGCTCCAGAGTTCATGCGTTTAATGTTCTGTTGTAGTGCATTTCCAGTGGGGTTTTAAACACTTATTTTATGGGTCTTCTAAAGGTTTAGGAGCGATTTACATTCCTGAGGATGTTTCTGTCTTTGACTTTAAATGAGATGTTCTGATTTATGGTTTAGTTTATGCTCCAGCTCTCTGCTACATTTTCTTGTAAAACTTTTAGTGGGATTATTGGAAGGATGACACACGGGTGATGGCAAGATAATTGAATGAGATGTTGATAGCTGGAGTTAAGAAGTTTAGTGAAGTTATTTTAGTATTTCTTATCTCACTTTTTATAGTTAACACAGAGAATAAATGGATTAGTAAACACACTAATATTCTTCTAAACCTTCATTTTAATCATTTATTTACTTTCCTTCCAAGTTTTTATTTAAATTCCAGTTCATTAACATACAGTGTAATATTAGTTTCACATGTAGGACTTGGTGATTTGTCAATTAACATACAATACACAGTGCTCATCACAACTGCCTTCCTTAATGCTCATCACCTGTTTAACCCATCCCCCTGCCCACCTCCCCTCCAGCAACCCTCAACTTGTCCTCTATAGTTAGGAATCTGCTTTATGGTTTGCCTCTCTCTCTTTCCAACCGTGTGTTTATCTGTTTTGCTTCTTAAATTCTACATATGAATAAAATCATATGGCGTTTGTCTTTCTCTAAGTAACTTATTTTGTTTAGCATAATACTCTCTAGCTCCATCTATATTATGCAAATGGCAAGATCTTATTCTTTTACACTGGCTGAGTAATATTCCATTAAATACATATGTCACATCTTCTTTATCCATTAATCAGTCGATGGACATTTGGGCTGTTTCCGTAATTTGGCTATTGTTGATAATGCTGCTATAAACATCAGGGTGCATGTATCCTCTTGAATCAGTATGTTTGTATCCTTTGGGTAAATACCCAGTAGTATAATTGCTGGATTGTAGGGTAGTTCTATTTTTAACTTTCTGAGGAACCTCCATACTGTTCTCCAGAGTGACCGCACTAGTTTCCATTCCCACCAATGGTGCAAGAGGGTTCCCATTTCTCTGCATTCTTACCAACATCTGTTGAGAAATCTCATTTTAGGTTGTAATTTTTACCTTTCCTCTCACAAATCTATATCAGAGATTCCAGTAAATTATTTAATTTAGTTGCTTGAATTTTATTACCATTTCATTTCATCAGTATACCAGCAGGTGGAGATACAAGTCATTGGCAGAAAATCCAAAGGAAGAAAAACAAAACAAAAAAATAAACAGCTAAAAAACTAGTCCCTGAACAACTGAATGCTGTTTGCATTTTTAAGTATATTGCCACATAGCATTCTGACTTTTTAAATGTTTTACACTCTTCCATTTTATTTCCAAGTTGCTTCGGATCATTCAGAATGAAGAACACTTAAGAATCCTGAAAGATAGGGTGCCTGCGTGGCTCAGTTGTTTAAAAATCCTGAAAGATTAATCGAGGCATCACAAATAGCTAGGCTCTTTCATCACATCATGAAAATAGGCACAGGATTGCACTTTCTTCAAGTATCCTTTACCCTCACATTTCCCAGCTGAGAAATATGAATTTCCAACTAGTACACTCAGAACTCAAAGGATGTTATTTTCAAGTCTGTGAGTCCCAAAGTGAAAGGCTGCCAAGTGTATATGACAGAGTTCAAAACTGCAGGGCAGCAATGTCACCTCCCCCACTTCTCAGACAGAATGATGAATTAAATCATCCTTCAGTGGATGGATCACCTTCACATACTTCAGAAATAGCCACTTCATTCTGAAATGCTGCAGCTCATATGGACAGTTATATTTGGGGAATATACACACTTATGTGTCTTTGAAGTATTTATAAGCCAAGTTGCATACAGGAGCCTCCTAGCTTTGATTGACATTTCCCTAAATTATGTCAACAGTCATTGTCAGAGCACGTGATGATTTTACACAATCCAGGACATTTTACCAAAAAAAGTCTTAGATGTTGCCTTTATTGCCACAAGAATAATAAATGAACTTCTATTTTATATTCTAGGATCGTTTGTGAATTTAAATGAAATATTCGATCTAGCTGTACATTGATGTTTGGCTATTTGTAAATCTACTGGGGACGCAATTTAACTCTGATTAACTTTAGGCGGCGTTACGAATCAGGACCCCAACTGGGGGCTCCTGGGCGGCTCAGTCAGTTAAGCATCCAACTCTTGATTTTTGGCTCAGGGAGTAATCTCAGGATCGATTTATTTATTTGTTTATTTGATAGAGAGAGAGAGAGAGAGAGAGAGAATGCGTAGGAGGGAGGGGCCAGGACCCTGGGATCATGACCTGTGCTGAAGGCAGAGGCTTAACAGGCTGAGCCAGCCCTGTGCTCCTCAACCCATTCATAATAGTAACTCATTCAGGGGTGGAGGAGCAGGGAGCAGCAGTGGGGAGAACTAGAGAGTCTTAAGGCCTCAGCCCCCTGGACTAGCATTCCCAGCAGAACTCCACTCCAGCCCTGAACAAGAGGCTAGGTGGAAACTGGGGTAGAAGATCAGGGGCAAAGGAGGGATTGGACCCAAACTGCCGTGACTCACAGGCTCTGTGTGCAGCTGGACCTCCTCTGTGGCTGACCAGATTCTAGGGGCAGACAAGCTGGGTGATCGGATGAAAGCAACTGGACTGTATCTTCTTTTCTCTGAGATTGGCTCAGACTGTGGGAAGAATTGAGTCTGCAAGTGCAGGACACTAATGTGTCCCCAGCTAGAAGCGTCTCGTCTTATCAAGGTCCAATGGACAAGAAGTGTCTTCCCAACCCAAGAGCCACTAGCCACATGTGGCTGTTTACATTTAAATGAATTCATAATAAATACAATGAAAAATTCAGTTCCTTGATCACATCTCAGCTGCTCAGTAGCCATGCATGGCTAGTGGCTACAATATTGGACAGAGCAGTATAAAACATTCCATCATTACCATTCTAGGGAGCGGCACTGATCTGGAAGAAGGGGCAGGCCAGAGGACCACCTCCATGGGCTGGGGCTGTTGAGGGCAGTCCATGACCCGCTCTCCTTGCTCAGCATATATACAGTGGACTGTGTGTTCTCTTTTCTCTGCACTCTACATTTCTCTGGTCAAAGACAGTCTTTTATTGGTTCATATAAGTATTTCAAAATGGATGGACACATTGTATTATGTATTGTAAAATATTTGAAAGATGTCTCAAGACAAGAATTCCCAACAGTACAGCTTTTCTGCATGCCTGGGTTATTTCTGAAGACTCTTCTGCTAGTCTAGCTAGCACCTCAAATTTATTATCCTTATATTCAGTCCTATAGCCTTAGAGATTTTGCAGCAATATTCATGATAAAACCAACCCACTCTTACTCCTGAGCTCTCCCAAGAAATAATGACGGCAGTTTTTAAGACCAGTAATTCATTCCTTAGCTATGTTCAGGCAAGAAGCTAATAAGTACTTTAAACTCCTTTGGTCACACTGTCCTCCAATAGAAAATCACTGCTGTGGAAACTGGTTTCCAGGTCCAGTGGTGTCTTCAGAGTCAGAATGCTTTTCCAAGCATTGTGTTCCCAGAATGGGTAGTCTAGGTCCCAGAGAATAAGAACGTGCCCACCTTTACATGAGACATGCCTTAAAAATAAAATATACACCTGTCTTTTGGGCTATGTTGAATAATATTTCAACTCCATTAGAGTAATTTGTTATGTAAGCAAATTCTGTGGGAAATGTTGTTTATAGAAACCAAGCATCTAGGCCTTTCCCTCAAGTTTCCAAACCTAGATGCATTTATTTTTCTTAAAGCCAGGTTCACATGTTTTTGTAATGGTCGCTTCTACCTTAATTATGATTCCTCAAGCAATTTATAACTCTGGAATCCTGCCTGTTGATGACTGCATTGTCAGGGAGAAATAATCACTGGTAACATTTACCAAACACGTACTGCAAACAAGGCTCCTTGGTAAAGACTTTATGTGAGTTACTATCTTTATACCTCCTAACCATCCTAGAAAGTTGTTGTATTATCATCCCTATGTCATAGATGAGGAAGTGGGGGTTTAGAGAGGATAATTTTTCTGAGGTCCTAGAGTAAGTGAAAGAATTGTAATATAACATTAAAGTACCTGAATTTTAGGTTGAAAGCTGGAGAAATTATATATGCCTATGTTCATGGGACTACCACCTGGTGGTCTAGAACATTTCCAGCTCCCCAGAAGACTCCTTTGTGCACCTGCCCAGGCAATAACTTTTCTCAGAGTAGCCACTACTCAAGTCTCTTTTGCCATCTATTCCTTTTCCTTGTCCCTGAACTTCATATAAATAGAATCCTACCGTATATCCTCATTAGTGCCTAACTCAACATTATGTCTACGAGCTTCCGTTACACACAGCCATGCTGCATGGACCCGTAGTTGGTTCCTTCTCAGGGCTCTATGGTATTTCATTTATGAACTTGCCATAATTTATTTCATTTATGAACTTGCCACAATTTATTTCGTTTATGAATTTGCCGCTTACTCCAAGTTTTTAGCTTTTGTGAATGGTAAATTAATTTGTACATTCTTTGGTAGACATAAACACTTATTTCAACAGAAAGAAGGCCTTATAACCAGGGTTAAAGGGTGATGGATATAGGATTTGAACCCTGGGTTTTCTGAGTCCAGTGGTTCCCATTGTGCAACTCCTACTACCTCATTAACAGCTAACCTTGACCGAGAACTCTCTATGTGCCAGATACTCTGATAAAGCTCTATTTTTCTAAGCAGCCTCTTGATCAATTGAGAACTTTCTATAAGCTTAACTAATAACAGCAGGGGAAGTTTTATATTTGCTCAACAAATAAGAAAGTCTTTTAAATTATCATTAAATAGCTGATGTATTACCGTGTTCGTGGAATGCTTAGCTTCTCTTTGAAAAGACCGTAATAATATCTATCTTTGACAGACTTGTTTTGCTCATTGAAACGCATACAGTAGGAGTAGAGTTAGCAATTGATTGTTCATTTGCTTGTATACTATAATTAGCTAAGGAAGAAACAAATCAATTTAAAACCAATTTCCATAGTCTGCACATGCACCGGAATTGATTGCAGACTCGAATTTGCTGAATAAAAAGTGAAGCTAGCTAATCTCAATTTGTTTTCATCGAGTAAATGTCAGCTATTGATTTCCGTGGCTTACGACCGGTGAGGCCCTACGTCTGTCATTCGTTAAAGGTAGCACTGCACAATCGCTGTGCAGTTTAATTAGGTGTGGGATAGTCATTTCACTCGTGTGAGGAAGATGAAATACTTAGCCAAAGTGGAGGAGAAACCTCAGCCAGCTGCCTGTTCTCTCACTCTCTCTCAGATGCTTACTTATCTTAATTTAATGTCCATTGATCCTTATTGTTGGATGTGGTACAGAGGAGCCCTTTTGTAATAGGATGCTGGAAGTTTGGGAGGAAACTGCCTTTACAGCTTAACTGAATTCTCTCAAGCTTTCTCAAACTCTTGACAGTGCAGCATCACATTTTAGGGGAGTGGCTTGGCCCATTCTGGAACAGGCTTCCACAGTGTTTTGGTTTTCAAAAGTAAACCATGCAGTCTTGGTCGCACAGGATTCGTGTACATTTTAATAAGTTGTGATGCCTTCTGGCCTGACATAACACAGGATGTATAATTTTGTGTTGGACTTAAATCTAATTTTTCATTTAAAACATGGCCTGATATAACAGCCAAAATAATGTCTTAATACCATAATCTCTTTGTTTTTGGTTTCCTCACCTATGGTGGGGATATTAGTACCTACTTCATAGGGATTTGGAGATAACTAAGTGAGATAGTACGTATAAAATGCTTAAAGCAATGCTTTGCACAGAGAAATCACTTAATATATTTTTTCTTACCATCAGAAACATTTATTTTCCAGTGCCATGTTTAAAGTCATGTAGTTTGTTATTATAAATATTCCTGAATGTTTCTCTTTTTTTCTTTTATTTTGGTTTGATCAGTATTTTTTTTTTCCATCTTTTTTTGGTTGGCCATGATTTTTTAAGCTAACTTTTCAAATAGGTGAACAATAATAGTTAAGTCCCCCTAGGGATTATAGTTATAGTATTTTTGACAGTGGTATGAGCATCTGATTTAAAAAAGAACACCCTTCTTAGAAACATTTTTTACAGTAGTTCTTGTAAAGTTGGACCATTTGGTCATTTTGTCTTGTGGCTATATTTTAAGCCAACAGTGATCTTGACAGTTACGTGAGAATATTTAAATGGAAATGTGGGAGTCTGTTAATAATAAATGCACTGGTTCTTTAGTGTAAGAATTCTTGGGAAAACTCACAAAAACTTAGTTTCCCACTTCTACCAGCTTTGGTGAATGTTAATCTGCCACTTAATCGAGCCTGTAGACCACCTGCTCTGCTCCCTATATGTTACCATCAGCCCATGCTGCTGTTGTAATATCCCACAAGTGGTATGAAGTAATAAAATGGTAATTGATCAGCTTCTAGCTCAGGCGACTGTAGCTGGAGAGATGATTGATAGGCATTTCTAAGTAATGGGAAAAAGACACAAGCCTGAAATGTATTTTCTTCCCAGCCTGAAGCCAGAAAAACCAATAGGACATCTCCCACTTAAGGACCAGAAGGCATTCACATTCATAAATATTTTGGTAGATGTTTTTAATAAAAAGCATATGCTCTACTGAATGCTTACTTTTCAGTTCTATCTCCTGCCACCTTTCCGCCTGCATTCCCTACCCCAGTGCCAATGGACTGACTCCCTGAAATGGAGAAGGGACATCTACATAGACTATAAGCCCAAACCCTGATCTCAGGCTGTCCTACCTCTCCGATAATCCTGAGGCCAGAATGCACCTGAGGGCCGTTACAGAGTTGGACTCCTAAAATATGCCAGATACCTACTCACCTGAGTCCTTGTCCACACGCGGCCTTCCTCCTTCTGCCTGTGAACTGGTTTTCTATGTACGTCTGTTTTCAGGGAGAAAATAAATTGGATAGAATAGAAGTATGCATTCTGTTCCTGTGCAGTTTAGAATTTTCATTGTAAATCACTTAAATTGGGATTAAAAAAAAAACATGGTAAGTGTGCTCTTTAATCCCCATCCTCTAGTTCCCCCATCCCCCACCCCCCACCGTCTGGTGACCATCAGTTTGTTCTCTATACTTTAGAGTATATTTCTTGGTTTGTCTCTCTTTCTTTTTTCCTTAGCTCATTTGTTTCTTAAATTCTATATATGAGTGAGATCATATGATATTTGTCTTTCTCTGATTGACTTATTTCACTTAGCACAATACATTCTAGCTCTATCCATGTTGTTGCAAATGGCAAGATTTTATTCTCTTTATGGCTGAATAATATTCCTGTGTGTGTGTGTGTGTGTGTGTGTGTATCACACTTTCTTTAGCCATAGCTGGGTAGCTTCCATAAGTTAACTATTATAAATAATGCTATAGGAGGAGGAGTCAAGATGGTGGAGAAGTAGCAGGCTGAGACTACTTCAGCTAGCCGGAGATCAGCTAGATAGCTTATCTAAAGATTGCAAACACCTGAAAAATCCATCGGCAGATCGAAGAGAAGAAGAACAGCAATTCTGGAAACAGAAAAACAACCACTTTCTGAAAGGTAGGACCTGCGGGGAAGTGAATCCAAAGCGACGGGAAGATAGACCCCAGGGGGAGGGGCCAGCTCCCGGCAAGCGGCGGAGCAAGGGCGCACAAAATCAGGACTTTTATAAAAGTCTGTTCCGCTGAGGGACATTGCTCCAGAGGCTAAACCGGGGCGAAGCCCACGCGGGGTCAGCGTGGCCTCAGGTCCCGCAGGGTCACAGAAGGATCAGGGGTGTCTGAGTGTCGCAGAGCTTGCGGGTATTGGAACGGGAAAGCCGGCTACAGAGACAGAGCCGACAGTAAGCTCGCAGCTCCGTGTTACCTTGAACCGGTCGCAGGCTCGGTGAGCTCGGAGCACGGCCGGAGGTCAGGCAGACGGGAGTAACTGGGCGCTGTTCTCTGAGGACGCACTGAGGAGTGGGGCCCTGGGTTCTCGGCTACTCTGGGCCGGAGACCAGGAAGCCGCCATTTGTATTCCCGTCCTCCGGAACTCTACGGAAAGCTCTCAGGGAAAAAAAACTCCTGAAAGCAAACCCTAGCGGATTACTCACCCCGGCCCCTGGTAAGGGTGGGCAATTCCGCCTGGGGCAAAGACACTTGAGAATCACTACAACAAGCCACTCCCCCAGAAGATCAACAACAAATCCAGCCGAGACCAAGTTCACCTACCAAGGAGTGCGGTTTCAATACCAAGGAGAGCAGCAGAATTCCAGAGGAGGAGAAAGCAAAGCACGGAACTCATGGCTTTTTCCCTGTGATATTTTTTAGTCTTGCAGTTAATTTAATTTTTTTCTTTTTCATTTTTTGTTTTTTTTCTCGCCTTCTGGTAATTTTTTTTTAACTTTTACCTTTTTCTTTTTTAACGTTTTTTAACTAGTTTATCTATATATATATTTTTTCTTTTTTATATTTTTCTTATTTGTTTTCTTTTTTTTAATTATTTTCTTTTCTTTTTTCTTTTTTTTTCTTTCTTCCTTTTTGAACCTCTTTTTATCCCCTTTCTCCCCCCTCACGATTTGGGATCTCTTCTACTTTGGTTAAAGCATATTTTCCTGGGGTTGTTGCCACCCTTTTAGTATTTTACTTGCTCCTTCATATACTCTTATCTGGACAAAATGACAAGACAGAAGAATTCAACGCCAAAAAAAGAACAAGAGGCAGTACCGAAGGCTAGGGACCTAATCAATACAGACATTGGTAATATGTCAGATCTAGAGTTCAGAATGACAATTCTCAAGGTTCTAGCTGGGCTCGAAAAAGGCATGGAAGATATTAGAGAAACCCTCTCGAGAGATATAAAAGCCCTTTCTGGAGAAATAAAAGAACTAAAATCTAACCAAGTTGAAATCAAAAAAGGTATCAATGAGGTGCAATAAAAAATGGAGGCTCTCACTGCTAGGATAAATGAGGCAGAAGAAAGAATTAGTGATATAGAAGACCAAATGACAGAGAATAAAGAAGCTGAGCAAAAGAGGGACAAACAGCTACTGGACCACGAGGGGAGAATTCGAGAGATAAGTGACACCATAAGACGAAACAACATTAGAATAATTGGGATTCCAGAAGAAGAAGAAAGAGAGAGGGGAGCAGAAGGTATACTGGAGAGAATTATTGGGGAGAATTTCCCCAATATGGCAAAGGGAAAGAGCATCAAAATTCAGGAGATTCAGAGAACGCCCTCAAAATCAATAAGAATAGGCCCACGCCCCATCACCTAATAGTAAAATTTACAAGTCTCAGTGACAAAGAGAAAATCCTGAAAGCAGCCTGGGAAAAGAAGTCTGTAGCATACAATGGTAAAAATATTAGATTGGCAGCTGACTTATCCACAGAGACCTGGCAGGCCAGAAAGAGCTGGCATGATATTTTCAGAGCACTAAATGAGAAAAACATGCAGCCAAGAATACTATATCCAGCTAGGCTATCATTGAAAATAGAAGGAGAAATTAAAAGCTTCCAGGACAAACAAAAACTGAAAGAATTTGCAAACACCAAACCAGCTCTACAGGAAATTTTGAAAGGGGTCCTCTAAGCAAAGAGAGAGCCTACAAGTGGTAGATCAGAAAGGAACAGAGACCATATACAATAAAAGTCACCTTACAGGCAATACAATGGCACTAAATTCATATCTCTCAATAGTTACCCTGAATGTTAATGGGCTAAATGCCCCTGTCAAAAGACACAGGGTATCAGAATGGATTAAAAAAACAAAACCCATCTATATGTTGCCTCCAAGAAACTCATTTTAAGCCCGAAGACACCTCCAGATTTAAAGTGAGGGGGTGGAAAAGAATTTACCATGCTAATGGACATCAGAAGAAAGCAGGAGTGGCAATCCTTATATCAGATCAATTAGATTTTAAGCCAAAGACTATAATAAGAGATGAGGAAGGACACTACATCATACTCAAAGGGTCTGTCCAACAAGAAGATTTAATAATTTTAAATATTTATGCCCCCAACGTGGGAGCAGCCAACTATATAAACCAATTAATAACAAAATCAAAGAAACACATCAACAATAATACAATCATAGTAGGGGACTTTAACACTCCCCTCACTGAAATGGACAGATCATCCAAGCAAAAGATCAGCAAGGAAATAAAGGCCTTAAACGACACACTGGACCAGATGGACATCACAGATATATTCAGAACGTTTCATCCCAAAGCAACAGAATACACCTTCTTCTCTAGTGCACATGGAACATTCTCCAGAATAGATCACATCCTCGGTCCTAAATCAGGACTCAACCGGTATCAAAAGACTGGGATCATTCCCTGCATATTTTCAGACCACAATGCTCTAAAGCTAGAACTCAACCACAAAAGGAAGTTTTAAAAGAACCCAAATACATGGAGACTAAACAGCATCCTTCTAAAGAATGAATGGGTCAACCGGGAAATTAAAGAAGAATTGAAAATATCATGGAAACAAATGATAATGAAAATACAACAGTTCAAAATCTGTGGGACACAACAAAGGCAGTCCTGAGAGGAAAATATATAGCAGTACAAGCCTTTCTCAAGAAACAAGAAAGGTCTCAGGTACACAACCTAACCCTACACCTAAAGGAGCTGGAGAAAGAACAAGAAAGAAACCCTAAGCCCAGCAGGAGAAGAGAAATCATAAAGATCAGAGCAGAAATCAATGAAATAGAAACCAAAAAAACAATAGAACAAATCAACGAAACTAGGAGCTGGTTCTTTGAAAGAATTAATAAAATTGATAAACCCCTGGCCCGACTTATCAAAAAGAAAAGAGAAAGGACCCAAATAAATAAAATCATGAATGAAAGAGGAGAGATCACAACTAACACCAAAGAAATACAAACTATTATAAGAACATACTATGAGCAACTCTACGCCAATAAATTTGACAATCTGGAAGAAATGGATGCATTCCTAGAAACATATAAACTACCACAACTGAACCAGGAAGAAATAGAAAGCCTGAACAGACCCATAACCAGTAAGGAGATTGAAACAGTCATTAAAAATCTCTAAACAAACAAAAGCCCAGGGCCAGACGGCTTCCCGGGGGAATTCTACCAAACATTTAAAGAAGAACTAATTCCTATTCTCCTGAAACTGTTCCAAAAAATAGAAATGGAAGGAAAACTTCCAAACTCATTTTATGAGGCCAGCATCACCTTGATCCCAAAACCAGACAAGGATCCCATCAAAAAAGAGAGCTATAGACCAATATCCTTGATGAACACAGATGCAAAAATACTCAACAAAATACTATCCAATAGGATTCAACAGCACATTAAAAGGATTATTCACCCCAACCAAGTGGGATTTATTCCAGGGCTGCAAGGTTGGTTCAACATCCGCAAATCAGTCAATGTGATACAACACATCAATAAAAGAAAGAACAAGAACCATATGATACTCTCAATAGATGCTGAAAAAGCATTTGACAAAGTACAGCATCCCTTCTTGATCAAAACTCTTCAAAGTGTAGGGATAGAGGGCACATACCTCAATATCGTCAAAGCCATCTATGAAAAACCCACCGCAAATATCATTCTCAATGGAGAAAAACTGAAAGCTTTTCCGCTAAGGTCAGGAACACGGCAGGGATGTCCATTATCACCACTGCTATTCAAGATAGTACTAGAGGTCCTAGCGTCAGCAATCAGACAACAAAAGGAAATTAAAGGCATCCAAATCGGCAAAGAAGAAGTCAAATTATCACTCTTCGCAGATGATATGATACTATATGTGGAAAACCCAAAAGACTCCACTCCAAAACTGCTAGAACTTATACAGGAATTCAGTAAAGTGTCAGGATATAAAATCAATGCACAGAAATCAGTTGCATTTCTCTACACCATCAACAAGACAGAAGAAAGAGAAATTAAGGAGTCAATCCCCTTTACAATTGCACCCAAAACCATAAGATACCTAGGAATAAACCTAACCAAAGAGGCACAGAATCTATATTCAGAAAACTATAAAGTACTCATGAAAGAAATTGAGGAAGACACAAAGAAATGGAAAAATGTTCCATGCTCCTGGATTGGAAGAATAAATATTGTGAAAATGTCTATGCTACCTAAAGCAATCTACACATTTAATGCAATTCCTATCAAAGTACCATCCATCTTTTTCAAAGAAATGGAACAAATAATGCTAAAATTTATATGGAACCAGAAAAGACCTCGAATAGCCAAAGGGATATTGAAAAAGAAAGCCAACGTTGGTGGCATCACAATTCCGGACTTCA